>NC_082719.1:36324496-36636371 GCF_030144855.1 Hypanus sabinus
TGGTAAATCCTTACAGATTCAACTGAAAAGTGAGCATACAGCTAATAGAGTGACAAGAGTTTAGGATGAGATAAATCACTCTAGAAGTGAAACCACTTGTAAGTAAAAGCTGGAGCATTTTAAAAGCGGTGATTTCTTCGACTATTCCTAACTAATTACATAATCCTGAAATCTGAATAAGTTGCATTTGACAGGTGCTGATGACTACTCTGACACATGTCAAACATTTCGCTTTGCTACCAGCTTTCAGGCTATAAACTGAAAGTCATTTTAAAGTCTGTTATTAAATAGAAATACATTCATTGGAACAGATTTTTCAGCTGCAGTTGAAGAAATGTATCCAAGTCTTAAATTTGTCCATTGTCCATTCAATTTTCAATTTAGGTGGAATAAGCATTCAAATTCATATCCAGGTTATCATTCTGCTTGGAGTTCAGCAGGCAGAGATCAGTTTTCCCGGAGATGTAAATGAAATTGAAAGAAAGTCACTACAGGCTACATTCATGAAGCACAGGAGCAGATGCATTGTAGCTCCCTTGATGACTCAGCGAATAAGAAAGACCAGCAAGGCCCCAGGTACTTCCCTTTTCAGCCTGAAGTTAACAGCACCAGTCAGGATGGTGATAGGGACACAGAACTGCCTTCAGCACCCATGAATTAAAAACTGGATAATGAGCCAGAGTTCTTTCTTGTGATCATTATCCAATGAGTTCTATTGGAAATAATGATGTGTGAATATCAAATGTGTAGTTGGTTTCTCGAGGCAGTGATGCACCCCAAGCTGGAATAGACTGCAATACTGATTGTTCTCCCCTTCATGGAGGTTTCTTTATTGTGGGCAAGGAGGGAGGTGGAGACTTCTCTCCAGGAAGCAATGTTCTATTGGTAAGCCAATATCTTAAAGAAATCTGTATAAAGAAGCATACAGTCAGAATGAGTAACCAAATCAGGGAAGTAAGTGTATTTTAGGGCAGAATTTCCACATGCTGATTTATTGATGAGTTGGAGGGGAGTGGGGTTTGTGGGAATAGTATGCTGCAAATGTACAATTTTTGAAAGAATTCCTGTCAATGGCTTTAAAATTTTTAATCCCTTATTATATTCCCAGTTTTCCCAATCAGTTACGGTAGGTATGCATGATGTTCTTCTCTATGCATTAATTTCAACAGTGCTGTTTAAAGAAAGATTGCAATGTGTCATATGGTGGGTTCTGAAGTAAAGGGCACAGCATGAGAAAGAGAGGTTATTGAGCCTTCATGAAAAATAGTTGACTCTCACTTAGGTGAGTCAGTGTTGGCACTGTAATGGTTACCAATGATAGTCTTGCCAAATGGCAGAAGGAGGAATCTTGCCAATGACACAAAAAAGGCATAGCTGGAGGTAAGCACAAACCTGAATGGGAGGTTTCAAATCTAAAGATTCAGTGTTGAAAGCAGTTCAGTGATCTCATCCAATCAAGAAAAATGAGAAAAGATACACATCTCGCCTACATTGTCACATGTATATTACTCTATACTCTCACTACACCCACTCCAGTACAATCACCTCCAGCCCTCACTTCAGCCTATGAGGTCCTGCACATCCTGACATTCTAGCTCATCCAGAGTGGCTTGTCTCTTTCTCAGCAAACACTCTCCATATTTCACATTACAACACAAACTTTTGCTCACAAGTACAGGTCTATAGTGCTTACTCCTGCAAAGGAAATCCTGGAAGAAACCAGACAAGCCAAGGCATTAACAGTAAATGGAAAAGCGGAGACTGAATATCTAGCACTGACAGAATTTACTATCATCCAATTTAATTACAGACAATGATAAACTGTGAGTGGCAGCTAACCTAAAAGTAGCCTTAATAATTTGATTTTACTCCAGAAAATGCTATAATGCATCGAGGATCGTTACTCAACAGGCATTCCTAACCCTGAAGTAGTATTATTATTTGACTCATACCATCTGGACTCCAATGTTCTGGAGACCCTGGCTAGTGTGAATCAGGATATTAGGTACAAAAATAACTCCAATGATGTTTCTCTATATCTGTAAAACTTCCCTATTTTTTGTGCTGAAAAGCCTGGCCCTTTTTCTGAGCTATGCTCACAATTCTAGTTTTCAACCACTTGAAATAACTTCTCTCCCCTTATTCCCCTTAATGTCTTGAAAAGTTTAATCAATTTATCCATAACTTGAGAAACTGTAGGGAATGCAACCCTATTTTCTGTATGTTCGCATAATTCATCCCCTGGAGCTCAAGCATCATTCTGAGTAGCCTGGACAGGATAGTGTATACTGTCCTTATGTGGTTCTGCCTGGTGCTATTCATGAGACTCAGAATCAAAACTGAGATCAAAATCTAGTTAATATCAATTGCATACGTCATGAAATTTGTTGTTTTACAACAACAGCACATTGCAAAACATAATAATAAAAACTTTAAATTACAATAAGATGTGTATGCTCTGGACACTTTCTGGAGGTCGAAGATCCGTATGCTCCACGACCGCTGGACTAAGTGTGTAAATGTATGAGGGGACTATGTTGAAAATAAATGTGCTAGGTTTTCTAAAATTGACTCCTTCTACCTTAGGCCACAAACTTATTAATCAGTACAAAAAAAGGGGAAGTATTTATGAGTTCATTATCCATTCAGAAATCTGATAGTGGAGAGAAAGAAGCTGTTCCTCAAATGTTGAGTGTGTGTTTCTTTGGGCTCCTGTACCACCTCCTTGAGGGTAGCAATGGGAAAAGGGCATGTCATGGGTGACAGGGTGTTTAATGATGAATGCCATCTTTTTGAGGGATCACCTTTTGAAGATGTTCTGGATGCTGGGGAGGCTAGTACCCATGATGGAACTGGCTGAGTTTACAACTTATTTCAGTTTTTCTGATCCTTTGCAGTGGCCCTTCAATACCAGATGGGGTTGCAACAGATCAGAATGCTTTCCACAGTACATCTGTAGAAATTCGTGAGTGCCTTTGGCAATATTCCCTCTAATTTGTAATGACCAGGGTGCACAAAAAGTGCTATGCAATTTTTTGCCTGGTGACAACATGTGAACTCTGAATAACTTCTTCAATAAAAACAGTATAAATAATCCAGTTCTTAAATCTACAGACAAATTATCACAAGCTCCATGTTGTCAACATCATCCACATCAGAAACTGGAAAAGGGAATGTGATTGTGTACAACTGGGAAATACACTTAACATGCCAACATGATACAGGGTGACAATCTTTGGTGCGTAGTTTAAATTGCTCTTTGCACTTGTAGCAAAAGATGTGTGTGCATGCACACCTTAGAGGAGACATTGATCTTTGGGGACAGACCAATTCTCCTCAATCTCCTAATGAAATATAGCTACTGTCATGCCTGCTTTGTAATTGCATCAATGTGTTGGGCACAGGATTGATCCTTAGAGATGATGACACCCATGGACTTGAATCTGCTCACTCTTTCTACATGTGATCCCTCAAATTCCCTTCTTGAAGTCCACAATCAATTCCTTGGTCTCACTGAAGTTGGGTGCAAGGTTGTTCTTGCGACAACACTCAACCAGCTGATCTACCTCGCTCCTGTACGCCTCCTCGACAGCATCTGAAAATCTGCCAACAGAAGCTGTGTTGTCGACAAACTTATAGATTCTGTTTGAGCTGTACTGATACTATTGCGGGTGTAAGGAGAGTGGAGCAGTGGATGAAGCATGATTCTTTGAGGTGCACTGGGGGTTATAGTCAGTGAGGAGGAGTTGTTATTTCAAATCCAAATAAATTGTGCTCTCCTGATGAGGAAGTCGAGGATCCAGCTGCAGGTGGAGGTACAAAGGGCCAAGTTTTGGAGTTTGTTGATTAGAACTGAAGTAGGATTGTGTAGAGCACTGATCTGGTCAGTAAACAGCAGTCTGATGTGGGTATTACTATTGTCCAGGTGATCTAAGGCAGACTGGAGAGCCAGTGAGATTACATCCACTATAGACCTACTGTGGCAATAAGCAAATTGCAACAGGTACAGGTCTTGCTGAGGCAGGACTTGATCTGAGCCATGCCCAACCTCTCAAAGCACTTCATCAACAGTAGGTGGTAGTGCCTCTGGCTGATACTCAGTGAGGCAGATCACCCTGCTCTTCTTGGGCATTGGTATGATTCCCTTTGAAGCTGGTGGCAATCTCTGACTGAAGCAGTGACAGTCGGAAAATACCCTTGAATACTCCGGCCAGTTGATTGGCACAGGACTTCAGGGCCCTACCAGGTACACCAGCAGGACCTGAGGCCTTGCCAGGACTCACCCTCTTGAAAGATGTTTTATATAGGCTCTAAGACAGAGATTATAGCGTCACCAGATGCTGAAGGGATTCACACAGGTGTAGTTTTATTTTCCCTTTCAAAGTGTTCTAGTTGAAAACTAACTAGGAGGTTTCTGTATAATTGTATGCCTATCCCCTTGTTCCTTTATCCTCTAAGTATAAAGGAGGGGAGTCTTTTATTACGCTTGTGTAAAGTTGTATAACATGGGCCTTGCCAGCTTCCCACATGAAACTAAACACCCGTTTATTCCAACTAGCATCTGAACGGGTTGTTATAATTGCAGCACCGTACATCAGAGGAGCAGTGATCTGTCTCGAGTAACTTGCTCACTTTTCTTCATTAGATATGAGACCACCGAACAGCATTCAGCACTGATTCCTTACAGAGTGTGGGATCTTATAAATGTCTCTGCTAGTGGAAGGGTCCAGGCCAAGGGAGCTAAGATTTATATTATTTTCTGCACATATCTATTGATTTTAGTATTTGATTCTCTGAGATTCTTTGAACCTCAAATGCTTCCAGCTTTTCAGCAAATGGAAAGCATTCTGGGGTTTTTTTTTCTGTCCTGTGGATCTGTTAATCATACATCTGTTTGCCACCAATCTTTGGTTCAGCCACTAATAGGGCCTTTTGGTTGGCCTCCTTACAGGTGCCACCAGCAGAGCATTATCCCTATCTCTGAGCAGCTACTGAATACATTTGCAAAGAGAAAGCTGAACTTCCAAGGTTTGAAAGCACTGTGATCAGGACTGAGGAACCACATGCGGATCTGCATGAACATCTCCTCGCTGCTGCTCATTGATGAGATGGAATCTCAAACATAAACCTTAACGTTTTGTGTGTGTTGCTCGCCTTATCTAGAAGTTCATTTCTGGAAAGCGCAATAGGGCTATAAAAACAGAAACTTCACTACATCTTAAAAGTTTCTTTTCCCAGGCAGTTATTCTGATTAACCATTCTATTGAGCCCCCGCCTCTTTCTATTGTCCCTGTCACTGCTTTAATGACCTGGTTCATCCTTCTACTGTTAGGGTGTATGTATTTCATTGACATGCAGTATAAAGTATAAAGTATAAGCTATAAAATAGGCAAGACAGCAGCTATATTTCATTCGGATTTTGAAGAGATTTGGTTTGTCAACTAAAATACTCAAAAACTTCTACAAATGTACTGTAGAGACCATTCTGACAGGCTGTATCACTGTCTGGTATGTTGGGGGTGGGGGTGGCTTCTATGCAAGTTTAAAATATGTTGCAGAAACTTTTAAAGTTAGTCTACTCCATTATGGGTACCACCCTCTGTGGTATCCAAGACATCTTCAAGATGTGGTGCTTTGTGAAGGCACCAACCAGGACATGCCTCTTCCACAATGTTACTGTCGAGAAGGAGGTACAGAAGCCTGAACGTACACATTCAGCAATTTAGGGTGAGCTTCTTCCCCTCTGCTATCCGATTTCTAAATGGACATTGAACCTCTGAGCACTACCTCACTACTTAATTATTTCTGTTATTTTGTACTACTGATTTTAACTTTTTTCTCTATATTTATTTATCATGTATTTCATTGTACTGCTGCCATAAAGTTAACAAATTTCATGACATATGTCGGTGATATTAAATCTGATTCTGATTCCTTTGTATAGTACGGCAATCAGAACTCCATTCAATATTCCAGCTGCAGTCTTAATAATGTCTTTTACAGCTGCAACATGACATCCCAGCACTTGGACTCAATGTGCCATCTGATGAAAGCAATTTACTCATCAACAAAAGAGGCTCTGTAGATGCTGAAAACCCAGAGCAATGCACACAAAATGCTGGAAGAATGCAACAGGTCAGACAACATCGGTGGAGAGGATTAAACAGTTGACACTTCGGGCCAAGATCCTTCATCCGGGCTGGAAAGGAATGAGGAAGAAGCCAGAATTAAAGAGTGGGGTGAGGAGAAGTTGGCAAATGTGAGGTGAAGAGGAAAATGGGGTGGTGAGAATCAAGAAAGTGAGAGGTGGAAGAAATAAAGGTCTAAAGAGGAAGGAATTTGATAGGAGAGGACAGTGAACTATGAGAGAAAAGGAAGGAGATTGGGCACCTGAGGGAGGTGATGGGCAGTTGAGGAAAGAGAAGTTAACTTTGCCTTCTTTACCACATTGTCTATCAATACTACCATTTTCAGAGAACTGTGCACTTGCACCCCTTGGCATCTGTTCTACAACACACCCCAGGACTTTACATTAACTTCCCAAAATGCTTCACTTTGACTATGTCTGAGTTAAATTCCATAGGATATTTGATAGCCCACTTTCCCATTTGATCTACATCTTACTATAACCTTAACCTTATTCACTGTCCATCAGCAATTTCAGTGTCATTCTCAAGTATATTAATCAGTGTATTCTCAAGATATATAACAATGGGGAATGCAGCTCTGATTTCTGTAACACATCAATGATCAAAGCCTCCAGTTTAAAAGCAATCAACCACCACCCTACTCTGTCTATTTCTACAAAGCCAATTTTTAATTTTGTTATCCAATTGGTTAGCTGGTGGACAGTGAATAAAGTTGTCTAAGGTTACACCAAGATCTAGGTCAGCTGGGAAAGTGGGCGATGAAATATTAGCTATCCTCCAGTGTTCTGGTAGCACATGCATGACTAAAGATGATGCAGAAGTTTCTGCCCGGGTGTCTGCAATTGCTTTTTTTTCTCAGATAAGATACCAGATAAGCAACGCCACCACATCCAGTAAGCGTAGATTCTAGTTGAAGTGAAACATCTGCCAGGAAATGTAAAGGAGACTTGACCCAAAAGCAGAGCAGTGGGGACGTTTCAGTGATGAATGATCAGTTTACTAATAGGCTGTGAAAATAACATGACATGAGGGGTCGCAAAATGAGAGAGAATGGATTCTCAACACCACAGTCACCAAGGTAACTGAAGGTTAGGAGCAACTGGTTGAGGCTGGCTGGATAGATGAGTGAACAAGACTGTGGATGAGAGCTGGGTTTAAATAGGCTGCAGGCGATGAGTTGGAAAAGAGTGGAAGGTGACTCCTGTTAGATTGGTGGAGACTGGTAGATGCCTGCCTGTGCAGGCATGACAGGACACCTTTCCTACATCTGGCACCCGGGATGATCTAGATGGGTCTGGTGGAACTTCTTGATGAGTGTTGTATCCAAGATGAAATGGTGGCACTCAAGACCTCTCCTCTGGGCCCCAACCTTCCCAGCTGACCAGGTACTGCCCACCTATCCATATTGACATGAATCCATCAACCAGTGAACAGTGTACACTGGTCCAACTTCCATCATCCTGGGTTCCAGAGGTGCAGCCTCAGCTGAGTTGGGTGGGCTTGAGGAAGGACATACGAAAGTTAGGTGTGAGGTACGATGGCAGCTAAAAATGTTAAGTCATTGATTTGATGTGATGGGAAATTTTGAAGGGACCAATGAACTGGGCCAAGGGCTTGTGGGAATTCTTGTGCAAGAGCAAATTTTGGGTGGACAGACTGTCATAGCTCCCTGTTTGGAGTAGTCTGGCTGGGTGCTGCCGGTGGTTGGTCTGGTGGCAGTAGGTGCGATTGGCAACTGCATTGGTCTTTTGTGCTCTCTTCCAAACATTGTGGCACTGGTGAACCAGGGCTCTCGCAGAGCAGTCCTCCAGATCTGGCTCCTCTGCAGTGAGCAAGGGGGTTGGATAGCTGTGAAGCACTTCAAAGGCTGACATATCCATGGCAAAGCAGGTGTGTAGATTGTGGGTCAGTTCACCCCAGTTCTGGAAGGGTGAGAGGTGGCAAAGCATCACAGAAACTTCTCCACTTGCTGATTGGCTTTTTTCAGATTGACTGTTAGTCTGAAGATGATGGCCAGAGGACTGTCACTAACACCGTGGCCCATCAGAAGGTGGAAAACCCATGATGAAATACATAGTGATAGGGGACTCCGGGTGTCGTGGGATGAGTAGGGACACAGAAGTCCAGAAGACCACAGGCTGGAGGAACTGCATTGGGCATATTGAGGGCAGGCAATGTTGAATTTACACACATCTGCGATCATTATGGGCCACCAGAAAAGTCATCGCAGAATCATGCTTCTGAATGGCTAGAGATGGTTGAAGAGTGGTCTCACTAGAGTGCCGCAGAGTACACAGCTGCCGGCTGTTATGAGGTGTGTCAGCAAGAGGTGGCTCCTGCTGTAATATCTGGAGGCTTTGTTCTCAAGAAATGGAATGATCGTGGTGTGGATCTGCAAGGATGGAATGATGGGATGAGGGTGGATCTCTATTTTGGTAGGGTTGACAAGTCTTCCACCTTAGTGTTTTTCCAGGCTCACTTGGCTCTACTCTCATGCTTGTCATATTCACAACAAAACAGAAGTAAGTTATTTGGTTTATCATGTCTATGCTGGCTTCTAGAGCATTCTTACCAGTTCCATGTCTTGTCTCCTTATTTCCCTGAACACCTACAACTTTCCCCCTCATATATTTCCCTTCAAACCCCCTGTGATTCTTCTTACCATTCATTCACACCAAGGGGCAATTTATAGTAACTAATTAATGTACAGGTATCTTTGAGGTGTGGAATAAAAATAGACCACTGAAGCATAATACGGAGCTATGGGAATAGTGCAGTTTCTCTACAGGTAGCACTGGAAGTAAGGATTGAATCCAGGTTCGCTGGAGATGGGAGCATACAGCACTAACTATCCCATACTGAACTCTAGAGGTGAGTTGAAAATGACTCCAAGACAGCATTTGACCTATTTTGACATTACAGAGCTTGTGGAAGTTGTCGTTATTATAGAAACAGAAATTGAAATATTTGCTGAATATTTACTATAGTCAATGAAAAATTCAGTGAAGCTGGCCATGTTCTGATCATGGCCGAGTAGCTGGCAGCAAGTGACTTATTCCTTTCCATTGTATATCTATAAAAATGTATAAGAGTGTTTGATGGCATACTAAATCTCCTCAAGCACTTAATGAAGTACAACTGCTTGTTCCTTCTTTATTACAGTATCAATGTATTGGCTCCTGGCTAAATACTCCAAGCTGTTGACAGTCAGGAGCTTGAAATTGTTCACACTTTCTGCCACTGACTCTCCAATGAGGACTGGTACACATTGTCCCAACCTCACCTTCCTGAAATCCAGAATCAGTTCCTTAGTTTTGCTGATGATAAGTGCAAGGTTGTTGTTGTAACACCACTCAATCAGTCAACCAGTCCCACAGTGGTGTCAGCTGCAGTTTTCTAAATAATGTCTCATTTTGCTTAGCCACACAGTCATTTATAGAGAGCAGGTCAGTATTGCTCTTTATTTGGTCATTCCAAGGGTGCCAGGACGGAGCTCAAGAATAAAATTAGGAGAGCTAAAGGGGGCCATGAGAAAGCCTTGGCAAGCTGGACTAAGGAAAACCCCAAGGCATTCTACAAGTATGTGAAGCTCAAGAGGATGAGCCGGGTGAGAAAAGGACCAATTAGGAGCGAAAATGGAAATGTGTGCATGGAGCCAGAGGAGGTCGTAGGGTTACTTAATAAATACTTTGCTTCAGTATTCACCACTATAAATGACCTTGGAAATTGTGGGGATGACATACAGTGGACTGAAATGCTTGAGTTTATAGACATTAAGAAAGTGTGAGAAAGTGTGTTGTGTTCTTTATATGTACCATGGGTTACTATGAACAAACCATTTTCTGGAAGAATTAAAACTAGAACTTTTATTTACAACAGCAAACAGCAACCACGTTTTAATACAGCCATGCTTCTAGATCATTCCGTCATTTCTGTGTATGCTCATAACTCTGTCCAATCATGTTCTTATACTTGACATGTGATATCACCACGTCTTCCTTTCCTTAAAAAGAAAATCAATTAGCAACATTAATCGAAACAAATGCACAATTTAGCATGTCTCTATTAGTCTCTCTGGGGGTTTATGAACACGAGTAGACCTTCTAAGTGGTTCACACAGTTCTTTTTTTCTTTGTTATTTCCATATTTTGCCTGGTCGGAATCAATTAACTGAAACTCTGAAGTTGGCTCTTCCTTGAGGTCTTTGCGATTTCTCCTTCTTCTGTTTGGACCATGTATGATCTGGGTTGTAGCTTTCTGTGTCCATGTGTTCATTTTGCCTTGTATCCTCCCTTCATCTCCTTGGTGCAGTTCAGGTAATGGACGAGAACATCTGCATGTTTTCTGCTTTGCTTTGTGTTCATCTTTCCATCTTTTCACTTGTTCACCTCCCTCTGTTCTCAGAAGGTTCTGATCTATTGGCAGATTGGATCTCAAACAGCATCCCATCAAGAGCTGAGCAGGTGAAAATCTACATTCAAGTGGAGTACCATGGTAGGCTAATAAAGCTTTATAATAATCACCTCCACTATTGTTTGCTTTGTGCATCAGTTTCTTGATAATTCCTATCGACTTCTCAACTAATCCATTGGACTGAGGGAAAAATGGACTAGATGTTGTATGAAAAAAGCCTCATTCATGAGCAAAATGTCTCATATATTCACCATTGAATTGTGGACCATTATCTTTGAACACTTCATGAGGTACATCATGTCTGGAAAAGACTGATTTCATGCATGTAATTACATTCTGTGCCGTTGTTCTGCTCAAACCACACATTTCAGGATACAATGAGTAGTAATCTGTTATTAATAGATAATCTTTGTTGCCAGTGACAAAAAGATCTGATAAGGTCTCTGAGGACTAGGATTGCTATGCTGCTATTTAAAGCATATTCAACAAGAAGACACCAATTCTGCAATTTCTTGATTCATCTTGGCCCAAAGCATCACTTCCCACACCCTCTCATATATTTTCAATACTTAGGTGGCCTTCATGAACTTTCCCAAGCATTTTTGAAGACTTTTAGGTATCACAATTCTACTACCTTTGTACAATATCCCATCCACAACAGACAGTTTGGATCTGTGGTTCCAATAATCTTGTACCACTGAGGTACAGTCTTGCGTGTTATCTGACTATCCATCCATCACCACTTGTATTACCTGACTGAGAATTTTGTCCTTCTCTGTCTCAAGACGCAGCAGTTCCAACTTTTTGGGATCATATGACCAAATCCCTGAATCTCAACAGCGTTCCTGTGTCTGTCTTTTGTTGGATCCACAGCTCTGGAAAGTGTGTCAGCCGTGTACATGAATTTTCCAGGTGTGTATGGCACATTCAATACATATCTTTGCAATTTGATCATCATTCACTGAATTCGCTAAGGACAGTCGTTTAAAGGTTTGTTAAACAATGCAATCAGAGGCTTATGATCAGTTTCAACATCAATAGATTGCCCTGAAACAAACTGATGAAATCTCTCACAAGCAAACATAATGCTGAGCAATTCTTTTTCAATTTGGGCATACCTTCTTTCTGAATCAGATAATGCATGAGATGTTTATGCCACTGGTAGCCATTCCTGATCATGTTTTTGGAGTAATACTGCTCCTAAGCCTGCCTGAGATGCATCACATGAGATTTTGATGGGTTTGTCAGCATCATAGAATTTCAACACAGGTTCTTTGGTGAGCACTTTCTTGAGATTTTGCCAGGCCTTCTCCTGTTCATGATTCCAGCTCCATTCATTTTTCTTTTCTGTTAGCTGCCTCAATGGAGCAAGCTGTTCTGAAAGATTGGGTATGAATTTTCCCATGTAGTTGACCATTCCCATGAACCTTTCAACATCCTTTTTACATTGTGGTCTTGGAATGTTCTCGATAGCAGAAACCTTCAATGGATCAGGGCGCACACCCTCTTTGCTGATGATATCACCCACAAAGGTAAATTCAGTCACTCCTGGCTGACATTTGTCTTTATTCAACTTCAGGTTTCCTTTGCGTGTTGCCTCTTAGATTTGTCTAAGTCTGAGGTCATGCTCTTGTTTAGATGATCCTCTAGCAATTATGTCGCCATGGAAGTATCAATGTGCTCATATAGCATGTGAATAGTTTTATGGTACACTTCAGGAGCTGATGCAATTCCAATTGGAAGCCTAAAAAACGGTATCTGGCAAAAGCAGTGTTAAAGGTACACAACTTTGAACTTGGTTTATGTAGTTGAAATTGCCAGAATCCAGAGGATGCATCTAATTTACTAAAGTACTTGGCATTAGCAAATTGTGACATAATTTCTTCAAGAGTAGGCAATTTGAAATGCTGTCTTTTAATGATTCAAGTCTCTTGGATCTAAGCAAATCCTCAGTTTTCCATTTTTCTTATCAACAATAACAAGCGAATTGACCCCTCAGTCGGTTCATCAATTTTTCTTATGACTTCTAGCCGTTCCAGTATGTCAAGTCCTGTTTTCAGTTGAACACATAATGCAAAAGGCACTTTTCTACATGGATGTACTACGGTTGGTACTGTGTTGTCAATTTTAATCGTGTGTTCTCCTGGAAGACAACCAAGCCCTTTGAACAAGTCCTCATACTCTTTCATCAAGTCACTGTATTCTGACTCTGTTTCACTATCCAGGACTAATTCTCTTTTCACCAAATTCAGTCTCTGATAGGCAGATAAACCAAGTATTGACTGTACATTTTTTGGTACGACCACAAATGAAAACGAGTGCATGCTTATTTTTGTGTGATACTTTTGCCACACATGTTCCTTTAACTGGATATATCTGCACCTGAATACCCAGTCACTTTTATATTTGTCTAATATAACTTTGGTCTTGGTTTTACTGCATTAAACTCAGATTTTGTAAGACCATTTACTTGTGCTCTAGTATCCAATTTAAGTAGAATAATGTTTTGGTTCACTTGCAATGGCATATTCCAGTCATTCTTACTTTGTATATTTTCACAAAGCACATCAATACAAAAATCCCCACGTTCATTTTCAAGCACTGTCTTTTTAATTTCCTTTCTACTTCTGCAACAGTGTGAAAAATGATTACTCTTATCGCAGTGATTGCACATTTTTCCATACACTGGACACGTTTTAGACTGGCACCCCTGCCCACGGCTATCAGAAAGTTTTTTTCTTTCAGATGACGTCTTGCTCTCTGTCGGTTTTGTTGCCATTTTATTATTTTTTCTAATATGTTTGTGGTTACCCACAGTTTGCACACAGCAGTTCTCAATAAAAAGCTCTTTAGCCTGCGACTTTATGGTTTCTGAAGCTTTGCACAGTCTCAAAGCTCTTCCAGGTTGATGTTTTTCTCTCAGACCATTATCCAAATACCATAAACAATTCCATCTTTTATGAGAGCATCTGTGAGCTCTGCAAACTCACAAGTTTTACTGTGGTGTCTTAATTCTGTAACAAATTGATCAATCATTTCACCAGGTCTCTGCTGACATTTGAAAAATTTGTACCATTCATACGTCACATTGCGCTTCAGTATACAAAATGCGTCAAATTTGTCCATTATCACTTTTAGATTCAAATTATCTCCATTCTCAAAAGTGAAATGTTTATATATTTCAATTGTGTCGTCCCCAATCAATAAATTTCAAAATGCTGTTTAACTCTTTTCCAGTTTTCAGCTACGTTTCCAGTCAGTTGAAGTGTCGATGGGGGGGGGGGGGGGGGGCGGCTTTACAATAGTTCCATTTTCAAAGCTGTTAGCAAACAACAAAAGAGTTTGTGCTCTTTTTTATTCGATTATCTTCGGTTCTTCTGTTTCCGTATTATTCTTCCAGACCGACTTCTGACACCATGTTGTGTTCTTTATATGTACCGTGCGTTACTAAGAACAAACCATATTCTGGAAGAATTAAAACTAGAACTTTTACTTGCAACAGCAAAGAACAACCACGTTTTAACACTGCCATGTTTCTAGATCATTCTGTCATTTCTGTGTATGCTCATAACTCTGTCCAATCATGTTCTTACACATGACACGTGATTTCACCACAAATAGTATGTACTGGAGTTTTTGAAAGGTAGTAAGTTGCTGGGACTGGACGAGATATACCCCAGGCTACTGTGGGAAGTGAGGGAAGAATCTTGCTGAGCCTTGGGCCATGATCAATAGGGATGAGAGAAGTACCAGTGGATTGGAAGGTTGCAAATATTGTTCACTTGTTCAAGAAAGGGAGTAAAGATACCCCAGGAAATTACTGACTGTGAGTCTTACTTAAGTGGTGGGCAATTTGTTGGAGAAGATCCTGAGAGACAGGATTTTATGAGCTTTTGGAGAGACAGAATCAGATTAGGGTTAGTCAGCATGGCTTTGTCAGGGACAAGTCATGTCATACAAACCTGATTGAATTCTTTGAGGATGTAACAAAACACATTGATTAAGGTAGAGCAATGGAAGTAGTATACATGGATTTCAGTAATGCATTTGATAAGGATCCTCATGCAAGGCTCATTCAGAGGGGTAAGGCATGGGATCCAAGGAGCCCTTGCTTTGTGGATCCAGAATTGGCTTGCCCACAGAAGGCAAAGGGTGGTTGTAGACAGTTTGTATTTTGCATAGAAGAAGGTGACCTGAGGTGTTTCACAGGCATCTGCTCTGGGACCCTTCCTCTTGGTGATTTTTATAAATGACCTGGATAAGGAAGTAGAAGGGGGGGGGGGTTAGTAAATTTGCTGATTACACAAAAGTTGGGGGTGTTGTGGATATTCTAGAGTGTTCTCAGTGTTTACAGCAGGACATTGATAAGATGCAGCGCTGGGTTGAGAAGTGGCAGATGGAGTTCAATCCAGATAAGTGCAAAGTTGTTCAGCTTGGTAGGTCAAATGTGAAGACAGAATATAATATTAATGATAAGATATTTGGCAGTGTGGAGGATCAGTGAGATCTTGGGGTCTGTGTCCATAGAACACTCAAAGCTGCTGCACAGGTTGACAATGTTGTTAAGAAGGTGTACGGTGTGCTGGCCTTCATCAACCATGGGACTGAAGACAAGAGCTGTGAGGTAATGTTACAGCTATACAAAACTTTAGTTAGACCCCACATAGAGAACGGTGGTCAGTTGTGGTCAACTCACAATAAGAAGTATGTGGATGCTTTAGTGAGAGCACAGAGGAGATTTACAAGGATGTTGCCTGGAATTGCCAGTGTGCCTTATGAGAATAGGTTGAGTGAACTTGACCTTCTCCTTGGTGCGAGGGAAGATGAGAGGTGACCTGACAGAATTTTATAAGATGATGAGAGGTATTGATCGTGTTAATAGCCAGAGGCTTTTTCCCAGGGCTGAAATGGCTAACACAAGGGGACATAATTTTAAGCTGCTTGGAAGTAGGTACAAGGGGGATGTCAGAGGTAAGTTTTTAATACAGAGAGTGGTGGGTGCGTGGAATGCACTGCCAGCAAAGGTGGTAGAGACGGATACAATAGGGTCTTTTAAGAGACTCTTAGATAGGTACATGGAGCTTAGAAAAATAGAAGGCTATGAGGTAGGGAAATTCTAGGCGGTTTCTAGAGTAGGTTATGTTGTGGGCCGAAGGGCCTGTAATGTGCTGTAAATTTCTATGTTCTATGTTTATGCTCACTTATCAGGCTGTTTTATGTTCTCACAAAATTACTTTCTCTTTCAATTTCTCAGTTATTATTTCCTTTATAGCATTCAGTTCATTCAATACATGTGTTGTGTGTGTGGTGAACTACATATACCTGACTGGACACGCCCCCTGCTGACTGCTCCTGTGGCTCCTCCCACAGACCCCTGTATAAAGGCGATCAAGGCCTGAGCCCGGCCTCTCAGTCTCCAGGATGTAGTATGGTGGTCAACCACTGCTGGTTCCTTCTTCCAGTCAATAAAAGCCGATATCTCGCCTTATGTCTCAGAGTGAGTTATTGATGGTGCATCAGTGTGTGTCCATTCAAACTTAGTTACACTTACTGGAGTTTCTGAGGCACCCACTGGCACATTCCCATTCAAAGGTGATATGGAAAAGCTTAGTGCTTGCAGAAAGTCAACACCATCCCTCTCCACTGTAGCTCGATATCCTCTGTATTATTCTCAGGACAAAAGGACACCATTGACAAATGAAACTGTTATTTGTACTTGGAGCTCACTTACAGTTTGCCATATTGTAACAACATTTTTCAAGAAATTTGAAGGGAAGCTAACTTGAAGGTATACTTATACCGTGTGTTAGAACTTTAAAAAAAACAGCAAGACACTAACAAACTCATCAAAAAGAATTAAAAGTTAAAATAATCAACTGCGTACATATTAAGTCTCTTAAGATTTTGATACAATTGTGGAGTATTTGCATTGTTTAAGAAGCAAGCACATCATCTCACCCTGCTGTTCAAGCAAAACATGAAACTCTCTCTCTCTCTCTCTCTCTCTCTCTCTCTCTCTCTCTCTCTCTCTCTCTCTCTCTCTCTCTCTCTCTCTCTCTCTCTCTCTCTCTCTCTCTCTCTCTCTCTCTCTCTCTCTCTCTCTCTCTCTCTCTCTCTCTCTCTCTCTCTCTCTCTCTTCCACCACCCCCCCACCCCCACTTAAGAGGATGAACATTCCATGAAATGCTATTGCCTCCTATCTATGTTATGGGAGTTTCTGAGCTGAGGTGACAAACATTTAACAACATTTCGATGATAACAAGACATGTGGTGAACCATGATAACAACATTGCTTTCAGTGGAATCATCACAGGGAGTTATAGATTGAGGAGTTTGGATACAACAGTTCCGTGGAATATTTTTGTATCATTTTGTTTGCTGCCTTATGTTTGATTAAATCTAAAAGCAGAATTTAAAGCTTAATTAAAATAAAAATGACATTGTCATTTTCATTATTGGAAGGATGCCATTGTGAGTACCTTGTGTTTGCACTGTGGAGGCTCTGTATATCCTATTATTTGCGTAAGTGCCTGGAGCAGTTCCCTCTGCACAGCCTCTCTTGTAGTCAAGCCACTGGTGAGAAAAGATTCATTACAGTGTAAGATCTCCTGATTATATGGAAGAATCAGTGTGAGAGAATCAAAACATTAAATGCTTCAAATAATTATTCCAGGAGACTCCAAACAAGTTAATCCTTGTAAAAGCTTGGACACTGCTTTTAAACTCTTTGAAGAAAAGTAAAGAAAACCATTAGCAGCATTTTTTTCTTATCTTTTGATAAGGCAATACAGAATAGAGAAAGGCACCTTATATCACCACTTTAGTAGTGTTGTAGCCTCACAATTGATGATGGGTGACTACTGTGCTGGACGTCCTGCGCACTTAAGCAAGGTGAAGCCTCTCTCACGGTCTCTCCTAGTGTAGTGAGTGTCATAGAACCACTGTTTGGCTTGCCATACAGGAGGTCTCTTGTTCATGGCCTCTCCTACACTACTGTGCCCATAGTAGTCCTTCACACGGTATCCCTGTTCTTACTGACTTAGTTATGTCATGCCACAACTAAGTGTCCAGCGGTATAAGTGGGTGGACAGGCTGGGTTCATCAGCCCTGGCTGGTAGCCAGCCTAGGAGAAGGACATCTCCAATTCCAAACCTGGGTAAATGGGACTCATTAGCCTAGCCAGGCAGCCTGTCTTGGAGAAGGAAAACTCCGATCCTCAACCTACAACCTTGCAGTTGTTGTGGTCATCACAGCTCACTGTACCATTGTGGAACGTCCCCTGCCCTAAAGAATGGAATCGGTCCTCATTATAAACCTACGCGGCACAGGCTGAAACAAAGTCCTACAGCAATGGAATTCCCTCCTGATCTTCACAAGCAAAGAACCAGCCATCATCATCAGCCTCACTATTAAATGGTGTTCTCAGTAAGCAATAAGGCAGTTTGTAGGAGACTAGCATGATGGATAGACATACTGATTTATAGTTCTTAAACCAAATAAAAAAATTCGCCTGGGAGAACAGCTCTATTAAAAATCATTTTGATCTGGGTGTTGCTTAAAAGGCCAGCATTATTACCTATCCTCATTTGCCCTTTAGAAGGTGGTGGTATGCTGCTTACTCAAAACTTGGCAGTTTTACTGAAGACGCAAGCATAAATAATGTGTAAAGAGGTGAGGAGAAGTGTGATACAGTAACTGGCAGGTGATTGATGAAGCTGGGGTGAGGTGGTGCATGATGGTCTGATGAAGCCGTGGGATGGGAGAGAGAGGAGGTACGCATTGCAAAGTGATGTGTGAACAACAAAAAGATCCAGATTGTGTAATCTGATAAATAAGAGAGGTGAGAAGCAGAACCTGGTGAGAGAGGATTGATGGGGGAGTGGATAAGAGGCCCCCTGGTTTGTGATGGGCAGATGAATCCTAGTGAGTGAGGGAACACTGAGCAAAATCTGGAAAGGTTTAAGGGGGTGTGTTGTGGAAAGAATGGGAGAATAGAGGGGTGAGAACCTGGTAGATCAGAGAAGATTAGATTCCTTTCTAAACTACCTCAGTATTCTAATATAAGGAATGGTCTCACTGGTTGGCATGCAAACAAAGGCTTTTCACCGTATCTTGGTACACGTGAGAACAATAAACCAACTAGCAATTACCAAATGGAGCACTTCACAGAGACGTGTGCTGAATTATATATGCCATTCATTTGTCCACACAGTTATTTAATTGTTTTATGCCCACAACTATATTACCAACCATTTTGGATATATAGCTCTTTATCTAAATAAATTTAACAGTGACAAGTTGTTTAAGTCCCAGAACAAATATGTTATGACACTAATAATAACTTCCTTTCAAACTGACTACACAAATATGTCTTTAATTCATTTTTTCACCCAGCCAAATAAACAAACTGCCTTCATTTCCACATGCTTTAACATTAGCAGTTTTTAAGCAATATAGATGAGAAACCACAAGGTGAATAAATGCAATTTAGCATGAGCTCAGATGTTGACAATGGGACTTTGAATGAGGAGGGTGGAGGATGAGTGCTAGGGACGGAAGTGATCTGTAAATTGGAAAGAACTTTGGTTCAAAGGTTCAACTCTCTGAGTGGAAGATGACTCCGAAATTGCAATTGAGTTTAAATACAGATTATGCAAAGGGATGTGTGGTTAGCATATGGAGTTTGTTGCTTCAGTATTCCCATTATTTAAATCAAGCAACTTTAACTTCAAGTGTGGAAGCCAGAAAAACCATCTGTCAACACAGAGGCTGTAGACGATTGAGAAATGATGGAGAGGCAAAGCCATATGGTGGCAATTTACATGAGAAATGTGAATCTTTACATAATAGTTGTTTTACAAGAAGCCTGACTTGCAGGACTTTTATCATGTAAAACTGTGAACTTGTTTACTAATTGTTATTTCATAGATAATTCACAAATGTTGTGTGGATAATTGATTCTATTATTTTATATGGATCTGAAATATGACTAATTGGTCTTCGGTTCCCTATGCTTCGTGTCGTCTTTTTTAAGTGTGATACCAACTAAATGTATTGTCTTCCTAATGGCCTAAATAATTGATCATGCCTTATAACTCACTTTGTTTGTTTCTTTTAGTACTCTGAGATAAATATCACTTAATCCTTCAAGTGTGTTTGATCAACGCTCTTCTGGTTTGAGTTTGAACACTATTTCGCTTATGTTAAATTTGTAAACTTTGGGAAAGTATGTTATTGAAATTCTGCAACACAATGCAAATGTTAAATGAAGCAACTTCACAGGTGCATTGAAAACATCCCTAATTCATCAATTTCATTTGTAAGAAATGTTAGAGATATTTGTACAATGAAGGAGTTTGTGGGCTTGGAAGTGGATGAAGGTTAAAGATTATGAAATTTAGAGCACTTTCTGAAACTAGCTAGAAGACACATACATCACATTTAACAAGAGAGAAATTTGGAAAAGATAAATTGATGTGACAAATAAGTCCTTCAAAAATAAATTTACTTCAAACTTTGAACTTTGGATTTGTTGGGTTCTGTAAAAAAAAGTCTATTTTCTTAGACTATTATCAATCTAAGCTAGACATATGATGAATTTAACATTGCCATGAATTATTCCTATATGTTCTATAACAAGTGATAGTCAAATATTTATTGTTGTTCACCAGATAGCTGTCAAGCCTCTATTTCCACATCTCCAACCTCAGACATTAGTGATAGCTCACTAATTTCCAGCATCTCTGGCTTTCTGTTTCGAAGTTACAAGATAACTGGATGAGATCATTTCTCATTCTTTGTCTTTTCTTGATATCCTACATTTTCTTCATCTGCAAGGAGAGAAAGAATAAATCTGTGTTTGCAGATCATTTGATAAAGAGAGTTTTTATTAAAGTGGAGTGTCAGTACATAAGATTTGTCTCCTCCACATGGATAGATCAGTTGTAAAAATATGCAGAGACTGGAAGGGTTTTGTTCACCTGCAAAGTAGAGGGAAATAATCTCTGAGCAGGGTGTAGGAATATCTACCATTCTTGACGTTTCAGAACTGATAAGGCATTATATTTTATGATGACTTGTTTTGCAACCTTCAAACATGGCTTTTTGATCTTTGAAGCAAACTTCTTCCTTCCTTTACTGGAGAACAGTACTTTACTCTGACTTGCCCCAACCATAACAGCGTGTTTAGGGAATTAACATTGAAATCAGGATTTGTGAAATTTGCATACTGATCAATTAACTTTTCTTTCTCTTCTGAATCCAGAATTTTCATATTGTATCTTGGGATTGTTTTTGTAAATGCTGGAGTTAAAGGTGGATTTCATGGGTCCTCACCATATCTACTCTCACACTTTGGAAAGGAAGCTGATAAAAAATGATAATGAGGTAGCTCTTATAAATAGACTCAGATTTCTCAAAGATATTTACAGTTTTCCCACAGATGATCAGATCTATCATTTCTCCACTACTCTGGTAATTCTAATGCATCTCCACCATAACATTGTGACTTTTGTTTAATAATCCTATACCTGCCATAATGACTGAGTAGATTGACATTTGTTTACAATTGGCCTGTTGCAGAATTTCGCACATAATTTGATAGACGGGGTTAGCTTGTGCAATCACTTATATTATAATTTTGCTGCTAGACATAAGTTGATCGAAGACATTAATGTCCTGAGGTAAAGTTAATCTACAGTGGATTGATTCAGTCAATTCTCAGTTTGATTGGGTTGCTGCATAATTGGAATAAATATCATATTCTCATTCACCAGTCATAAAAAAAATGTATTAGATTGAGGACATTCTGAGTAATTACTATCATGTCTTTCAAAAACAATTATTCTGTGCTGAACAATTATTTGTTACATTTAATTACCTATTATTTTCTATGACATCTGTCAAAAAAAAATGCTTCTCATTCTCTTTTTCAGTGATCCAGGCAGAAAACAGTTTGATCTTAATGATTAAATCTTGTACATAATTCATGAAAAGATTCCCAAAGTGCTTTATGTTTACCTCTCACACTTATAGACAACTCCTAGACTGTTTTTTTATGCTGTATAATTGTTTTCCTTTGATAAAAGAACTTTATATTGCATAGATAAGAGGTCAATGTTTGACTCTTTTAAACATTTCTTGACATGAACAAGTATGAAAAAAATATCTAGAGGATTCTCAAAGTGAGCAAATTCAAGTGAATTAGGTTTGGTTTTATTTGAACTGTTTTCAAATATTGTTGAATAAATAAAGAACATACGAGAGGTGATTGATAAGTTTGTGGCCTAAGGTAGAAGGAGTCAATTTTAGAAAACCTAGCACATAGTCCCTTCCTACATTTACACATTTAGTCCAGCGGTTGTGGACCTCCTGAAAGTGTCCACAGCAGGGGTGTTTGATAGGGTCATGGCCTATGGTAGGAGGAGATGAGTTATACAGCTCTCGTTACATGCACATGCATTTCAGCTCTTTGAGGGATTATGCAGAAAGTTTGAAATTAATAACTCATCAATTAATTACTCATCAGGGTGATTTATAAGTTCATGGCCTAAGGTAGAAGGAAGTGATTAACTTCAAAATTTCTGCATAATCACTCAAAGAGTTGAACTGCATGTGCATGTAACGAGAGCTGCATAACTCATCACCCCTCATAACTCAAATACCAGATTAATAATTTTCCACTGTTGCAATATCCAAAAATTGTTAAGTAACACCACAACAATATTTTCATTAAATAAGTTAGTTCACACAAATTATAAATTATCATTTGTCTTTAAAATAGTAAAATAGTGTTAAGGTGAATGAAAATGTTTATCAATCTATTATTTACACTTGAAAAGGAATGGTCATACTTGACCTTTGACTGACATCCACACATTTTCTCGTATTGTGATCCCAGATTCAATTTCTACCACATAACGATGAATGATACACAAGCTATTAAATGTACTTACATTACGTTTTACTTGAATAACTTTTGAAACCTTCATTGTCAAGCTATTCACCTTCAAGGTTGTTTCTTTCAGTTAATAAAACAGCTGTGCCTATGACGATAAATGAGTAAACGGGCCAGAATTGTGATTGATTTTGTCTCAGGAATTGACAGTTCTGTGAATTAATTTAAACGTATTGCATGATGTTACTGATCCTTTGGTTAATGCATGTTTATGAAATGCTGAATTCAGCTAAAATGAGCTTCTTTTTTCCAATTTTATCAAAGCCTTCTTTTTAAACTTACATGGAAAACGTCCGCATTGGGAAATGGGGTATTTCTTTTTTCAATCTAATGATAGCATTAAATGCACAGCTAAACAATAATTCACATTTCTGCTTCTCATTATTATAGTACATTGGCCTTGATAATAGCAGGGACAAAGTTTCTCAAAGTTTATTCCTGTGAAATTATTATATTATTTTGGCACAATCTATGTTTTTGGGGAGAAATATTGGTGATTCTATTTATGGTATCTTTACGGTATTATTGAGGTTTAAAGAACAAAAATCTGAAAGCAAATATGGGTTCTGTAGCTTAGTTCTTTCAGTACCAAGGGGAACAATTTGTTTCCAATTTCAAAAGGGCATAATAAGCACACACCTTCTGTGCAATTTGCATTACCCAGCAAATTAGGATATGCAATACCGTAAGTGTGGGTTCACAAGCCAGAAATACACAGAGTGAGCAGTTGGTGAATATAATTCTCAAACAGCACTCACATTTGATAGAAGCCTTAGCCAAAATGGGGTGCAACCATAAGGTAAGAATCAACATAACCCTATTAGTACTGTTAAAATGGAAGCCAGATGCCGAAGATTTCTTACCCATTTGGTAGAATGTCAAGATGATCAATTAATTTGTACTAAATATATCATTTTGGGTATTATTTTCTCTTCCTGATCACAAGATGATATGGTTGAGCATCAACTAGAATCACAAGTGATCTCTTCTCTGTGCAAAGGTGGGATTTTTTTTTATTAATCTGCAAGACTTCCAATATTGTAGGAAAGAAGAGAGGAAAGTCAGCGAGTCGGAAGAGGCAGGAGGAGAGTCTATGATTTGGGGCACGGGGAGAGGAGATCTCACCTAGAGGCAATTTTGTGTCTAGGTCTACAGACAGTAGAGATTCAGTGTGTATTCTTTAGAAGACTAATACTTACAGAAAATCAGGTTCTCAGAGAAGGTAGTGACTAAAACCTGCTACATCCTTCATTTGGAGCTGCAGCCACTGAGCCACGTATGGACTGCTTTGCCTGTGGCCGATGTGGTCACAGAGGCCCTTAACAATTTTGTCTGTCCCTTCCTTTACTAGAGCTGCAAAGGTTAAAGAGGTTCTAAAGGCATGGTAACCTCACCACTTCTATTAACCACTTCTATCTAATGGTTAGATAAATATTTTTGGATGTTTTCTCGTTCTCTGGACATAAATGTTATAGAGTGCACCAGCAATGCATTGTGGGTGCAGCTGATCAAAGAGCATGGGACGTTACTGTAAAGATTAGGAGGTTCACTCCTTAAGTGTTTAACGAGTGTTACTGCTTTTAAGAAATTCTAATGGTAAATGAACAAACCCAAGGAGCTTATGCAATTCCTTTATGTTACAACAGTCAGCAGTGGCTGTCATATTCGTTATTCAACTCCCCACTCTTCATTATGATTATAGATGATCTACACAATGTCTTATCTCTCCCTTTATGCCAGATCACTGATCAATCCTTGGAACTCACAAAAAATGATCTCGTAGAAATGGAATTAGAATTGATTTAAATATTTCCTTTAGACTCATTTTCAAAACTCTCAAGGGCAGAGAATTCCAGTGATTCACTACTCTCTAAGAAGACATTTCTACAAACTTATTTTAAAAGACTGTGGCGACCCATTTCCTGGCACATCCGAACCGGCTCACAATTAGATAGCCTACGGGGGTTTGCGAGCACAGAGCTTTGGAGCCTCTGCGCCACGGGGGTCAGGTTGAGGGAGGCTTAAAAGTGAGGCTGAAGATTTCAAATAAAGTTTTTTCCTTCGACTGCAGTTACCGACTCCGTGTTGTAATTTTAGCGCTGCGTGTAGCACACCTCTACAAGACCATAGTTATCTTGAAACTATGTCTCCCCATTTGATATTCTGCCATGAGTGAAAACATATCAATATCATGCCCACTTTGGATGTTTTACATCTCAATAGATCATCTCTCATTTTTCTGAGCTCCAAAGAATAAAATGCTCAAACTGTTAGGCTTCTTGTGATAAGACAGTGTTCTCATCATAGGACTTAGCCTGATGGATCCTTCTTGAACTGACTCAAATGCTTCTATATCCTTTCTTAGCTAAGGACACCAAAACTATATGCATCACTTCAGGTGTGGACTCTGCAACTTTCTACATAATTGTAATAACACTTACTTTCTTTTAAGCTCTCTCCCTTTAATAATAAAGAGCAAAATAATATTCCCGCTGAACCCCTTGTGTGCTTTCCTGCTAAGCTTACACTCAGTGGCCACTTTATCAGATACACCTGTACACCTGCATATTAATGTTTATATCTAATCAGCCAATCATCTGGCAGAAACTCAATGCATAAAAACATGCAGCCATGGTCAAGAGGCTCAGTTGTTGTTCAGATCAATCATCAGAATAGTGAAGAAATGTTATCAGTTTGACTTTGTCATGGAATGTTTATTGTTGCCACACAGGATGATTTGATTGATCTCAAAAACTGCTGATCTCCTGGAATTTCCACACAAAACAATCTCTAGAGTTTACAGAGTATGATGAATTCAGTGAACAGCAGTTTTGTTGGCAAAAAATCCTAGTTAATGAAAGAGGTCAGGGGAGAATGGCCAGACTGGTTAGAACTGACAGGCAGGTGACAGTAACTCAAATAAACACATGTTACAACCGTGGTGTGCAGACAAAAACATTTAATGCACAACACATCAAACCTTGATGTAGATGACCTACAGCAGCAGAAGACCATGAACATACACTCAGTGGCCATTTTGTTAGATACAAGAGGTACCTGATAAAGTGACAACTGAGTGTATGTGATTCAAGAGGAAAAGGAAGAAGATGAGCAAGGATAACGATTCACCAGTGAGATGGCCTTGTTAAGTTTATAATTTAGAGAATGAATCAGAGGTTGCAATGTCATTCATTATGTTCAGTTATGATAATACCTCAATTTATTGAAATACACTATTCCAGTCTATCATCATTTATTGGATCCCTGGATCAGACTCTTAATGCAGTAGTTCAATCATTGTCCATGGTAAATATAGCAAAGTTATCCTTCTACTTCTATGCAAATTTTCTGAGAGGTTGATATATTGTTGGGGATGTTATTCTCTCCTTACCTATGTGCATATAATTTTATGGTTACATCCTAGTCTCTCTATAGATGTACCTGCATTTTGTAATATTTTTCTATTCCCCAAATTTTTGTCTTTAGTTCCCTTCTACTTCCACCAATATTTCAGCAAACGATAATTTGAAGCTACACATACTTATTATGTGGAATATTTTTAAGCAAGCTTTGGAAGAATTGGGGTGGTGGCAAGGTGAGTAGACTGGTGATATGATGTAAAAATTTTGGGTTGGTATATTTCTGTCTGACATCAGATGGATAGAAAAAGTAAGCTTGAAATGCAGGCTTATAAAGAGTACTGTAAAACCATATAAGATATGAAGAGTGAATGTGATGAAGGTATTGAAACACTACTGCTAAAAAGACATTTGGTATCAGCATTATAGTCTGACACAACAGCAAAAAGTTGACAAATTCCAAAGTTGCAGTGATGCTGTTTGAGACATCAGCCTAAAAAAAACAAGGTGCTAAGAGAGCTTGAATAAATTAGTTTCCACAGCAGCTGTGGTATTTACTGTGATGATATAAACACTTTACCACTTTTTCATCCGTATTTCTTTTCAGCATGGCAAGGAGTACGAGTCCATTTTCACACCGCTGATTATGAACTCCTATAGGACGGAATAAAAGCATGAAAACAAAACAAATTTAAAACACACATTCTGCAACACTCCAGGAAGAGTTTAAATGTGTTTAATTAAATAATCAGGAAATTTTAGAGCTATTACCCAGCCATGATGTCCGTGAAATTACTAGACAGGTGCACTAAAGCCCCTCAGGGAAGGAAATCTACCATCAGCGTCTAGTCTGAGCTATGTGTGGCTTCTATTGCACACAAATTTAGCTTGCTCTTAACTGCTCTCTGTAATAGCCAGTTACACCAAACAGCTCAAACAAAACATAAAACTAAGGAGACAAGTGTCTCATATTAAATTTTGTACACCATTGAATGAATGTCTGAACATGAAAATGAAAATTCAACTCTTTCTGAACCCTTAGTATGTGGGGACTGTATGTCTGTTCACGAGTAATGCCTGCACAAGGTAAACACTGTTAATGTCTGTAGAATATTTGTTGATAACTGCTGGATTCTTTCTTTGTCTCAGGCAAATGCAAGTGTCTGTCAAGCTGGCTCGATGGATTCTTTTTTGTGATTTGGGCGTATCACTTATATGTAATATTAATGCTCTTTAGTAAGTCTGAGGGAGGTTGTGTCCAAAACATTGGTGGACTAGCGGATGGGAGTGACCGATGAAGCATCTGACTGGTTTATGAGGGTATGCTGAACATTGTGCTGATGCACATGTGTTGCTTGAATGAAAAAGAAACAGGCTGAGTTAATGGCATGAGAAGAAGAGATCAAAGCATCTGTCTGTCTCCTGGTTGCTCTATGTTTGTGAAACTCATGTTTATTCAGATGCTCTTCCTGATTTCATTGGACGAACGGAGGGCAAGAAATTGCACAGTGCCTAGGACCCGGGGGTGGCTTCGTGAGTGAGCTGGAATTCAGAGTTCCCCTCTCAACAGCAACAATCAAGTGGTGACTAAGAATTGTGAGCCCTGAAATCTTTGTGGAAATCTTTTTGACTTGCTACATGGCATTTTGTTTGGTTCATATATGCCTTCTATTTTATGATAATAAATTAGGCTTAGGTTACTTTGTTGTGCTTGTACGTGTTCTACGACATCTCCTGGATACACAAATTGGCTGGGTTTGATCAGTCTGGCCAATTATCACAAAAGCCACTGGCATTTCTGCCATCTACAACAAGAGTCCACTGACAGTCAAATATTCTCCACGTAGCCTTCTCAAGCTTCTGGTTGCTCATCATTTTAGCTCTTCCTTCTGAATTGCGATAGATATTCATTTCCTAGCCAGTGGCCCATTTTCTCATGTTTGCTAAGTTCACTCTCTAAGCACTAGCTGCCACTTGCAAGATCACAAGCAGTTGATAAGTAAACTTACAGCTATACTTCTTTGTTTGGTTTTCTAGTCATAAATGGGACCCCCACCACAGGAAACTTCCTCTCCACATCCACGCTATCTAGTCCTTTCAACATTCGATAGACTTCAATGAGATCCCCACCCCCTCCCCGCTCTCTTCTAAGTTCCAGTCATTACACAATAGACAGTAGACAATAGACAATAGGTGCAGAAGTAGACCATTCGGCCCTTTGAGCCTGCACTGCCATTCTGAGATCATGGCTGATCATCTACTATCAATACCTGGTTCCTGCCCTGTCCCCATATCCCTTGATTCCCCTATCCGTAAGATACTACAGACACAAAGCTGCCAAACACTCCTCATATGTTAATCCGTTCATTCCCAGAATCATCCTCGTGAACCTCCTCTGGACTCTCTCCAATGACAACACATCCTGTCTGAGGTATGGGGCTCAAAACTGTTGACAATACTCCAAGTGCAGCCTGACTAGTGTCTTAGAAAGCCTCAGCATTATCTCCTTGCTGTTATATTTTACTCCCTTTGAAATAAATGCCAACATTGCATTTGTCTTCTTTAACAGATGCATAATAGTGCAGAACAGTAGCATAGCAACTAGCATGATGCTATTACAGTTCCAGAGTTCGGAGTTCAATTCCGGCAAGGTTCAGTAAGGAGTCTCTGTACATCCACCCTGCGGAATGTGTCGATTTCCCCCCAGTGCTTTGGTTTCCTCCCACATTCCAAAGACGTACTGGGTATGTTAATTGGTCATTGTAAATTACCCCATCATTAAGTTAATTGGGGTTGTAGAGATACTGAGACATCATGACTAGAAGGACCGGAAAGGGCTATTTCATGCTATGTTATTAAATAGGTAAATAAACACGCAAATAATATCATTTAGCATATCAATAACTTATAGTTGGGATTTTTATGTACTCAAGGAAGTTAGCTTTATAGCATTGATTGTGGAGGTTGGGGTTAAATCTCCAAAAAACTTTTAGAGGTTTTGTGTAAAAAGGGTATCAGGGAAAATATCATTATGTGTGAAGTTATCTAAGTGGAAGAAAAAGGATATAAATGTAGGGAGCAGTTCAGACTTGTTTAGGAATGGGGTAAGAAACATCTGCAAACATGGGAGAGATGAGTGAATTAGAGACCATTCCTCTGCTTCAATTTCTGTAATAGACGATTCATTCGTCTGCATCATTGATATGTCTTTTTAGTTTACAGGAATTGTACCTGTGTTTTGGAAATCCTTTGTCCTTGGTATTTTATTAATGCTTTGTGCTTTGGAAATATTTTGTAAGTTATAGACAATAGACAGTAGGTGCAGGAGTAGGCCATTCAGCCGTTCTAGCCAGCACCACCATTCACTGTGATCATGGCTGATCATACACAATCAGTACCCCGTTCCTGCCCTCTCCCCATATCCCTTGACCCCGTTATCTATAAGAGCTCTATC
Source organism: Hypanus sabinus (assembly GCF_030144855.1). Taxonomy (NCBI): domain Eukaryota; kingdom Metazoa; phylum Chordata; class Chondrichthyes; order Myliobatiformes; family Dasyatidae; genus Hypanus; species Hypanus sabinus. The sequence continues at coordinate 36,353,828 of NC_082719.1, forward strand.
TAACTCTCTCTTGAATGCATCCAGAGACTTGGCCTCCACTGCTTTCTGGGGCAGAGCATTCCACGTATCCACCACTCTCTTGGTGAAAAAGTTTTTCCGCATCTCTGTTCTAAATGGCCTACCCCTTATTCTTAAACTGTGGCCTGTAGTTCTGGACTCACCCATCAGCGGGAACATGCTTCCTGCCTCCAGCGTGTCCAATCCCTTAATAATCTTATATGTTTCAATCAGATCCCCTCTCATCCTTCTAAATTCCAGTGTATACAAGCCCAGTTGCTCCAATCTTTCAACATATGACAGTCCCACCATTCCGGAAATTAACCTTGTGAACCTATGCTGCACTCCCTCAATAGCAAGAATGTCCTTCCTCAAATTTGGAGACCAAAACTGCACACAATACTCCAGGTGGCATCTCACCACCAGGGCCCTGTACAACTGCAGAAGGACCTCTTTACTCCTATACTCAATTCCTCTTATTATAAAGGCCAGCATGCCATTAGCTTTCTTCACTGCCTGCTGTACCTGCATGCTTGCTTTCATTGACTGATGTACAAGAACACCTAGATCTTGTTGTACTTCCCCTTTTCCTAACTTGACTCCATTTAGATAGTAATCTGCCTTCCTGTTCTTTCCACCGAAGTGGATAACCTCACATTTATCCACATTAAACTGCATCTGCCATACATTTGCCCACTCACCCAACCTGTCCCAGTCACCCTGCATTCTCATAACATCCTCCTGACATTTCACACTGCCACCCAGCTTTGTGTCATTAGCAAATTTGCTAATGTTACTTTTAATCCCTTCATCTAAATCATTAATGTATATTGTAAACAGCTGCGGTCCCAGCACCGAACCTTGCGGTACCCCACTGGTCACAGTCTGCCATTCCGAAAGGGACCCGTTAATTGCTACTCTTTGTTTCCTGTCAGCCAGTCAATTTTCAATCCATGTCAGTACTCTGCCCCAATACCATGTGCCCTAATTTTGCCCACTGATCTCCTATGTGGGACTTTATCAAAAGCTTTCTGGAAGTCCAGGTACACTACATCCACTGGCTCTCCCTTGTCCATTTTCATAGTTACATCCTCAAAAAACTCCAGAAGATTAGTCATGCATGATTTTCCCTTCATAAATCCATGCTGAATCAGACTGATCCTTCTACTGCTATCCAAATGTGTCGTAATTTCCTCTTTTATAATTGACTCCAGCATCTTTCCCACCACTGACGTCAGGCTAACCAGTCTATAATTCCCTGTTTTCTCTCTCCTTCCTTTCTCGAAAAGTGGGACAACATTAGCCACCCTCCAGTCAGCAGGAACTGCTCCTGAGTGTATAGAGCATTGGAAAATGATTACCAATGTGTCCACGATTTCTAGAGCCACCTCTTTAAGTACCCTGGGATGCAGACCATCAGGTCCTGGGGACCTATCAGCCTTCAGACTCAACAGTCTATCCAACAGCGTTTCTTGCCTAATATAAATTTCCTTCTGTTCATCCTTTACCCTAGATCCTTTGGCCACTATTACATCTGGGAGATTGCTTGTGTCTTCCCTAGTGAAGATAGATCCAAAGTACCTGTTCAACTCATCTGCCATTTCCTTGTCCCCATAATAAATTCACCCATTTCTGTCTTCAATGGCCCAATTTTGGTCTTAACTATTTTTTTGCTATTCACATACCTAAAGAAGCTTTTACTATCTTCCTTTATATTCTTGGCTAGTTTACCTTCGTACCTCATATTTTCTTGGTGTATTGCCTTTTTTGTTATCTTCTGTTGCTCTTTAAAAGCTTCCCAGTCCTCCGGTTTCCCACTCATCTTTGCTATGTTATACTTCTTCTCTTTTATTTTTGTACTGCCCTTTACTTCCCTCATCAGCCACGGCTGCCCCTTACTCCACTTAGGATCTTTCTTCCTCTTTGGAATGAACCGATCCTGCACCTTCTGCATTATGCCCAGTAATACCTGCCATTGTTGTTCCACTGTCTTCCCTGCTAGGGTATTGTTCCATTGAACTTTGGCCAGCTCCTCCCTCATAGCTCCATAGTTCCCTTTGTTCAACTGTAATACTGACACATCTGATTTTCCCTTCTCCTTCTCAAATTGTAGGTTAAAATATATCATATTATGGTCACTACCTCCTAATGGTTCCTTTACCTCGAGGTCCCTGATCAAATCCAGTTCATTGCACAACACTAAATCTAGAATTGCCTACTCCCTAGTAGGCTCCAGAACAAGCTGATCTAAGAATCCATCTCAGAGGCACTCCAGGCTCACTTTCTTGGGGTCCAGTACCATTCTGATTCTCCCAGTCTACTAATATGTTGAGATCCCCCATGACAACTGTATCATTACCTTTGCGACATGCCAATTTTAACTCTTCATTCAACTTACACCCTACATCCAGACTGCTGTTTGGGGGCCTGTAGATAACTCCCATTAGGGTCTTTCTACCCTTAGAATTTCTCAGTTCTATCCATACTGACTCTACATCCCCAGATTCTATGTCCCCCCTCGCAAGGGACTGAATATCATTCCTCACCAACAGAGCCACCCCGCCCCCTCTGCCAGTCAGTCTGTCCTTTCGATGAGATGTATATCATTGAATATTCATTTCCCAGGCCCTGTCCGCTTGAAGCTATGTCTCTGTTATTCCCACAACATCGTATTTGCCAATTTCCAACCGAGCCTCAAGCTCATCTATTTTATTCCTTATACTTCGTGCATTCATATATAATACTTTTAATTCATTACTCCCCTCTCCTTTCATATCAATTCCTATTTTCTACTCCATTGATCCTGTTGTCCTTTTTCTTATTTTCACTTTCCCTTTAACTCCATCCTTATATATCCAGTTCATCCCCTCCCCCCTTAGTTTAAACACATCCATGTTGCAGTGGGAAACCTGTCTGCCAGAATGCTGGTCCCCTGCCTATTAAGGTGCAACCCATCCCTTTTGTACAATTCATCCCGACCCCAAAACAGATCCCAGTGGTTCAAGAATGTAAATCGTTGCTTCCTGCACCAGTTCCTCAGCCACACATTTGGATTCATTATCTCCCTGTTCCTGCCCTCTCCAGCATGAGGAACTGGAAGCAAACCAGAGATAACCACCCTGGAAGTCCTGCTTTTCAGCCTTCTTCAAGTTCTCTGAAGTCCCGCTGCAGAATGTCCTTCCTCTTCTTCCCAACGTCATTTGTGCTGACAGGCACTACCACTTCCGACTGTTCACCTTCACCCTTGAGGATTCCCTGCAATCGGTCCATGATGTCCTGGATCCTAACACCAGGGAGGCAACACACCATCCTTAAATCTCACCTGTTGCCACAGAAACCCCTTTCCATACTTCTTACTATGGAGTCCCCTACTACCACAGCTCTTCCTGATGTCTGACTCCTCGGCTCTGGTTCTGCACCAATTTTAGGCTCGCAGACCTGTCGCAGATCTGACCTGACCTGTCAGACTGGCAGTATCTTCTGTCCTGACAGCTTCCAAGAGGGTGAACCTGTTTACGAGAGGTACATCCCCTGGGGTCTCCTGAACTTCAAGCATCCTTTCCTTCCTCATCGTCGCCCCCTTTCTCTCTTCCGGTATCCTTGGTGTAACGACCTCACTGTAGGTCCTGTCCAGAAAACTCTCATTTTCGCGGATAAACCTGAGGTCATCCAGTTCTTTCTTCAGTGCTGCAACATGCTCCTTCAGAAGCTGACGTTGGAATTATTTTATAAGATAGAAATCCTCTGTGAGGTGTAATTTTGTTTTATCAATGTTGTTTGGATTTAAATGTGTATCACTGAAAATAAATGAACTGTGTGTAAAGCTACTTTGTTAGTTGGAAATATCTCCTTGATAGGGAGAGGGGACCAACCACTTGAATAGTGGGTATTGACAGCTAAACTCACTATGAAGAATAAACAAGGAAATGAACTAGTTACAGTACAACCTCCCTTCAGTGGGAGTACTTGTGGCTATATATATCTGATAGGGCTTAAGGTCTTTGTTTAAGTTTAGAAACTTCACAGTCAGCAAACCCTATACCATTACGGCATTCACACGACCTGTCTGTCCTTGAGTTCCAGCATACTTACAAAGAAGCCAAACATAAACTGGAAGAATATTTTTTTTCCTATTCTGCTGGATAACTTGTAGTCCAATGGTATGAATATTGATTTTTCCAATGCTAGGTAAACGGGTGCTCTCCCATGCATTTTCACTTTTCTCCTTTTTTGATACCTTGAATTCTCTGCCCTGTTTCATTCCATCTACCCATTGTCCACTCCTAATCAGATTCCACCTCTTACCCACCAACCTCAGTTCCAACCCTGCTATGTACTTTGTTGTTCGCTTATTCATGATGCAGTGTCTTAACCTGAAACATCAACTTACACTTTTTGCCTCCACAGATGCTGATTGACCTGGTGAGTTCTTCTAGTGTTCTGCCTTTTTTGATATAGTAAAATTAGTGTAGTCAGACAACCACCACCATTTGAGACATCAGGTTCAGCCACACCTAACACAGATTGTCCTGCAAAGTTCTGCTGCACAACATTTGGGGACCAGTGTCAAACTTGAGGGAAATTATGTTAATCAGCAGAAGAACACATTACACATCACATAATGGGACTTGTACAGCAGATTTAATTCTGATAACTCACTGGATCCTCTGAATTTTATAATAGTAATACGAATCCTGGAAGCCCTTGACACAGAGGAAAAAAATAATCACGAGAAGATTTCAATGGGTTGAGCCACATCTATAGAGGTAGAGAGATGCTGACATTTCAGCTCGAGACTGTGCATCGGGTGTAAGAGTGTGGAGAGGAGATAGCCAGTATATTGAAGTGAGACGGAGGCTGGTGGGTGATAGGTGGTGTGGTGAAGTAGTGGGTAAATTGTTTGTTGAAACACAGATGGGGAAGGGGAAGATGGGGAAGGGGAAGATGGGAGTGCTGAATCAGAGCTTGGCTAGGTGCTAGATAGAAACAAATAATGAGGAAAAGAGCAATTGGAGCTTGGTAGTATGTGGTAGAGAGAGAGTCTGGCAGGTGATAGGAGGAACTATATAAGTCATGGGGGGGTTGGGGGGGCTAAGTCAGGTCAATGACACCAGATACGGCACTGGAAATGAAGGGTGAATCATAAGCAAAAAGCCCAGGTTAATAGATTTGTGGGTGACAGAATGATGGAACCAGGTGGGGATGGAAGTGAAGGGTGAACCATGACAAAAAAAACAGGTTAATACGTGTGTAGGTGATTGACTGATAGAACCAGGTGAGGGAGAGTAATGAGTCTGGGTATTGAGGGAGGGAGGGTCAGAGAATTGAAAGTGAGATTAGAATTGGTGTATTATTTTCACATATTCCAATACCGTTCATACAGATCCACTTATTACACAGTGTATTACCAAATAAAACAATAACAAAGGAGAATAAAATGCAACAACTACTGCAAAAATGCAGTGCATGTAGACAATATATTGAAAAGTTGAAGAAAGAGAAAGAGAACCCAAGTAGATCGGTGGGAGTGGGAATGGAACACATGGGTGTCCATTATCTGATATTCCCTCTCCTACCATTTTCTGTCCTTATCTGTTCGTATCTATCACCTGCCAGCCCCTGTCCCAACACTCTCACTTTCCACTTCCCTATCTGACGCTATCTGGTTGTCTTCCCATCACCTAGTAAACCTACCAGCCTCAGCCTCACCCATCCCTCTTAGTTCTATGTACTAGCAATCTCCTCTCTGCAATCTCAGTGCTGATGCAGCGTCTTAACCCGAAGCACTGGCTATCCCATTGCATCCATAGTTGCATCTTACCCTGTTGAGTCCCTCGAGCTGTGTCTTGCTCCAGATTCCAGTATCTGCAATCTTTTGTGTCTCCACCCCTGACACAGAGTTTAATTTTGGTCATACCCATTCAGGGCATGTATCTCACCACTCTTAAACATACCGTGTAGCTCTCCCAACTTAATTCCTTAACATAAAGCTTTCAGTTCAAAGGTGAAAATATTAACTTATTTCTATTCCCACAGATGCTGCCTGACATGCCAAGTTTTTCCAGCATTTTCTGTTTAGAAAACTATGATAGTTTCTATGATATTTCTATGATAGTAACCTAGATAGAAATATAGATTACTTTTAGCTCTGTTTCTGCTAGGTTGGGTTCTTATCTATTCTGTTTGGTGATATATTGTACAGATATGATAAGCATTTTAACCAGGAAATCAGGGAAGCTCTTTCTCCTTCAACTTTTTTTGCTGTGGATAAAATTATTTTCAATAGACAACCACATCTACAAAGTCAGCAGTAGTATTTCACTTGCCTTTGTTTTTTTTAATTTAGTATTTGTGGCATTTGTTATTTTTCACAGAAATTATTAGCTGCCAGCTATAAATATAAAGGGATGGGGCTAAGTTTGATCATTCAGTCTCTTTAACCTGATCTATTAATTGTCAGTTGACTAATATCTCAGCCCAGTTCATCTTTGGTTGTGTTCACTTCTGGATACAAAATGGAACCCTGGTCCAGACGTGAAAACTGACAACACTTTCACACTCACTTTGTGCTAGTGACCAAGTCAAAAGTTCACATCTCCATGAGGTCCTTAGACAGGCACATGATTGTGCAGAGAATGGAGAGATATGGACCTTGTGGAAACAGAAATGATCAGTTCAGTTAGTTATTTAATTGTAAGTTTAGTTAATTCAGCATATCATCATGGGCTGAATAGTCTTTTTCTGTGTTATACTGTTCTATGTTCAAAACTTGCACATTTACTCATCTCTAGACATTAAAGAAGATAGTCTGATATTATTTTGAGATATAAAATGGATGCTTCTTTGCAGGACAAATTTTTGCTCTATGTATCGAAATAGTACAACTTCCACATCCTAATTTGTCACTACAGCAAGGTTTCACCAAACCTAACCAACACTCAAAGGTTCAATTAATTATGCATATTACATGTTCTGTGATAGATCTAATATATGCAGTAATTTTTGCATTATATACCTGTTTTGTCTAGTGGTCTTGATTACAGTAGATAATTTAGATGAGGAGTGTAGTCTAATAAATCACAAATCACTTAAAGGTTCTTTTGTAGCTTAACTGTTGATGAGGATACTGTGATATCTACCTGGGTCTGAGCATTAGTTTGCATTGGTGCAGTAGCTAATGTACCACAGGAGCACTCCATTAGCCAGTGATGCCTTAGGACGAGCTGGGATTGCACAAGCTACAATATATATGCAAGTTCCTTTATTTTATATTCTCAGTCACATTGCACAAAAATAAATTTGAGATGGAATTGTGTTCAATTCATATTTAAAACCAACCCTGCCTATATAAATGTATCAACACTATAGGAATCTCTCTGTTTCTCTCCATTGATATTACAATACTAGTAACTATTCCCTGCATATTCTGTATGCTTCTCTTATTCTTGAAGTCTGTAATATTTTACAATCAATATGTATGTGTATATTTTGTGAGAATCTAAATTCCAATGCACCTCTATTCGTTAAGCCTTACTTTATATTCATCCAAAGGAACAAATTTGTGGAGTATGCAGCTGAATAGTGTAATTTCTGATGTCTGAGCTATTCTGTACTATAGGGTACCTTTAGGCTTAAACATACATTTTGAGAATTAATTGATCATGTCCATTTAATGTTCATCAACTTATCCAATATATTAGTCCTTCATTATTCTATCCCTAGCTCTTTCATAGATTATATCAGTGACCTTCTTCTTCAGTTCTAGTCATAGAGTCATAGAGAAGTACAACACGGAAACAGGCTCTTTGGCCCATCTAGTTCATGCTGAATCTATTTAAACTGCCTATTCCCATTGAACTGCACTGGGTCCATAGCTCTCTATTTCCCTACTAACCATGTACCTATCCAAACTTCCCTTAAACTTTGAAATCCAATGTGCTGAATTTGTTTTCACAATGCTTTTTCGATAAGGTGTGCTGGAATTTTGATAATGTCACAACTACAGTACTCACCAAACTCCAAAAATAATTTAATTTCTAAGAATGGTGTGTGAGATCCAGATACTGTGTCTGTTGCCTTTGAAGTAAAGATTTTAATTTTGAATGTTGTGCAAAATATAACCTAAGAAGATGCTTTGTAACTATGCTGCACTGTTGCAGAGGGAGTAAATATATAAGGTGGTGAATGAGACGCCTGCTTTATCCTGAATAACTGGAACTGCAGTCGCCCAGAACAACAGAGAGTATTCCAAAATATTATCAACCTGTGCCCTGTAATTGGCAGTAAAATTTTGAAGAGGCAGAGAGTAAGGTAGACACCTTAGGATTTTACATTCATATATATTATAAGTGAATCTAAATATTATATTGAGAGGATTTTTAAATGAATTTTTAAAAATATATTTTATTTATTCATGATTTGTTTCTGAGAAAAGACCATACTGTACTGGTGCCTTGCAATGTTCGTGTCCTGTTTTAACAACTGTGTCCTTAGGTCGTGATAGACTTGGCAGCAACATCCAGTGATATGTTAAAATTACAGTGATACACTGCTGTTCTTCATAAATTATAGAGCTGGCTTGGACAGCATTTTATACCTTTGGATCAATTTCATATGAACTCAGTTATATATTACATTTTGATCTTAATGCAGTACGTATGACCAAAACGAGGCACATTCTTGGTAATATTTTAAAAATACTATTTTTCTGTTTTAATCCAAAGTACATTAATTGATGGATCCATACCCTTTCCTGGTAGTCTTACTGAGATAATAAGAATGAGGCAGCCTATAATTTATTGACCATTGAAAAAAAATTTCAGAAAATAGTGGATGGCATAAATGTACTCACCACTTAAAACAATGATCCCCCTGCAGGAACAAGACTTCAACAATGACTCCAAAAATCACATGGCAAAATATTTAGTGTAAAAATACAAAAATAGATTGGCAATGAGATGTTTTTGTACTCCAATTTCTATACAGTTTGAGATTATTTTATTGACTTAATAGTTAAAGTTTATATATATGTATGTGTATGTTGCTTATATCAGGTTTATATTTGATATTTAGCTCTCAAAGAAATACATTTACAAAATAGATTGGTTGGATTCCAGTAGAATGGCCACAAGCATCATTTAAACAAAAGTGGTTCTACTGCATGCTCCAGAAACTAATAAAGGTTACATTAAGTTGCAAAAATGCAGCATTACAAGCACTCTGATGAAAGAATGGCAGTCTGTAAGGAGGTAAATATTCCAGAAATCATATGTGATAACTTGCTGGCATGTACAAAAAACTGTAACACAGATTGATGGATGCAACTCAAATGGTGTTGGCTTGGAATGTAGCAATGCTTTGGAAAAGCACACAATCTTCAGATTAGATAATGGCAAAAAACATGTTCTTCTACAAGATAAGATATCTATGTCTTTAAGTCATGTGTCTAGGCCGAAGGTCATGAGAAATGAAAAGATGCAGACTGGAATCATGACTGAATGAATAAGTACTAGGGTAGAAGTTTTGAAATGCATCAAAATGGGAATCTCATCCTAGGCTGAAGTTGCAACCAGTGTTAAGGGATAGACTGGCACGTGTTAGGTGCAATGTTACAGCAAAGGTTGCTGGACATCTGGGATTCCCACTTTGTCAGATTGGAAGACACTAGACCAACAACATAAGTAAGAAAAGGGAGAAAGTCCAGAAGAGAGACTTCAAGGGACTACTGTAAATAGCAAACTGAAAAGCCTCCAGAGCAGTTATCTCTAGTTGCTGACTGTGTCATGTGCCAGTTAGGGTAGGAATAGATTGATTTGGCAGATGAATGTGTGGTTGTGGAACTGGTCAGGGGGCAGAGCTTCGGATTTCTTGATCATTGGGATCTCCTCTGGGGAAGGTATGACCCATAAAAAAGGATGGGTTACACCTGAAACTAAAGGGGAGCAATATTCCTGCAGGCAGGTTTTTTTTTAGAGCTATTGGGGAGGGTTTAAACTAATATGGCAGGAAGAGATGTGACCCAAAGTGATAGGGCTGAGGATGAGGCAGCTTGTATAATATACAAGCAGATTAGTGTGTAGTGAGACTGTGTCAGGGAAGTCAAGCAGATGATAGGGCAAACTTGGAGTCACTGGGATAACTTGCAATGTTAAAGGGGGACAAAATCGATAAGGGTGATGAATACAGGAATGGAGGTGTTACATTCCAATGCACACATACACGAAATAAGGTAGATGATTGTGTAGCAGAGTTAGATTGGCAGATATGATACTATGGGCATCACTGAGTCATGGCTGAAAGAGATTATAGTTGGAAGCTTAACATTCAAGGGTACACATTATATCAAAAAGACAGGCAAGTCAGCAGAGGGGCAGTGTGGTTCTGATGGCAAAAAATGAAATCAAAACCTTATAGAGAGGTGACAAAGGATATAAAGATGTACAATCCTTCTGGGTTGAGTTCAGAAATTGCAAGGATAAAAAGACTCCGCCAGGTGAAATATATAGGCTTCCAAACAATAGCCATGATATGTGCTGCAAATTACGACAAGAGATAGAAAACACATCTCAAAAGGGCAATGTTCCTATCGTCATGGTGGATTTCAAAATGTGGTAGATTGAGAAAATTAGATTGGTGCTGGATCCCAGGAAAAATAATTTGTAGAATACCTGAGACAGCTCTTTAGAGAAGCTTGTGGTTGAGCCCACTCAGGGAAAGGCTATTCTGGATTGGGTGTTGTGTAATAAGCCAGATTTCATTAGGGAGCATAAAGTAAAGGAACCTTTAGGAGTGGTGATCATAATGTGATAGTTTTCACTTTGCAATTTCAGAATGAGAAACTAAAGTTAGATGTATCTGTATTACAGTGGAGTAAATGGAATTATAGAGGCATGAGAGAGGAGCTAGCCAAAGATGATTGGAAGGGAATACTAGCATGGATGATGAAGATCAGCAATGGATGGAGTTTCTGGGAGGATATCAAATGGCAGAGTATAGATATACCCCAAAGATGAAGAAGTATTCTAAATGGAGGATTATGCAATCATGTCTGACAAGAGAAGTCCAAGACAGGATAAAAACTAAAGAGAGGGCATTCAGTATAGCAAAAATTAAGCGGGAAGTTAGAGGATTAGGAGGCTTATATAAATCAACAGAAGGCAACTAAGAAAGACATAATGAGGGTCAAGATGAAAGATGATGGTAAGGTAGCCAATAATATCAGAGGATGCCAAAAGTTTTTTCAGATATGTAAAAAGCAAAAGAGAGGCAAGTGTAGATATCAGACCATTGGAAAGGTGGGGGTGATGAAGGAAATGGCAGATGAATTGAGTAAGTATTTTGCATCTGTCTTCTCTGTGGAAAACACAAGCAGTTTGCTGAATGTTCGAGAGTGTCAGGGGGCAGAAGTGAGTGCAGTTGCTATTACTAGAGACAAAGTGATCCGGAAGCTGAGGAAGTCTAAAGGTAGATATGTCACCAGCACCAGATGGACTACACTCCAGGGTTCTGAAAGAGGTAGCAGAAGAGAATGTGAAGGCATTAATAATGATCTTTCAAGAATCATTAATTTCCGGCATGGCTCCAGAGGATGTCAGACTACTCTTCCAGAAGGGAGGCAGGCAGAAGAAAGGAAATTACAGGCCATTTAGCCTGATTTCAGTGGTTGGGAAGATGTTGGAGTCCATTATTAAGAATGGGGTTTCAGGACACTACATAAATAGATTTCCTTCAAGGAAAATCTTGGCTGACGAATCTGTTAGAATTCTCTAAAACATAGAAATCTACAGAGCGTTACAAGCCCTTCGGCTCACAATGTTTTGCTGAGCATGTAACCTACTCAAGAAACTGGCTAGAATTTCCCTGCCTCATAGCTCTCTATTTTTTTCTAAGCGCCATGTACCTATCTACGAGTCTCTTAAAAGACGCTATTGTATCCAAATCTACCACCATTACTGACAGTGCATTCCATGCACCCACCAGCCTCTGTGTGAAAATCCTACCTCTGAATTCCCCTTGTACCTACTTCCAAGCATCTTAAAGCTATGCCCCCTCGTGTTTACCATTTCAGCCCTGGGAAAAAACCTCAGGCTATCCACACAATCAATGTCTCTCATCAGCTTACACATCTCTATCAGGCCATCTCTCATCCTCCGTTGCACAAAGGAGAAAGGGCAAAGTTCACTCAACCTATTCTCCAATCCAGGTAACATCCTTGTAAATCTCTCTATAGTATCCACATCCTTCCTGTAGTGAGGTGACCAGACCAGAACACAGTACTCAAAGTGGGTCTAACTACGGTCTTATATAGCTGTAACATTACCTCATGGCTCTTGAATTCAACCCCATGGTTGATGAAGGGGAACACACTATACGCCTTCTTAGCAACATTGTCAATACGCAAAGCAGTTTTGAGTGTGCCAAAGATCTCTCTGACCCACCATACTGCCAAGATTGTTACTATTAATGTTATATTCTGTCTTTAAATTTGACCTACCGAAACGGACCACTTCAGGCTTTGAGGAAATAATAAGCAGGACAGACAAAGGAGAATGAGTGAATATTGTGTATTTTGATTTGCAGAAGGCCTTTGATCAGGTGCTGCACATGAGACTGTTTAACAAGATAAGAGCCCACGGTTTTACAAGAAAGATAGATGGAGCATTGGCTGATCTGCTGGAGACAAGAGTGGGAATAAAGCGAACCTTTTCTGATTGGCTGCCAGTGACCAGTGGTGTTATGCATGGATTGGGGTTGGGACTGCTGCTTTTTATTTTATATGTCAATGACTTGGATGATGGAATTGATGGTGCCAAGTTTGCAGATGGTACAAAGATAGGTGGATGGGGCAGGTAGAGTTGAGTAAACAGTGAAGTTGCAGAAGGACTGAGACAGATTTGGAGAATGGTCTAAGTAATGGCAGATGGAATATAGTGTCTAGAACTGTATGGTCATGCACTTTTTCAGAAGCTATAAAAGCAAAGACTATTTTCTAAGCAGGCAGAAAACTCAAAAATCCTAGGTACAAAGGGGCTTGGGAGTCTTTGTGCTGGATTGCCTAAAGGTTACCTTGCAGGTTGAGTTGGTGGTGAGGAAGGCAAATGGAATGTTAACATTCATTTTGAGAAGACTAGAATATAAAGGCAAGGATGTAATGCTGAGGCTTTATAATACACCGGTGAGGACTCACTTGGAGTACTGTGAGCAGTTTTCCGTCTCTTATCTAGTTGGAATGAATGTGGAGAGGATGCTTCATATAGAGGGAGAGTGTAGGACCAGAGGGCACAGCCTAAGAATAGTGTGACATCCATTTAGAATGGAGATGGAAAGGAATTTCTTTAGCCAGTGGGTGGTGAAGCTGTGGAATTTGTTGTCATGGGCAATTGTGGAATCTAGGTCATTGTGTGCATTTGAGATGGAGATCGATAGGTTTCTGATTAGTCATGGTGTGAAAGTTTACAGGGAGAAGGCAGTAAAAATGGAGTTGAGAGGGAAATATATCAGCCATGATGAAATGGTAGAATAGACTCTATGGGCCAAATGGCCTAATTATGCTCCTATCTCTTAGTGTCTTATTATGTTTGGTATTTCTTCTCTGTATTTTATTGAAGTGGTAAAATGAATAATCTTTATATAATCCCAATAAAGAAGTTTATAACAATTATCATGAGTATAATGCATTTTTCTTTGTTTGTGAATAATAGTGGAGAACAAGGGTCAAATTTTTAAATATTTAATTACATTGATCCCCACATTAAACTTGATGAGCAGCTGCCCTGGAGTTCCTGCCAATCTCTGGGTGATGTCAGATCAGAAATGACTGAAAGCACATAGAACATCAACCCCACTCATTCCTTTTTTTGATCCTGGAGCTCAATGTACTTTAAAGAAGTCACAAATGAACAGGGTCTTAGAAAGAAAATATTGCCTGCGGACAGAGATGGTGAAATGTCAGCTAAGGAAAGTGTCTGAAGCAAAGAATAATTTTTAAGTATGTGCATTAATATAAAAGCTGAACATGGCTCACGGATTGTGAGCTCATAAAGCTGTGTGATGATGACCAGTTAACACTGTCTTTAGAAATGCTACAATGCAAAACCAAGACCTAACTTATGAAACTGCTTTGTCTCTTTAGAAATGCTGATTAACATGCTATCTGTTTCTATGATGCTTTTACATCTCCAATTCCCAGTATTTACATCTTTAATTTTCTTTATCAAGGCTAATCTTGACATTGTAGATCATTTGACTTACTGCATCAGCTACAGCACTGTGTTATGATGTTCTACTTCAGCACCCTTGTTGGGTATTCACTGTGAAACACACACTTTCAGCCCTCTATTCACCACAGCTTTCCTATTTAAAGGGCTGCTTGCTAACTTGACATTTAATTCCATCTGCAGCACTGCACTTCGCAGGCCGCCTGAGTGAACATTGAGCCTTGGTGGGGAAATACAGGGTTCTTCCGCTGCTGGAGAGGGAGGGGACAGATTGGGACAGCAAGCCCCTCAATTATTGTAGTAGCCTACCACCCAAGGGGGCCACATGAGTGGTAAAATTTACAGCATTGTAAAAGCTTTGAATGATACAGAACTCATTCGCAGTGGTCTTTCCGGGTCCAGCCAAAGCTGTAATTGTTTATCCTTTGCATGCTTTTTACGATCACAAGGCACTGCTGGGTATTAAGAATATCAAGTACTGCAAATCTATCCTGCTAGCGCGTTGCTGGATAGTGATGGAGCTGGACTTGTTGTTTACCATGTTGCGTACCTTGATAATGCGTATCGTTCTTACAATTGCACAGTGTAGAACACTGCAAGTCCAGCTCACGGGTTCATTGGTGAGAACGACAGTGGGTGAACTCACTTGTTGCGTGGACCAGGCCCTCAGGCGGTGTTGCCTGGTGCAATGGTTGAGAGGAGATAATGGAGGCAGTGTCAGGGTGAGCTGGAATTCCTGCTGGGTTGAGGCCTAGCCCTTCCTGTCAGTCTTGCCTTCCAGGAAGATATGCTAGATTGCTTTTCTCGGTGCCTGCACTAGCAAGTGATAAGGAACTGCTACGTGCTGATTCTTGCAGAAACATGGCTCCAGGACAATATCCCATAGATCATCCATCTATAGGCTGTGCCACTCAGGGACCTGAGCTATATTACTTTTTGTGACTGTGTGCTTCCCTGTTATTGCAACTATGCATGCTCCAATATATGTGTTATGTGCAGTGTACTAGGTGCTGTGTGTGACAGTTGGCACTGTGCTTTGCACCTTGGCCCCAAAGGAACACTGTTTAATTTAGCTGTATACCGGTGTATGGTTGAGTGATAAATTAACCTTGAACTTGAACAACAATCCTAATGGTTTTAAGGAATGTAACAGAACGGTACTGAAAGTTTTGACGATGAATGCAAGAATGAAAAGGCATTGCATGGTTTATTTTTGTAAAAATCTTTTTATTCTGAATAAAGTTTATTTTGATATTAAAAGTTTAAATAAAAAGATTGAACATTGACCCTGGAATTGGGGTGAAGTGCATGACCATTTTTATAGTTAATGGTTATTTGTCATTTGTGTTTCTTTGTAGTTGCTGTCCAGGATACTTTGTACTAAGTGGAAGAAGTGGTCAAAAGTGAGAGGCAGGGCAATAGAAACAAGTCAGAAGACCCCCCTAACTTACTAACCATGAACAAGGCTTCCAGAGAAGGGGTTCCCAACATTTTTTTTCATATCTCAATACCATTAAGCAATGGGTCTGTGGGCCCCAGGCTGGAAACAACTGCTATAGAGCTTATGGAGTCATGCTGCATTATTACAATGCGATGGTGAAGAGTTTCTGTGAAGAATTCACAATCTCATCCCCTACATCTCGGAAGTAAAGGATATATTACAGGGAAAATCAAGGAAATTGCTTCCTTGCAGGACCTAAAGAGCAGTTCCTGAAACATGATAGGAATTTCTTCTATATAGAGGCATAAGAAAAATCACCAAGAAAAATATCAAGCACAAGCTTACATTTTGACCTTTTACAATCTTACAAGTGCTTTTTGCTTTCATCAATTAGCAAGGATGCAAACCACAATCCCAACTAAAAGATTTACAAAAGAAATTTAAACAGATCATGCTGAAAGGCTGGAAACACTCAGCATCTGGAAAGAGAAATAGTTAAATGTCTCAGGTCTAGGTCCCTTCATCAATGCAGGGAAAGGCTGTCAAAATGTTTGGATGTGGTCCAAGTGTGAAAAGAGAATCGCTGAAGAGGGTCAACAGTTCACTGACTAATGAGAATTGTTGCAGAATTTAAAGGAAAAGGAAAACAATAAATGCTTGGCCAACAAGGCCATTAACTAGAACTCTCAAACATAAAGTTAAATGTCAACATTGCTCCTTTACAGTGTCTATCAAAATGACAGTTTTCTTTCCCAAAAAAGGACTAGGGTAAGCAAGAACCATAAACGTTGCTGTGCTTGTAGTCAAATTTTGACAAGTCTAAACAAAATAAGGTAGTTGACTGCCACCATAATGAAAGAATAATTACCTGGAACGTGCATACTCACAGGTAAAGTTGCTGAACCTGTGAGGGTATGTGGACCCCACAGCAGATGCCATGGTTGCGACAAAGACAGGAAAAACTGGTAGCTTTCTGTAGCAGAGAAGGAATGGGTGCAATGCATAAAATAAAGAGAATATTTCTGATAGGTGAATTCAAATTGGTTAATGGCGACAGTTACGAACACATCTTTCTATTTTGTGTAATGTGTTGTTAATTGGGAAACTATGGAACACACCCAGTTGGCCCAACTGGATGAATAGAACAAGAAATACTAAGCCAAATAATGACAGGCAATACTAGTGAATTCTCAGAAAGAGAGAATTAACAAATTTAGAGCTATTAATATTGAGTCTGAAAGGCTTTATGCTCAGTATCACATGACAAAAGTCCTCTATCAATTTAACCACACTGCAGTGAAACAGTTTCCAGCAATACAGGTTAATGAGAAGATCTTGGAAAGCATGAACCACATCCTATATCTTGAGAGCCAGTTCTTGCAAAGGTAGATATCAATAATGTTATTCATTACCTTGACAGAACCAACATGTTGATCATAGCCTGGTACGGAAACACCAATGCCTTGAACAGAAAAATCTACAAAAGTAGTGGATACAGCCCAGTTGTAAACAGTCTCAACAATTCGAGTGTCCAGGAGATGTGGTAATATGTGTACAAACACAACAAAGTAACTTAACCCCAATTTATTTTCATAAAACAGAAAGCTCACAAAATACTATATAGCAAGTCACACAAATTTCTACAAGGCACAAAGATTTTGTCGCTCATAATTAATAATCACCAGTTGATTGTTGCTGTTGTTGGGGCAACTCCAAATTCCGGTTTGTTCGTGGTACCACCCCTTGGTCATTGGCTCCAGTTGCAATCTCCAACCCTTGGTGAAGTACAAAGAAGCCAAGAGCGGCAAGCCCATAATACAAGTTTGACAAATACAGAGACAACAGAGACAGACAAACTGAACTTTTGTCTGAACACAGCCTGTTTTTTTGAAACACATCCTGTGTCCATTAACACAGATCTCATACTTCAATTAGACATTTCCTTATCTATTAACGTGCAGATACACAACATTCCCTTGGACTTACAGAAGGACATTGATGCTTATGTGACCAATAAGCCCAAACCCGAAAAGAATCCATCAAGCCAACTATCAAACCACTTGACAGATATTCACACTTTAATGGTGCCTGAGACTAAGAATGAATCCAGCTACTAAAAACACACATTCTATATATATATTAAGTGTTCACTCACTAACAAACAATACTCACTAACAGACGTACAGACCTCACTTACTAAGAATTCAGAAAGAGTTAAGTGGTCTTTCAACCTGACTGACGTACATTGTTCTACAAAATCTAATATGGCACATCAGTCCATCATAGGTATAGCCCTCCCTACAATTGAGCACATCTACATGGAGTGCGATCACAAGACAGCAAAATCCATCATCAAGGATCCCCACCATCCAGGCGATGTTGTCTTCTTGCTGTTGCCATCACGAAGGAGGCACAGGAGCCTCAGGATCCAGAACACCAGGTTCAGGAGCTCAACCATCAGGCTTTTGAACAGGGGAGATAATTTCACTCAACATCACTCATGCCAACTCTGAATTGCTCCCACAACTTATGGACTCATTTTCAATGGCTTTTCATCTCATGTTCTAAATATTTATTACTTATTTATCCTTATTTTTTCTTTGAATTCACTGTAAATGCTCACAAGAAAATGTATCTCAGGGTTGTATCTCATATATGGTGACATATATGTACTTTGATAATAAATTTACTTTGAACATTGAACTTTTAATCAGCTGCAGATTGACAGCGTAGCCCTTGATTAGTTGAGGAAAAAGATACTAAGAAATCAAGACCACAGAACTGGCATGAGAATTGGATGCTGTGCTCTTTGTTCCTATACAACAAGAGAAATGAGAACCTACACCAGACACATCAGCAGACTGGAAAGATAAGTGAACCATTAACAACAGCCTCTCCCAGATTGCCATCCTCAGTACTGACTACTCTAATTTGGCTGATTTGGGCAGGCCATGTGACTTACAGGTCCAAAACCAGACTTCCAAAAAATAGACAATCTATGCTGAGATCAGCCATGGGAAGAAATTTTCATATTTTCGAGAGAAAATAAAAGATTTGGGATGTACTGAAAGTTTTTTTGAAAGACTCAAAACAGCTCCTGGACCCTTTCATGATCATTCAAAGTGAAGAAGAAACATTCAAAACTATATTGATAATAGTGAGTTCATGCATTGGGATCACTCAGAACCCCTGTGAATGGAAAGTATACACCACCTCTCAAGTTACCAACTCTCCAGCCTCATCAGCCTCCTCCGACCTCTTGAAATCACAAAGCTGAACCGGAAGTAAGACACAATGGTGAGTGTTTGATAGCTCTGAGCTCGAACCTAATGGAGTTCAGACAAATGACGGAAGCTCTCAGTCAAACATACCAAATATTGAATGTCCTGGTTAGATTGGACATGAAGAAGAGTCTAAGGGCAGAGCATCACAATATAAAAACACGTTTTAGAACTGAAATAAGTAAGACATTTTCAGCCAATGTGTGGTGAATCTATGGAATTTATTGCCATGAAGGACAGTGGGTTTAACTCACTGGGTGTATTTAAGGCAGAGATAACTAGGAACTTGATTGGCAAAGGAATTAAAGGGTTACAGGAGAAAAGCAGAAGAATGGAGTTGAGAAAAATTCGGTTATGCTTGAATGGTGGACCAGATATGCTGAGTCGAATGGCCTATTTCTTCCTAAACCTCATGAAATTATGATTTTATTACTGCTTAAGAAGGAGAAAAATAAATCAGGATGTATCTTAGGATCATAACAGAACACTGCATTGTTGCTGCATTGGTATGGTTGGGTCTGGCTGAACAGTGCCATGCAAAGTTAGCACTTTTACTAAGGATTGACACAATTTCTAGACAAGCTCTCAATTCTTTACTTGTGAAAACAAAGCTCAAGAAATATAACTTTTTAGACAGTACATTTTTTACAAATATTTATAAAACATCATGAATGAAAAAGGACTATTAATCTACCTAATATTCATTGTATATAACTAATCCTTCCCATCTAATGTGCATCCTAACATGGAAATAATGAAGTTTTCTGTACTCAACAGTAACCAATTTCCTTTCTTTGATGTAGCTATCACAACTAATTGATGTTCTTGTATGCACTTTTGATATACAATTGCTGTGGATATGCTATTGCATATTTATCTTAACCATTAAACCACTACTGTGAATGCAATTGAAAGAAAGCTGGTCACAATCTAAAGGAAATTGCTCTATGGTGAATAGTGGTATAGACTGCTTTTCATACACTGTATTAAACCTAATGCAAACTCAAGCATGAAAACAGCATTGCTTACAAAGGTTGGTTAATAAGAAATGCAGGAGAGTGAACAGCAGGAATAAAGTTTGAACATCTGAATATATCAATATTTGTGGATAGATTGAATTCTGCTTTCAAGGCTAGTTTTATTTATGCTGTAAGAGGTTTTATAAAAGAACTGAAGGACTATGAGTTCATTGGCACTTTCAATTCTGTTTATGCCATCAATCATAATACCAGAAATGTCCAGAGTCACTGCTGAAAGGATTGCTCATAAAACCTGTGTCAATTTTCATTACACTTTAAAAGAATGAAATAGCACTAACTTTAAAGAAAGTAGTGAAAATTGAAGTAATACTTCATCAAGGTTGTTTGGCTGTGATGAATTCTTATTTTTAATGCATAGTATAAAAGTAAATCCTGGTCTGATGTTAAAGCTTTGGCGTCTCAAACACAACATCAGCAGAATAAGAACAGCAATACTCAATTTTTTTAAGTTGTTACCAGGAAACAAAAATCAACATTTATATCAAAAGTACAACCTTGACAGTGGCATATTTGCTCAGAGTCTGTTAAAGGTGTTACAAGAAAGTAAATGATTGAGAATCTATCTTAATCGATTTTGGTACCAGTTTATTTAATAACTATGGAAAAAATGTCATTCAGATTGAAAGAATGGAGCTACATATAGGGACAACAATTCATTCTAATGGAACAAAAGCTTTTAATAAGTTGTTTAGTACCCTTAATTTATGTACAACTTTTTTCCAAGAATGGGTTTTCAGTGCCAAACAAAATGTTTTCTATCATGAAGCTGTGCTCTGAATATAACAGTTCCCTACGTTTCTTCCATTCAGGAAAACCTAAGTAGGGATTTGGAATTCAGTTGTATTTTTATCTGTTGAAAAACTATCAGGATCTTAATAAGAATCAGAATCAGGCTTAAAATCATTGGCATATGTCATGAAATCTGTTGGTTTGTGGCAGCAGTACATTGTAATAGTTATTAATTTAAAAAAAACTATAAATTACAATAAGAAATGTATATTAGAAGTTAAATTAAGGAAGTAGTGCAAAAAGAGAGCAAAAAAATCTGAGGTAGTGTTCACTGTCCATTCAGAAAATTGATGGCAGAGGGGAAAAAGTTGTTCCTGAAATACTGAATGTACTTCCTCCTTGATGGTAGCAGTGAGAAGTCTTGGGTGACAGTGGACCTTAATGATGAACGCCACTTTCGGAAGGCATTGTCTTTTGAGGGTGTCCTCAATGCTGGGGAAGCATGGTGGATCTGACTGAATTGACAACTTTCTGCACCTTTTCCTATTCTGTGAAGAAGCCCCTCCATAGCAGATGGTGATGCAACCGGTTAGAATGCTCTCCATTCATGGCCATAATTTCCTTGAATATTCTGTGAAATAATTCAATAATAGAGATTCAATAATAGAAATTCTGGAGGTCTGATATCCTAGTGGAAAACAAAATCTTTTTAAACTTTAAGTAATTTCTCTTGCTTGCCCAATGTAAATTTATTGCTCAAATGCTAATTGCTTAGTCACAATAATAGTCAAACTTGTGGCTCATAAAATATAGTGTTTTATAAATACAAAGTTTTCCAACTTGGCACCCACCTGTGTTGAACAAAGCTCTTCCACCAACCCATATAGTACAGTTACTACCCATATGCAGCCTTTTCTCTTTCCCTGTTTGCCACATCTTCAAAGACTCAAATGTCAGAGAGACATCGTCTCAATTGATGGAGTGGGAATGTTATTTAGGTTTCCCAGACATTGTGGAATTTAAACAGCTGAGACCTCTGCCATTGATCTCCTTATACCGGGGGTCGGCAACCCGCGGCTCCGGAGCCACATGTGGCTCTTTTACGTCTGTGCTGCGGCTCCCTGTTGCTTTGGGAAATAATTGGTTGTGGCGACCCTTTTCCTGGCACATCCGAACCGACTCACAATAAGATAGCCTACGGGGGTTTGCGAGCACAGAGCTTTGGAGCCTCTGCGCCATGGGGGGGGGGCAGGTTGAGGGAGGCTTAAAAGTGAGGCTGAAGATTTCGAATAAAGTTTTTTCCTTCGACTGCAGTTACCGACTCCGTGTCGTAATTTTAGCGCTGCGTGTAGCACACCGCTACATGGTCAGTATTTAATTAATATGTATTTTATGTTAGTTTGTTAGTTTTTGAAATGTAAATCTAAATTTGAAGATTATGGTGATCTTGTACAATCTAAATAAGACGTTGTGGCGACCCATTTCCTGACACATCCGAACCGGCTCACAATTAGCCAGCGTTCAGGCTAAGGGAGATAGCCTACGGGGGTTTGTGAGTACGTGTCTTTTGCAGCATCCGCGCCCATGGGGGGCGGGTTGAGGGAGGCTTAAAAGCAAGGCTGTTTAGTTCGAATAAAGCTATCTTTGACTGCAGTTTACTGACTGCGTGTAGCAACCGCTACAACGTGTTTTTATCGCTGGCTGTCCAGAGGGGAGGTGCTGAAACGCTTTGTCGCGCGTCTGGAAGAAATGAAAACTTTCCTGGGCAGCAAAGGGCTCAACTTTCCTGAGCTGGAACAGCCAGAGTGGCTGGAAAAGCTACACTTCATGGTAGACATGACAGCGCACGCTGAACACAGCTCTTCAACGGGGTAAGGACGTACAGCCCTGCACATGTTGGAGGATGTTTTGCATTCGAGCGCAAGTTGACGTTGCTTGCCAGAGATTTACAGAAAGGCACATTGTCTCACTTCCCCAATTTGAGAGAGTTCAAACAATGTCACGACATGATAAATTCGGAGTATTTACATTCTGCAATCATCACAATGCAAACATCGTTTGGGAAACGCTTCTGTGAGTTCAGAGAGGAAAAAAACACATTATCCTTCCCGGTCACTCCCCTAAGCATCGATCCATCCCTACTGAATACGACTGCATTGTCAGGTGTGAGT
Source organism: Hypanus sabinus (assembly GCF_030144855.1). Lineage (NCBI taxonomy): Eukaryota > Metazoa > Chordata > Chondrichthyes > Myliobatiformes > Dasyatidae > Hypanus > Hypanus sabinus. The sequence continues at coordinate 36,376,703 of NC_082719.1, forward strand.
CAACCTGAAGAAGTATGATAAATATTTTAATTGCGTATTATTTTACGTATATTCATATGTTTTCATTGTTCAGTGAAATAGTCCTTTTATTTTTCAGGTTGACAGCTGGCTGACGTTATTTTTGGTTTGCTGCTGGCGGCAAATTTAAGTTTGGCGTTTTTCATAAATACAAGAAGGACTCAAATAGACGTTGAGTATTTTACTTAAAAGTAACCTTCAACCCAACGTCTTTTTTTCGGAGTTCAAAATGTTTTTGTTGCATGCAGAAATGTAATTTCGTTTTCTCTGCAGGAGTTCATCAATTTCATAAATGCAACACATTATAGTTTATTTATACATAGCATAAAGGCAAAACAAAACGTTGTATGCAGTGTTATTTCATTTTAAATGTCAAACGGGATTTGCGGCTCCCAGTGTTTTCTTTTCTGTGGGAAACGGGTCCAAGTGGCTCTTTCAGTGGTAAACGTTGCTGACCCCTGCCTTATACAATACAAATCAACAACACATTTGAGCCAAAGACTCCATAAAGGTAGTTTCTCCTCCAGTGCTCTGATCTTTCTCTAATGCCGGATGGAAATGGAGCTTGAAACTTTCCCCAGTTTGAATATTTAGGGACGCCACGGCAGTAGAGCTGTTAGTATAATTCTATTGCCGCTTGGTGTACCACAGTCTGGAGTTCAATCCCAGTGCCGCCTATAAGGAGTTATTACATTCTCCCTGTGATCGCGTGGGTTTCCCTGGGTTCTCCACTCTTCTCTCACATTCCAAGGATATACCAGTTAGTAGGTTAATAAGTCAATCTAATTTGTCCTGAGACTGGGCTAGTGTTAAATAGGTGGGTTGCCAGGTGGCATGGCTCATTGGACCAGATGGACCTGTTCTACACGGCATCTCTAAATAAATAAATAAAAGTTTGTTGCCTTTATTGTACTTATCAAAGTGTTTCTTTTTAATATGCAAAATAACTGATTAAGCAAGAGGTTTCTGCATTTGTTTCTGATACTTTTACACTGCAGAAAATTATTGTCATTAATATTTCTACCTTCGTTTTCTACCACTACGTCCCAGGTGAAACATTTTCAGATTTATCCCTCTCTACTCTGGAAGGATCTAACAGGAGGATTCAACATTATGACCAAAAGCAATTCTAGTCCTCAAAGTATTCTTTCTCATGCTTAGAGCAAGACAGTCACAACTCAACTGAAATCAAAGGAATTAGAAATTTAAATGATTTTAATATGCTTCCTGCACATTTTCCCCATGCACCAGGAGCCTGGAATCATTCTTAAAGTTTATGTGAAGTCTTAAAGAGAATCAGTACATTTTGTTCGGGCAGAAATAGGGAGTAATTGATGGAATTAGTGGGAAGATAGAGGATTGGGAAGATTTTAAAAACCTACAGAGAGCAACTAAAAAAATCATTAGAAGAAAAAAGATGAAATATGAAAGCAAGCTAGCAAATAATATCAAAGCGGATAGTAAAATTTTTTCAAGTATGTTAAAAATGAAAGAGAAAGGAGTGGATACAGGACCACTAGAAAATAAGGCAGGAGAGATAATAATTGGCTACAAGGAGATGGCTGATGAACTAAATCAGTATTTTGCATCAATCTTCACCATGTATGACACCAGCAGTATGCCTGATGTTGTAGTGTGTGAAGGAAGATAAGTGGATGTAGTTACTGTTACAAGAGAGAAGGAAAATCCTGCCTGACAAACCTGTTGAAATTCTTTGAGGAGATTACAAGTAGGATACAAGCAGTCAATGTTGTATACAGTATTTGGAACTTCAGTCGGCCGTTAACAAGGTGCCACACATGAGGCTGCTTACCAAGTTAAGGGCCCATGGTATTACAGGAAAATTACAGGCATGGATAGAACACTGGCTGATTGGTAGGAAGCCATGAGTGAGAATAAAAGGATCATTTTCTGGTTGGCTGCCAGTGAATAGTGGTGTTCTGCAGGGCTTGGTGTTGGGACCACTTCTTTTTAGGCAGCATTTAAATGATTTAGATGATGGCTTTATTGTCAAATTTGCAGATGAGATGAAGATTGGTGGAGGTGCAGGTAGTGCTGAGGAAACAGGTAGAATGCAGAAGGAGTTAGACAGATTAGGAGAATGGGCAAGAAAGTGGCAAATGAAATACAGTGTTGGAAAATGCATGATCATGCACTTTGGTAGTAGAAATAAATGTGTGGACTATTTTCCAAATGGGAAGAAAATCCAAAAATCTGAGATGCAAAGGGACTTGGGAGTTCTTGTGCAGAACATCCTTGTTAACCCAAGGTTAACTTGCAGGTCGAGTCTGTGGTGAGGAAGGCTAAAGCCATGTTAGCATTCATTTCAAGAGACTAGAATACAAGAGGAAGGATGTGATGCTGAGGCTTTATAAGACACTGGTGATGCCTCACATTGAGTATTGTGAACAGCTTTGGGCCCCTCATCATAGAAAAGATGTGCTGGCATTGGAGAGGGTCCAGAGGAGGTTCACAAGGTTGATTCCAGGAATGAAAGTGTTATACGAAGAACACTTGATGGCTCTGGGTCTGTACTCGCTGGAATTCAAAAGGATGAGAGAGGATCTCACTGAAACCTTTCGAATGTTGCAAGGTTTAGACATAGTAGATGTGGAAAGGATGTTTCCCATGGTGGGAGTGTCTAGGGCAAGAGGGCACATCCTCAGGCTAGAGGGTGCTCTTTCAAAACAGAGATGCAAAGAAATTTTTTTAGCCAAAGGGTGGTGAATTTGTGGAATGTGTTGCCACATGCAGCTGTGGAGGCCAAGTCATTGGGTGTATTTAAGGCAGAGAAAGAAAGGTTCTTTATTGGACATGACATCAAAGATTATGGGGAGAAGTCTGGGAACTGGGGTTGAGGAGGAGAAAAAAAAAAGTATCAGCCATGATTGAATGGCGGAGCACACTTGATAGCCCAGATGGCCTAATTCTGCTCCTATGTCTTATGGTCTAATTTCCAGAACAGCTTCTTAAACAAAGACAAGTGACTTATATTTTTGGCAGTAGTATTTAAGGAAAACAACAATTCTAGCTGCAGAATCAGAATCAGAATAACATTTATTATTGTTAACATAGGTTATGAGACTTGTTTTGCAGGAGTGGTACTGTGCAATACACAAAAATTTTCATAATTGACATTACAAAATACCATGGAATTCAGTCACCCAGTACATTTTGGCCCAGTTAAGCAGCTGTCTCAGTTAGCCAAAGTTTCATGGAAATAGTTAAAACAGGTATTAAAAAAAAGACAAAATGAATAACAAATAATCTAAGTAAATGAAATACAAAGCAAATTAGAACACTGCCATTAGTACTATAGTACTATCAAAGAGAATTAGTTCCTAATACTTGTCAATGGACAAACTTATTCACATTGCGTTCTGTTGACTGGACCTTATCAAAATCATTGCAGGTACCTAGTGCAAATAAAGAACTGCCTTCATACAATGCTGTTGACAATTGGATCCCCCAAATCTTCATCTTCATTGTAATAGTCAAGATGATTGCCCATACTTTCAAACACTTTATAGGTTCTAACTTGTTGAAGTAGTGAAATCATTTCATTTTCAGACCTATCTCTGGCATCTCCAAACATAAATGCTTGAAACTGCGGTGAGCAAAACAGCTCTAATTTGTCTTATTGTTTGTTTATTTCTCACCAACTATCAGTGACAAAATTCATTGCTTTTTGAACACAAACACATGCAACTGGTACTATTTAAAAATTGTACATCAGAGCATGATACAGTGTCCAACAGCCATGCAATTGCATGTGACCGGCACTAGTTAGAAATTGTAACATTCTCCTGCCCCATTTAAGTGGCATTGTGTCCCAAATATATAAAAGGAATCCTGGCTGCTTTCTCAATTAGTTTTTGTTCTTTAAGAGTTGCACCAAATAAGCAGCTGGCCTGAATATCCAACAGCCCACTTAACCATAATCCACTGTATATTACAAAAAACAAGTAACTAGTGAAAAAGAGAGCGAATAGTAAGGCAGTGTTTATGGATTCATGGACCATTCAGAGACAGAGGGGAAGAAGCTGCTCCTAAAATGTTGAGTGTGTATTTTCAGGTTCCTGCATCTCTACCTGATGCAAGTAATGAAAAGAGGGCATGTCCTGAATGGGGATGGTCATTAAAGACGTATGCCACCTTCTTGAGGCCCAGTGTGACTCTAATACTCAACAACCTTTGTTATCTTTAAAATATGAATGTCAAAACTAAACATCAGTCAAAAGTCTGCATGAATAAGGCAAACCAACGTCACTGTCTCTACTACTTCAAGAAGTATGGCATTGCAAAGTCATATCTTCAAAGAAAAGGGTGAAAAAAGTGTTTTTATTTTAAACTGACACCACACTGCAAGGGTTTGTTTGAAATTCTCCATTTTGTTTCTTCTTTCTCCTCTAGTGTCCAGATGTGGCTTGGTCAACCCATCTATTGCAAGACCACATCAGAACCCGAGATGAATAATGAGCCTTTACAGCACATGACTGAGCAATTAGCAGTGCTAAGATATTTCATACCTATATTCTGATCCTGAAGTTTTATGATAAATCTAAAATTGCTGCCTTTTTTGCCTTCAGTGAGATCTATATTGTATGATACACACTCCAGCTACTCAACATTATTTTTGCCTCTTCTTGTGAGCTACTGCTGTCAAGATTCCTTTGCTCTGAGAACTCACTTGTCTAGCATTGTGCTGTTTTTCCATTCTGGGTCTATCCTTGCATATTTTTTTCAATAAAAAACATATTATCACACTGGGTTAGAATATTTGTGACTTTTGCTTTTGCCATCAGCCTATGAACTGCATTAATACTAATTTTATGCATAATCTGAAATTAATTAGAGCTTTTGGAAACTCCCATGATGTTGTAATCGTCTGTAAGTACTAAAATATTAGGTCTTGGGACTATAATATCATTGATTGAATTTGCTCATATAGAGACGTGTGCCTTTGTGCTTACATTAGCAAAGCACCAGGTTTGCCAATGTTTCTTTAGAAGTATTGATGATGAATCAAAATAGAAAGTGCTGCAAGAATTCAGCTGGTCTGGATTAAAATACTTATACAGCCATTGACTACTTAATCGAAATGAACATTTTTTATTTTGAGCAGGGTCAATTGCTAATTATCTGCACATAGCTCTATTAGAAAGATCGTTTTCAAACATTTTTACATGATGTGCTTTCAGACGTAATTCCTAACTTATCCTCCTCAATTTTATTTTGTCCAGAAAAATGTTCCCACCAACTCTACACATGAATCAAAGGGCTCAATCACTTTGTCATGGTTTCATTGTCCCTGGTGTTGTTAAATTGTGCTCTCACTACAAGTTTTCCCTTTATATAGTTTTGAGGATAAGCAGTCCAGTACATTAGCTGTTAACTCTGTCATGGACATCAACAATCAATTCCCCACCCATTCAAACTGTGCTTTAACATAACTGCGATCACCCTTGATTTGTTCCGCAACTTTGTAACTAGCAGCTTTGTTTTTGCTGATCACTTACATCGTGTTGCAATTTTTTCCCCCGGTAAATTCAGAAGTGTACATATGAAAAATGTGGGCAACCTAGAGATCTCTAAAACAAGTGTCAGGTTTATTTAGGATTCTTCAATTACACGTATGTGCTTAATGAATCAAATCAGTCACAAATGTTTTTATATGTATTTACTTAGACTAAAATGGTATTAATCTGGAAAGAAGAATTAAAGTTAAGAAGAAAAAAATCAAATAAAAGCAGAAGAAATCCCAACACTCTTGTTCAATAACTAAAGTGAAAGCCAACAGATACAAGAAAATGTGAATATTATGGTAACCTTACTTTAAATAGAAAAGATCTTCAAAGAGCAGCTTGCAGGCTTCCCAGTGAATTAAGAACCATGGTGACAAATGACACAGGAAATTCTACAGGGGATTTTTTTTGGAATGGATTTACATAATTTTCTATCTACTAATTAGGTGAATGTGTATTCAAACCTCAGCTGCTGAGACTCCAATTGCATTTCCTCCTGAAGAATAAAACATTCAATTCACTGAGGACTGACTTCTCTATCACATGGACTGTTGTAAAAAGGCAGCACCAACTGCAGTCCAATTGGCTGGAGGTTGACTTTTTCTCCTGAAGATAAAAAAAATGGATTCTTTTTTTTCAATTATAAATTAAAATTCTCATAGCAAATATAGAAGACAATTATTGTTAACTACAACAGGTATCCAATTGCCCTGTCTATCACCACCTCTGTGCATATTTAGTATTGGCTATTACATTTAGTTCAAAAGTTCCAAGTAAGTTGATTATAGAAGTACATATATGTCACTATATAAAACCTGAGATTCATTCTGTGGTGGACATTCATAGTAAATGGAAGAAACACAATAGAATCAGTGAACAACCACACCCAACAGGATGGACTAGCAGCCAATGTTCAAAAGAGAACAAACTGCACAAATACAAAAAGTAATATAAAATGAAATAATGATAATAATAAATAAATAGATAATAACTATCAAAGACATGAGTTCATAGGTCATGGGAACAGTTCAGTGATGGGACGAGTGAAGTTGAGTGAAATTATCCCCTCTGGTTTAAGAGCCTGATGGTTGAGAGGTAGGTAGTAACATGGCCCTCCATGCCCTCTTCCAAGCATTCCAGCATCGCCAAACCAGCATCCTGTTGGACCGTACCTCTACTGTCAGCAACTCCGAGGGGAATGACGGGGTTGGTAGACGTGAAACACTTCAAAGGGTAACATTCCTGCGGCATAGGAGGTGTGTAGATTGTGGGATAATTCAGCCCAGAGCAGAAACTTCTTCCATGTGGATGGGTTAGAGGCAGCAAAGCATCACAGAAACTTCTCCACTCGCTGATTAACTCTTTTTCATTGACTGTTGGTCTGTGGATAATTGACCAAAAGACCATAAGACATGGCCCATTGAGTCTGTGCCTCCAGCCCGTTATGGCTGATTTATTATCCCTCTAAAACCCACTCTGCTTTATGACAAGAACTTTTCAACTTCTGCTTTAAATATACTCAAAGACATGGCCTCTACAACCATCCATGTATGTGCTATATCCACATAATCAGCCTGCAACTGTATATAACTCCCATCATGGTTTCAGTTACTTAATGATTCTATATCTTCTGATTCTATGAACGTTACCTCTTTCTAAGGACTTGATTTTGCTTTTATTACCAATAAAGCCACCCCACCCCTCTGCTTATCTGCCTGTCCTTTCAATATAAGGTGTATTCTTGGATGGTAAAGTCCCAGCAATGATCCTCTTTCAGCTATGTCTCAGTGATGGCCACAAAATTTTGCATGCCAATCTCTAACTCTGCTACAAGATAATTATTCCATATACTGTGTGCATTCAAATTTGACACAGTCCTGTTGTCATCATCATTTTTTCATTTTGCCTCCAACCCACTGACTGCAATTTTGCACTATTATCTGTCCTTCCTTACAGTCTCACTACACACTGCATTGAATTGCTCATCATCAGCCCTTCCCACCCCCCACCAACTAAGTTTAAACCCTCTCCAACAGATCTACCCAGAAGGATATTGGTCCCCCTCACATTCAGGTGTAAACCATTCTTCTTGTTCAGGTCATATCTTCCCCGGAAGAGAACACCAATGATCCAGAAATCTGAAACTTTGCCTTCTGCACCACTTCTTCATCCAATCATCCATCTGTACTATCATCCTATTCCTGCCCTGTCTAGAGTGTGGTACTGGGAGTAATCCAGAGATTATTACTATGGGGATGCTCCTCCTCAGCCTCTTCCCGAACTCCGGACATTGTGCTGGATGTATTTTCCCCATTCTACTTACGTCATTGGTGACAATGTGCACCACGACTCCTGGCTGCTCTCCCTCCTTCTCAAGAACCTTCTGCAACTGCTCTGATACATCCTGGACCCTAGTACCTGAGAGGCAACTCACCAACCTGGCTTCTCTTTTGTGGCCCCAGAATCTCTTCCTGACACTCTAACTATCAAGTCTCCTTTAACTATCACTCTGCCTGACTTTACCCTTCCTTTTTGAGGCTCACAGCCGGCCACAGTACCACTGGCCTGGCTGCTGCTGCTGTGCCCTGTTGGGTCATCCCGCCAGCAGTATCCAAAGTGGTATATTGTTGCTGAGGGGAAGAACCACAGGGGAACCCTACATTGACTTCTTACTCTTCTTCCTTCTCCTGGTGGTCACCCATCTACTATCTGAAGCCAGCATTCTGGGTGTGACCACCTCAGTAAAAGATTAATTGATGAATTTTATGAAAAGCCTTCTGGATTGTTCTGAGTGTATCCAGCTCCAGCTCCAGTTTCTTAACCTTGTCAGTTAGGAGCTAAATTTGAGTGCACTTCCTGCTGATGTAGTTATCAGAGAGACTGTTAGGTACCCTGATATCCCACATTTCGCAAGAGCATTCCACTGCCTAAACTACCATCCTGCCTACTCTTGTTATGCCTCTAAGTTCTCAAACTTAAGTTCTAGCCTGAGCCTGTTTTCGCCTAAGTCTATTGAGCCAAAGCCTGACCAGCCTAACATTGTCCACTCACACAACAGCCGCTCCACTCAAATCATGATTCTTTTTATTGGCCCTTGCTAATTAACCCTAGTTAGTATTAACCCAAACAGTCTCTAGCAGGCCCAACTTGCTTTTTAAAACTGGCATGTAAAGTTCTTGAGGAACTCTAACTCCACAATGTCCTGTTCTGCAGACAAGTCCTGACGTTCCCTGTTCGTTTTTTAAGACTAATGCATAAACTCCACAAGGAACTGTCTCTAACTCCTTTAATGGTGGTGTAACCTCACTATTAGTCAGTGTTCTCAGTACACTGTATGTAATAAGGGAGTATGTAAAAGACAAGCATGATGAATAGACATACTGATTTCATAGTTCTTAAACCAAATAATAAATTTACTTGGGGATCCAGTTCTATTAAAAAATAGTTTTGATCTGGGTGTTGCTGAAAAGGCCAGCATTATTACCTATCCTCATTTGCCCTTTAGAAGGTGGTGGTATGCCGCTTACTCAAAACGTGGCAGTTTTGCTGAAGACGCAAGCATAAATAATGTGTAAAGAGGTGAGGGGAAGAGTGATACAGTAACTGGCAGGTGATTGATGAAGCTGGGGTGAGGTGGTGCATGATGGGCTGACGAAGCTATGTGGGATGGGGAGGGTGGTGGTAGATTCCAGATTCTGACATCTGATAAGGGAGGTGATAGATAGAACCTGATGAGAGGGGAATGTTGGGCAGATGGATCTGGTTAGGGACAGGATAGGAAGTCTCCTGGTTTGAGTGAGGGTGACAGATGAAACCAAGTGAATGAGGGGGATACTGGCAAATTGGGGAGGGGTTAAGGGGATGGAGTTTGGAATGAATGGAAGAATGGTGGGGTAACACTCCTGGGTAGATCAGTAAAGATTAGGAATGAATCAGATGCTTGGAAAGAAAACAACATGGGGAAATCTAAATAGGAGTTTCCAGCCCTATGAGACAGAATCTTGTCAGATCTAACAGAATCATACTTAGGAAAATGATAGGATGAATTGTGGCTGGAAGAATCATGCTTTATTATAAAGCTTTTGTGATCATGATTCAGAAAAGTGGGGTTATTCTTTTGAAGATGAGATATACCAGCATTGTCGATGCAATATGTGAAAGTACTCTATATTACTGTGAAAGAAAAATCATTTACTAGATACTAAGTGATCTGTCCTAGAGCTTGATCTTTTTATCAATAACTTGTCTGTATCATATCTCCATCCAGTCACATAAAACGCAAGAAGTAAAATATTAAGATCAGATTTGAATTTAGTCATTGAATTAGCATCTGTGTATTGCATAAAGAAAGGTCTTCTAACTAAAGAGTCGAGTTCTGATTTTAAGATTATATTTCTGGCTTTTAGATATGTACATCAAAAAATTTAAGCTTCTTTCCCATTACCTTATCGATTTTTTTCAAAATCTTAAAGGATCAATTATATCATCCTGAAAATGTACATATTACAGAATGTTTTATTTTTGTAGTTTCTTATATTAACAATAATAAAAGACATCCTTGGCATTCAAATTCCTTGGTGTTATTATTTCAGAGGATCTGTCCTGGGACCAGCATGTAAGTGCCATTACAAGGAAGGCAGAGCAGCATCTCTACCTTCTCAGAAGTTCGCACAGAATTGGCATGTCATCTAAAACTTTGAAAAACTTAAATAGAGGCATAGTGCAGAGTATCAGAATCAGGTTTATTATCACCTGAAATTCGTTAACTTAGCAGCAGCAGTTCAATGCAATACATAATATAGAGGAAGACAAAAATAACAATAATGGATAAATAAGTAAATCCTATTCAGTATACTTTATACAGTATACATATATTGAATAGATTAAAAACCGTGCAAAAAACAGAAGTACTATATATTTTTAAAAAGTGAGTTAGTGTCCAAGGGTTCAATGTTCATTTAGGAATCAGATGGCAGAGGGGAAGAAGCTGTTCCTGAATCACTGAGTGTGTGCCTACAGGCTTCTGTACCTCCTATCTGATTGTCACAGCGAGAAAAGAGCATGACCTGGGGGCTGGAGGTCCTTAATAATGGACGCTGCCTTTCTGGGACACTGCTCGTTGAAGATGCCCTGGGTTCTTTGTAGACTAGTACCCAAGATGGAGCTGACTAAATTTACAACCCTCTACAGCTTCTTTCAGTCCTGTGGAGTAGCTATCCCCGTACCAGACAGTGATGCATCCTTGCTCCCCACTGATCTCCCTCCTGGCACTTATCCTTGCAAGTGGAACAAGTACCACACCTGCCCCAATGCCTCCTCCCTCACTACCATTCAGGGCCCCAAACAGTCCTTCCAGGTGAGATGACACTTCACCTATGTGTGGGGTCATATACTGTCTGGTGCTCCCGTTGTAGCCTCCTGCATATCAATGAGTCCCAACATAGATTAGGAGACTGCGTCACCGAGCACCTGCACTCCGTCCGTCAGAAGAAGTGGGATCTCCCAGTTACCACTTATTTTAATTCCACCTCCCATTTCCATTCCGATATGTCAGTCCATGGCCTCCTCCACTGTCATGATGAAACCACACTCAGGTTGAAAGAACAACACCTTATATTCTGTCTGCATAGCCTCTAACCTGATGGCATGAACATCGACTTCTCCTGCTTCTGGTAATGCCCCTTCCCCTTTCATCATTCCCCCTCCCCTTTTCCCTCTCTCACCTAATTTCCTTGGCTGTCAATTGCCTCCCTGTGCTGTTCCTCCACCCTTCCAACTTCTTCTGTCCTCTCCTTTCTCCAGTCCTGTATCTCTTTCATCTATCAACTTCTCAGCCCTTTACTTCACCTCCCTCCACTCTGCCTCCTCCCAGTTTCACCTATCACCCTGTGGTTCTCCCTCCTCCCCAGTGCTGCTGAAGGGTCTCGGCCCAGCACATCAACTGTACTGTTTCATAGAGGCTACCTGGTCTGTTGAGTTCCTTCAGCATTTTGTAGGTGTTACTTGGATTTCCAGCATCTGCAGATTTTCTCTTTTTTGTAGACTAGTTGCATCATGGCCGGGTATGGAAACACCAATGCCCAAGAATGAAAAGCTTACAACCCAGTCCATCGAAGGAACAACCTTCCCCACAATTGAGTTAATCTACAAGGAGCACTGCCAGAAGAAATCAGCATCCACCAACAGAGACTCCCACTATTCAGACCATCTTCACTTCCTGCTTCTGCCACCAGGAATGAGCTAAATGAGCCTTATGTCCCACAACATCAGTTCAGGAACAATTATCACGCTTCAAACATCAGGCTCCTGAACCAGTGTGAACTACCTCAGTGACATCAACACTGAACTGGTTCCATAAGGTAAGGACTCACTTTCATGAACTTGATGGGTGAATGGAATTTTTGTCATATAGAAATATGAAAAGTGACAAAATCATCAAGAGAACATGCTCAAATGAGTTTGAGTAGCTCAGCAATAAGTGTGGCAAATGTGAGGTGCAGACATGATCACAAAGGAAGAAACTTAATCACCTGCAGATGTGTTGAATATAAAGGTAAGACTAGTAATTGAGGACAGTATAAAATGGTAGTCCAGTCCTCGGCCTGTTGTGTTGTTATTCCTAATAATAAAGTTATAGTGTCTGGTACCTTTCCATTCATACACCACACGGTTGGAAATGTTTCTAGGGTAATAACTTTGTGTGAATAGAGATCTACAGCAAAGATGTACAGCATGAAAGAAGGCAGTTCTGTTATATGCAGTTGAAATAGGTTCAGGAGCTTACATAACATTGGCAAATTGACAAGTAGGACAACTGATATCCCATTTAACAAAGCACTATGCTGACCTATAACAAACTCACTTAGGTTAGGTAAAGCACTTCACAAATAATAATTAAGTCAAAGCTCACACTTAGTTCTCTACTCAAACATCAAAGTAAATTATGTTGACCTCTAGCTAACAATCTTAATCATGGATGACATTGTCTCCTTTGTAACAGTACTCACTTAGACCATGTTTCTACAATAAGGGATCTCCTGTTAGCTAAACAATTGACCCTTCTTATCCCTACCCTTGATACGAGGTATCATTCTTGCATTAATTTGTCTCCAAAGTCCTCATGGTTTAGCATTCAAAGTTCTGCATTCTTATTCGCATTCCTTATTAGTTGATTTCGTTGGGTCTGGCCTAAATGACTAAAGTGTGTCAGCTTTCATTGGCCCTGTTCTTCCCGCAAAGTAAACTTCTCCTCATTGCTCTTTCTTTCATTCTCTCCTAAAGCAGACCAGTTCAAACCAGTTTAGCCCAATCACCCAGTTGCCGGGCTCAGGTCATAAGACACAAACTCCCAGACTAGCCTATTCATAAGTCAACGTCTTCTATCTTGCTGAATAAAATCTCACAAACAACTTCTTATTTGGAAATGACATTTGATCTCTAGTTTAGCTGATTAATGGTAGGGGCCTCATTGTGTCCCTGTTTAATTGCTTTCATCTGGTAATCCCTGAGCAAAACCAATTCACAAAACAGTCTGCAAATTGCAAAATGACATCACAGGATGGTAGTCATCATTCCTTCCACCACAATGTAAGAATAAAGGTATTTGGTTTGTCTAATTCCACTGCTTTTGACTTGATCCAATTGGATGTATTTTTTTAACCATAGTTTAATTTCTTCATGGCTGACAGACAGAAACCATTACAATTTGATACCATTTGAAATAATGGTAAGCTTGTAATCCATAATGAGAGATGAGGAGAGTGAATCAGCTACTGCATTGCTATTCTAAAACATCTGTCATGGTACTGCAACTTCAGCAGGTCATTGGGTCACAAGTTGTGCTGAGCCACCACGAGTGAAGATGCTGACACCCAGGTTCAAATCTGACCTCAAGTCTTGTCTGGATGGAGCTTGCGCAATCTCCCTGTGTCTCCTTCAAGGTGCACAAATATCTCTCTAAGTTAACAACTTCACAGCACATGCCTGTGATAATAAACCTGATTCTGATTCTGATTTTGGTTCTACAAACAAGTGTGTGTGGATTGGTAGATTATCTGGCTCCAGTAGATTTCTACCAGCATGGTGGTGAGTAAAATCATTGGAAGGGGTTGATAGCAATGTAGGTATATAAAACAATATGGTTACTCTAGTAAAACTGTAGATAGTTAGACGACTGATGGCTCTGTTTCTGTGCTGCATGTCTCTATGGCTCTAAGGTTGTGCATAGCATAACTGATAGGCACACATTGTCCAAATTACATTTGATTTAATGTTAAGATGGAAATGTGCTCTAAAAATTCAAGAGAAGATTAGGCAGCAGAGAACATATGATACATAGACCAGCTTCAGGAAAATTCATGGGAGCATCAAGAGTGGATCATGTGAATGAAGCAGGCATGTTAAATGAGTCTGGTCAGAAGGTTTGCCTCCATTGCAGTGGAAATCAGATAACATCAGTCTGACTGTTCAATGCAGTAAAATTATTTAGGTGTAAAATTGAAGGGAACTTATTTTTTGTGTAGAGGACAGATGATATTGCTAGAGGTGCCACCATTGCGAGTGCTGCCTAGTTGCTCTGTGACTCTTCCCCATTAAGAGAGTAGTCATTGACAAATAAATACGGTCTGATCACATCTCAAAATACATTCACTGACTTGGCAGGGGTGGAATTCTGGACTAATATTGATTAGCCCAACGTCTGCATCCAGCTTAGTATAGTTAAAAATGCTGCTAGACCATTAACACCAATCAGTGTTTTTAATTGTATCTCCTATGCTACTGAAGATGTTAAAGTGCTTTATCCTAGGCATTATGAATTGTCTAGCACCCAAAGTTTGATGAAGTTGGGACATCGCGTTGTGATATTGAAGGAACTGCAATGGAAAGTAATAGAAGAATTCCACACAGAATACTTTGTTGCAGTGAACATGAAGCTAGTGGCTCTAAGGTCTGATATAGAAATCTAGTTGGTAAACCACGCCAGGTATAGAGCCATGTAGGTATACAACACAGAAATAGACCCATTTCAGGTCCATGCTGACCAGTACTCCCACCTAAGCTTGTTGCATTTGCCTGTGTGTGACTGTTATCCCTCTAAATATTTCCATTCCACGTACCTGTCCAAGTACCTTTAAAATCCCTTCCTTCTTCCAATCTAGAGTACATAGCTCAAAGCTTGGTAGATACTGAAGCAGCAACAATGCTGCCTCCATAAAACCCTCAAAAATCATGACAGCAGATGGGCCATCAACAGAGGCCTCCCCCAGGCCAGCAATCCCAGTTCCAAGGCTCTGACCACACTTACCCAGACTACAGATGGTAAGACCACATGCTCCACATACCGCACCCCCGAAACAATTAACTCTGCTCAAAGCCCACCATAATATTCATTTCCAGGAGAGCAAATTTAAAAGCTCAGAGAAGTTGCTGAAGTCTCCAGAAACAAATATATCACCCCAGCCGATGACAGCACAACCATTTCATTTTGATATGTGTGGCTGGGCTTTTAATGTTATTCAATGGCACTTTGAAGTGGTTATAAATAAAGCATACAGAGTCGTGTATCACCATAGAGAGAACAATGAATAAAAATGTCTATTTTGCCAGTCTTCAGAAGAAGTTGTATTAAATAATATTCCACAATTTAAATAATTTCAGTTTGAATGATTCACAATGATTCAATACATATTTCTCTTCTTATCACTTAACTTCAAATGGGGAATTCAAGGTACAGAGTAAGGGGGACTTTGAAGAAACAAGTGGTAACCTCTGACAAGGTCTACATATTTATAGAAATGAGACGCAAGATGCTCAGACTAATCACAAAGAACAAAAAATCTGCAGATGCTGGAAATCCAAGCAACACACACAAAATGCTGGAGGAATGTAGCAGGCCAGGCAGCATCAATGGAAAAGGTCCTGCCGAAAGGTCTCAGCCTGAAACATCAACTGTACTCTTTTCCATAGCTGCTGCCTGACCTCCTGAGTTCATCCAGCATTCTGTGTGTGAAACTCAACCCAAGCCTACTTGGTTAGATTTTTCCAGGGGACTTCTCAGACAATTTCTGATTTTTTAAAAAATGTTGTGATCCAAAGAACAGTTAGTCATATGACACAATGCTGAAAGGAATGATAGCCTTGAAATAATAGTTCACATCAAGTATTACCTATAATATACTGCTACCCAATCACACGCTGACCTGAAGAATTTCTTCTAAACTATGGAAAGGAGGATGAGCTTAGTAACTCTTATTGAAATGCTGTAAGAGAGTCATAATGTAATTGAGATTTGTTTAGTCCAGTTTGGAAAGAGTGGTGGAGAAAAAGCAGCTGAAATAGAGCAAAGATCTTGGCACAAGCCATAAGGAAGAACTCAGTCTGTGTAATGAAGATTGAACACGAAGACCAGACCTCTTTGGAGATTAGTGAAGAGAAAATTTGGCACCAAAGAACTTGTAAAAACATTTATGAATAAGAATTATCATTTGAAATTTTCTATGAAATTCTAACACCATTTAGACCACATACTCTTTTCATGTGATTCCCAGGAGAATGTCATTCAAAACAAAGAGATTGAAGAAGTTCTTGGAGTGATCCTATGATTTTTCAAGAACCAACACATAACATTCCTGATGTGTGTTAAGGTGAGGGCAGAATCCTCATGCATCTGCAGCATCTTATGAATCTGCAAATTTAATACAATTAATAGTATGGAAGAATATGGAGCAAGTGTAGCCAGAAAGGATTAGTGTAATTGGGTATCATTAACTTAACTAGTTCAGTACAGCATCATGAGCCAAAGGGCCTGTTCCTTCATTGTGCTGTCCAAGACATCAAAGGTACCAAAGATGTGTGATGCAGTTACACCCAATTTTTTAAATATGGCAACAGTTTTTAAGGGAGAAGCAGTCATACATTGCAATATTGGTTGTAATCATAAAGTGTTACTTTAAGGCTTTCAGTCCTTTAAGGATTAGCTGCTATATATAGCACATAATTAGCTGCTATATATAAAAAGCTTGTGAAGAGCCCTTGAAAAATGTAAACTTACTTTGGGTTGAGCTTCTTGCATCTCAGGTGTATAAGTCAGTGCACTTTGCAATAAATATTACCAAGTTGAGCAAGAGCAAGAGTTTAAGTTGAGCAAAAATATATCATAAAACAGTCTGATAATAACATCCTGTTCTTGAATGAAATCCTGTGCATTACCTATTAAAAGTTTAATAGATAATCTATTAAAAATAGATAATAGATTATCTATTAAAAGTTTAATAGATAATAAGTAAAATGTAATAGATTGCCGATAGCATTAATGCTTGAAAATTCTACGTGGATCAGAATCAGATTTTCTAGTTTTATGATTCCCTTTAGGTCATAATACCAAATATTCTCCATGGTCCAAACTAAGTGATCCTTGAAAAAGAGTATGGAGATTGGAATGCAGGATTAAACTGGGTTGGTTGGATTTGACAAAGACAACAAACAGATCAGTGTGATCTGCTGATTCATATGATTTCCACATTAATCTATTATTTTATGACCTTAGCAAGGGCCTTAATATACGATTAGAGAAGTTCAATTAAATCTCACCTGCAATACATAAAGCCAACTTAAAAGGGAGGTGTACTACAGCTGTTGTCAGTACACAAGAGACAGGAGCCTTCATAATTTTCCTCTATTTCAACAGAAGACCAGCTGCAGCAGCTAAAGACGGGGAGATCTTTAATACAAATAGACTCTTAGAGGCAGGGAGAGGAGATACTGACAACTATCAGTTCCTCATCCACTGAAAATAAGAAGTTGTCAGCTTTTCACCAAGCACTATGGAGTAGAAAATATCTCTCTACCTGTAACAGTATTTTATTGACTATTCCAGCAAGTTTCTCTTGGCTACTGTTTTTGATGTCGGTAAATTAAATCTATTCAGCTCTCTCCTCAATAGTGGACGGCAAAGCGTGAGATATTCCAAACCTGATATCAGCTTGCTACAAGGGTTCAAAATTGGGGCAAGGGTCCCAGCATAACAGTATTAGGTAGGTCCCAGCATAACAGTATTAGGTAGGAGGTGGGGAGAGGAGATTGGGAAGATTTGGTATTGGGTACGTCTACATCTGAAATGTGTGGGGTGTTTAAAGTCCAGATAGTTAGAATTCAGGACTAACATGTTCCTATGAGGAACAAAGATACAATGGTGAGTTTCAGGAGCCTTGGATAATGAGAGTTGCTGTAGATTTAGTCAACAAGGAAGAGTAAGTATGGCCCAGAAAGCTGAAATCAGGCAGGATCGTTCCAGAGTATGAAGGAAGTAGGAGAGAATTGGAACAGGGAATCAGGCCCCCTAAAATGAATCATGAAATGTCCTTGGTAAGTAGCACTGGGGAGAATCCCAAGGCATTTCACACATACGTTTAAAAACAACTGGGTACACAGTTGGAACATTCAGGGACCTAGGATGGAATTTGTACCTGGAGCTAAAGGGACAAGTTGCTCACCAAGCAGAAGGACATGGATAACAGTGGAATCAAGGAAGGGTTTGACCTGATATTCTGGGGAATATTGATTTCAAACACAAGCAGTTGTGCTGCTTTTGAAAATATCAGCGTGGATAAAACCCAAGAGCCTACTGGGACCTATCCCAGGTTACTGAGAGAGGCAGGAAAGAAAATTGTTGGGGCATTGATGGAGATCTTTGTATTCTTTAAGGGCACAAATGAAGTCTTGAGAATAGCCAATGTTGTTTCTTTACGTGGGAAGGGCAATAAGGACAAAGCAGTAAGCCTTACCTTACTGGTAGAAAATGAATGGAGAATATTCTTAGGAATATGATCTACTTGTATTTGCTTTGTACTTAGATCCAATGTGAATCAGCTGGCAGGGTTACTTGCAGACATTTTTAACTGCTCTCTACCTTCAGGCTGTCGTTTCCTGCTTCAAGAAGACCACTAGCATTGCAGAGCCCTGGAAACATAAGATAAGGTTTTTTAATGACTACCACCCAATGACATCTTTCTTTGTGAGGTGCTCTGAGAGGCTGGGCATGACGTGCATCAACTCCAGCCTTCCAGACAACCTTGGAGATTTTTCAAAACATTGCCAGGATTAGAGATTATTACGGAAAGGAGGAAAGATTGAACAAGCTTACATTGTTTTCTCTGGTACAACAGAGGTTGAGAGGTGGGCAGATAAAAATATACTGTGGAAAATACTGAGAGTCATACATAGGATCATTATAATCTTCTTCCCAGGGTGGAAATATCAAATACTGGAAGGTTTAGATTTAATGAGAGAAGGTAAAAAGTTAACAATTTATGAGGTAGGTTTTCTATTTACAGATCGTGTTAGATGCCTGGAATGTACTGACAGGAAAAGTGGTGAGTGCAGATGCAGTAACAGTGGTTAACAGACATTTAACCAGATACAAAAACAAGCAAGGAATGGAGGGATATAGAGCGTGCACAGGTAGATAGGATTAGTTATATTGTGACTGACTAAACTGTACCATGTGGAAGCACTAATTGGAAAACATAAAAGTGTTTATTCACACAGCAAACCTTCAGGAGACAGATTTTAAGAGAATATCACTCTCCTGACATGATATTTCATGCTTTTTAAATGCAAAGCTAGCAATAAAAGATTAACTACAGATTCAATGGCTATAATCACCTACTTAATTTTTGAATACAGTCAGGTAATTTTCAGAATTACATCTTTAAAATTGTTGAAAATCCCAACTAACACAATCTCTTTGAATAGTTACTGGCAGCTGGCCCAAGAGCTCCTGAACACAAACAGTAGACATTCAAAATATACCCCTTTTGTTGCAGTGTTGAGGGTTGGCTCCCTGAATATACAAGAGTCACAATATCAAGTGACAAAACACTCCAATACTGAATTGCACATTAACTAGTAGGTTATGTCTTTAAGAATGGGTTAATATAGGGGATAGTAATCTAATGCCTTCCCTGGGTGGCAGGGTGGAGATTTGTCTTCTAAGGGAGGTGACAAGATGCTCCTTCCCTCCACTCACCCTTGGCAATGTATAGCATCCACTTAGCCCACTGACCAGGCTCACATGAAGCCATGGAGGCAGGTGGTAGATGGTCCTATGAGCAGTTGGTGCATATCACAATTCCTGGTTATGCAACCACTGACATCAGGCTCTGAAGAGGATTGATAATGGCTGGGGGTCACCTGTCCTGTAAAGACACTGCCCAGAAGAAGGCAATATTAAACCACTTCTGTAGAAAAATTTGCCAAAAACAATCATGCCCACATCATACAATATCACAAATAATGATGTTGTTAATGATGATGGTGATCTCACTCTGAAGTTTCCAATGGGTACCATTTAACAGGAACATTCATCTATAATCAGAATGTTCCATAACCGATGATAGGTTTCATCGGTCACAAAGTATCAGTCAGAAGTTAAACTTTAAACAGATTTTGTTTTCTGAAGACTGGCCCTCATTTATAGTGGATGATAGCATCCATTATTATATTATCCATAATTTGATAACTTCAGAACAGTCCTTCACAGTTAAAACTGGTATCATGAGCAGCGCAAATAGTGCTTGTTTCAGCACTGTACTGTTCTATATTCTATGTCCAATGACAAGTCAATTATATGAATGTTTGAAATCAAAACCAAATTCTTTTGCATTTTGACAAAGTTTTCCACAACCTTCAGAATTCTAGACCACACTACACTATTGTAGGATCAAATCAATAGCCTATATAAATCAAAGAGTAAATAATTGCCAATATCTGTTGATAATTTCATTAAATAACCTGTAGGCACTTCAAATGTTGTTGAGTGCATGTGCTATTAGTGCAAGGTTAAGGCAAGGAATTAGCTGAAACATAAAACTGCATTTTGGCAACATTGACATCAAATCAATAGATATCATGATGTGGATACTCGATGCATTTGAAGCAGATGTTGGATTCTCACCAATATGACAGATGATACAAATAGTGGAAGAAATGTTGGCCTATTTATTAATTAATGCATTGGAAGTAACGTGGCATCCAAAATACATACAGAACAAATAAAATTAACTTGAAACCTGCAAAAAGAGTTTTATATTATACTGTATATCTCTGTGAAATGGTATTCCTATCTACATATATTAAAATGAGAGACACTAAGAGAAGTGTCTAAACTACATTGTCTGATTAATAAATAACAAAAAAATACACGTAAATTTATGAATTGATTCATCTTCACTGAATTTCTGATATTATAAGAATTAAGTTTCTTTTCTGTCAATATGACTGAGCATTCATTTATTTACCATACAAGATCTCAATAATGGCCTTTAACTCAAAAAGCCCAACAAATGTATAAACAATGTTTATGACTGGAATCAATAGTAAGATGTGTGGAATAAAGTGTAAATGCATGAGTCTCGCTACTTCCTCATGGTTGCTAAAAATGTTGAGCTGGCAATGCATGATTTGCAAACAGTAAGTTAATCCCTACAGTAGCACAGGCTTTTCAGAAGACTAAAACACAGACTGAAGATTTTTACTGAACTCACAAGTATATTCAAAAGAACACTATTTGCAACTTCCCCATGCATCAATTGGTATTAATATTTTGCTCAAAAAGTATTTTTATAACAAAACACTATTGAAATGAATAACAAGGACACTTTTGAAAATTTCCATTTCTTTGATCAAAGACAAAACTAAGATGTATAAAAAATTGCAATTATGTTATATCAAGATCAATAATGTTTACTTTGACTTGCAAATTCCATAAAAACTTTAGGAGAGGAGATGCATTCATGAAGAAAGAAATGCTGTTTCATATGTTCCCTGCAAACACCCCAAGCTTACAACAATTGAAAGAAGCCAAATGAGGCCCCATCCATGTACATTGTTGATTTAAGTTTGACAATATTTTAACTAGACTAATCTAAGCAGCTATAAACAATGTCTTAAAATGGTTTCATGGAGGGTTTTCATAAGATTAATCATAAATACTCCTTCTTTGCAACAAGAGTGTTTAAATTGATAAGGAGTTTTGCTGAGGGACAACAATGGCTTGGAATCTTCTGCAGTAACATTTGCAGAGCCCCACTGCTAAGTCTCTTTGGGTTTCATCTGATTTTTTACTGAAGGTCCTCCAACTAATTGGAGAACCTCTTCCCAAGAGGTTAAGAGTATTGCCTTGAAAAAGAAAAAGTCAGAGTATGGAATGCCCTCCCAGACACAATGGAAACAATAGGATCCACAGTAGCTGGAGTGAGGAAAATGGATATATATGCATAACCAAAAAAATAAATCGTTGGAGAATGCAGCAGAATGGGACATTTTGCAGAGGGCTAACAGAAGCAAAATAGTCTCCTTTTTTTGTTGTAAAGTTCTTCAATATACAAAGTTGTTTTACAGCTAAGTATTATGTTTATAATTATACAGATATAACTATCTGCTCTTCAGTACTGAAGTGCTGACTTGGCAAAAAAATTCCAACAGAATATATGATTGCATGGTACCATGTCCTCTTGCGTACATCAGCAATCAATATCATCAACAACTTCAGACCTTGAACTAATTTTTTAAGATGATTAGCTGATAATAATAACTTTCTGATTGAGACATGTTCCAATTATTATATTCTTTTCTTGCTACTTTCCTTTATAATCATCAAGTGTAAACTGTTATTAGTGGAAAAGATTATCTTTGTGAACTGCTGTAGACTTTGCTTGCTTCTCTTTATTACATTCTCCTGCAGTAATTAAACAGCTTTGATTATGAGGTACCATTAAAATTCACTAAGATACTGTTATCACCACAATTTCTCAGTGTGACTGTATGGCTCGTTGTGGCAGGTGGTAGGCTTCTCTGCCTCATGTGGTGTCCCTCTTTTTTGATGAATGTTCGTGATATCATAGGATGGAATACTGGTTCTGCATTTATGTACTATGGACTTTTTCAGAGTTATGGTTATTATATTCTGTGTTTTTAATCATCCATTCATTTTTTTTGTTGTACAAGGTGAGGGCATTTGTGGTTTGATGTTCTGTTAGTTTTTTGTGAGGGGAGGGTTTGCTTTTTGAGGGTCAATGTTTCTATTTCATTTCATGCAGGGGGAGAGGTATTGATGATCGGATGCTATTCTTTTTGTGCAGGGGGTAGGGCTGGGTTTGATATTTAGCTCTGAATGATTTTCGTGTTCTTTCTTTTGTGGCTGTCTGGAGAAGACAATTTTCAGAGTTGTATATGGATACATGTTTTGGTAATAAATGAATCTTTTTGTTCAGCTTCCTTAATTCATCTTATCTCACCATCCTGATTTAGAAATAGAGCATTAGCCTTTAATAGCTGAATTTAAAACTTGGAACTCCCTACCCACCAGCATTCTGGGAATACATTCACCATAAGGACAGCAGCACTTTGAGAAGATCGTAGAATGACAGGATATTTACACCACAAAATAATGTCATTTGGCTCATGTCTGCACCAGTTCTTCATTGTACAACAAATAGTTACACCCGCAGGGAACTTCTCCAGACCCCTGCAATTTTTTTCTTGTGAGATAGTTACCCAATTCCCTTATAAAGCCACAAAAGAAGCTATCACTATGACATATGCAGGTATTTTATTCCAGATTCCAATTGCATACTCAAACATTCTTGCCTCATATGTATCACTCCTAATCGTCTTTTGTATTTTATATCTGTGACTTCAAATCCTTGATCTCTTCCCCAGGGAACAGCCTCCCGTTATCCACTCAGACCAGATCCTTCAATATTTCATGTATGTGTATTGAATCTCTCTTCAGTCTTCTCAGGAGGAATCAGCCCCATCATGTCACAAGTTTCAGTGAAGATGCTGTGTATTTTCTTCAATATTAAAATTCATTGTGTAGAAGAATATGAAGACAGCATTGCATGTAACTTTGTTTCTGGTGTTTTCTGATAACCAAGTATTCATACTGCAGTAATTGTTTTGAATTTCTTTTTGTTATTCATATTATGTGTACAAAGGGGAAAGGCCCTCAATATCAGCAGGCTCAGCAAAATGAGGAATACTTTTATTCAGTTTGGAATAAGCTGAGACAAACTTTTTTGCAACCTTCTCCTCATGTTAAATATTATCATTACTTAACAGACTCCAGTTCAACAGGAAGCTGACAGAACATATTGATGTATCTAGTGTTGATGAACCTCCAGCAAACTCACTATCTAGCAAGACCATGAAACAAGAACAGTCAAATCAAAGATAACTCTTGTTATAGCTTACTAGTTACAGAAATTTTCAAGTCCATCACCTAAGGCCATCAATACTTTTTGAAGTAAGCAGTCTTCTTTCTTTCTTTTTCAATCTTTTTATTGATTTTCATATATACACAAAAAATAACATAATAATAAGTAAATTATGAATACAATAGACTTGAAATCACATTGATAATAAGATAACAATATCCTACTGAACATCAACAGAAGAAAATACCTTAATCAATCAAGTCCATATGATTATATGAAAAAAAAACAAAAATAACCATTAAAAAAGAAAAAAAAAATTGAAAATATGTGAAAAAAATATATATATTAAAAAAAATAAAACACTAAACTAAACTAACATGGGCAATAATAACAGTTTACAAGTATATGATAGTGTCAAAGAACTCCGGAACTCCATACCTGAACATGAATAAGCAGAAAGAAGGTCTGGAAAAGGCCAAATTAATTCATATGAAAATGTCGAATAAATAATGTCCAAGTTTCTTCAAATTTAATTGATGAGTCAAAAATAGTGCTCCTAATTTTTTCCAAACTCAGATAAGAAATAGTTTGAGAAAGCCATTGAAATGTGGTAGGAGGATTTACATCTTTCCAATTTTGTAATATAGACCTTCTGGCCATTAATGTTACAAAAGCAATCATTCGTCTGATTGAAGGGGAAAACTGATTACCATCTTCATTTGGTATGCCAAAAATTGCAGTAATAAAATGAGGTTGTAAATCTATATTCCAAATTGAGGAAATAGTAGTAAATATGTCCTTCCAATAATTATGTAAAGTGGGACATGACCAGAACATATGGGTCAATGAGGCCACTTCTGAATGACATCTGTCACATTGAGGGTTAATATGAGAATAGAATCGAGCAAGTTTATCTTTAGACATATGAGCTCTATGTACAATTTTAAATTGTATTAAAGCATGTTTAGCACATATAGAAGAAGAATTAACCATTTGCAAATTTTTTTCCCATTTATCTATTGATATGTTATATCGAAGTTCTTTTTCCCATTCTTGTTTAATTCTAACTGATATTTCTGGTTGTATCTTCATAATCATATTATAAATAAAAGCTACTAATCGCTTCTGACAAGGATTTAAGGTAAAAATCAAATCTGTAATGTCCTCCAAAGTTGAATTAGGAAAAGATGGTAAAACTTTATGTAAGAAATTTCTAATTTGTAAATATCTGAAAAAATTAGATTTTGGTAATTCAAATTTGTTGGAAAGTTGATCAAATGACATCAAAGTATCTTCAAAAAAGAGATCACGAAAACATTTTATACCTTTCCTTTTCCATATGTTAAAAGCTTGATCTGTCCAAGAGGGTTTGAAAAAGAAATTAAGTAAGATAGGGCTATCAAGAACAAAGTTTTTCAAAGTAAAAAACTTATGAAATTGAAACCAAATTCGTAATGTATGTTTAACAACAGGATTAGATATTTGTTTATTAAATTTAACTAAATCCACAGGAAGACAAGAACCAAGAACAGAGAATAGAGAATATCCCTTTACCTCATTACATTCCAAATTTACCCACTGTGGGCACAGTGGTGAATCCAAATCTAGTTTCCAATACAATAAATTACGAATATTATTTGCCCAATAATAAAATCTAAAATTGGGTAAAGCTAAACCACCATCTTTTTTTGATTTTTGTAATTGCTTTTTACTTAACCTAGGGTTTTTATTTTGCCACACAAATGAGGAAATTTTTGAATCAATGTTATCAAAAAAAGATTTAGGAATAAAAACTGGTAGGGCTTGAAATAAGTATAAAAATTTCGGTAAAATCATCATTTTAATAGCATTAATCCGACCAATTAATGATAAAAACAAAGGAGACCATCTTGTAGTACGTTGATGAATTTGATGAAGCATAGGTAAAAAATTCAGTCTAAATAAATCTTTATATTTCTTGGTAATTTTTATACCTAAATAGTTAAAGTTATCAGTAACAACTTTAAATGGTATCCTATCACTCAATAAAGTTTGTGCGTTTAAAGGAAATAATTCACTCTTATCTAAATTTAGTTTATAACCAGAAAAAGTACCAAATTGAACCAACAAGGATAAAATAGCAGGAATAGACCTATCAGGGTCAGAAATATATAACAGCAAATCATCAGCATAAAGAGATAATTTGTATAACTTCTCATTACGGGTAATACCAAAAATATTAGGAGATTCACGAATAGCAATAGCTAAAGGTTCTAATGCAATATTAAATAATAAAGGACTTAAGGGACAGCCTTGTCTCGTACCACGAGATAATTGAAAAAAAGAGGATCTATAGTTATTTGTAAAAACAGAAGCAACAGGTTTATGATATATTAATTTAATCCATGATATAAAGTTAGGACTAAAATTAAAATTTCTCAATGTATTAAATAAATATATCCATTCAACTCTATCAAAAGCTTTTTCAGCATCTAATGAGATAACACATTCTGGGATTGTGGGTGGTGAAGTATGAATTATATTAATCAATTTTCTAACATTAAAAAAGGAATACCGATTCCTCATAAAACCAGTTTGATCTTCTGAAATAATCTGAGATAGTACTTTTTCTAATCTAATAGCTAAAATTTTTGTAAGAATCTTAGAATCTACATTTAATAGTGATATAGGGCGATAAGATGTACATAAAGTAGGATCTTTATCTTTTTTAAGAATTAGAGAAATATTAGCTTCATAAAAAGATTGAGGTAATCTCTTCTTAGCAAACGCATCATTAAAAATTTCACATAACCAAGGAGAAAGCAAAGAAGAAAAAGTTTTAAAAAATTCTACTATATAACCATCAGGACCAGGAGCTTTCCCTGAATTCATTGATGAGATAGCCTCTCCTATTTCCACCATAGAAATAGGAGCATCTAACAGGCTATAGTCTTCATCAGTCAGTTTAGGAATATTCAAATTGTTAAAAAAATTATCTATCATGGACTGGTCACCATCAAATTCTGAATGATATAAAGATTTATAAAAATCTTGAAAGGTATTATTAATTTCTTTATGATCAGTAGTTAAATTACCGTCTGATTTGCGAATTTTAATAATTTGTCGCTTAGTCGAGATAGCCTTTAATTGATTAGCTAACAGTTTACCAGTACGATGAATATAAAATTGAGCCCTGGTCCTAATTAATTGATTTTCAATTGAAGAGGATAATAGTAAACTATGTTCCATTTGAAGCTCAACTCTCTTCTTATAAAGTTCTTTGGTAGGAGTCACGGAATAAATCTTATCAATTTCCTTGATTTTATCCACCAATAAAGCAATATCTAAATATCTTTGTTTTCTTTTACCAGCAGAATATGAGATAATTTGACCACGAATAAAAGCCTTAAAAGAGTCCCAAAGTATTCCTCTGTCGATTTCTTCAGTACAGTTTGTAGAGAAGAACAAGTCAATTTCCTGTTTTATATAAGTAATAAATTCTGGGTCTTGAAGCAAAGTAGCGTTAAGCCTCCAAGATCTGATATTATTGGAATAGTCCGAAATCTTAAAGCAGTCTTCAACTAACCCTGTTGGATTTTCACTGCAAAGGGAAAATTGTGAACACAGAGACACATGGGAGAGTAATTATGAGAAATCTTACAATAGATTATGTAATATAGGATTAATTCATTAATAAAAATAGTTCTTTTTCCCCTGTTCTTATTTGCATTTTGGCAATGCAACCAAGCAGGCATCCTGATGATCAGCAATAGACGGAAGGGGAAGGTGTATGCATGATTGATGCGTATTGCGTTATTGTGATTGTAGCTGATGATGCTACACTTCCATGAATTATCTATGGATAGGGAGTGGTGGTAGGTTGAAGGATGTGTTCTTGTTGTTGCTGGAGATGTGTTCAGGTGTGTAAGCTTAAGATAGGTTAACAGCTCCAAACAGGCAGCTTTGCCCTCTGTTTGTTGTCTCATGCTAATCAATGTCACGATTTCCCCACTCGGCTTGGTTCTGGCAGGTCTGCATGCACCAACAAGATGCCATTCAGTGTGTTTTATACCATAAGCATGCACATACACTACAGACAGCACTTTGAATGTTGAAGGACCTTTGCAGTGATGTTAGTGATTTGAACAGTGCACCTTGGACAGCTGACCTATTCAGTGTTGTGCTTATCAAAAGTCTAATGTATGCCAACTTAAAAGTTTCAATCTATCTATCTGTATATCTCAGATCATAAGAAATTAGTCTCAATGCAAGTGAAGATTAAACACTGTTTCACAAGCCTCTATAGTACCACTACCATCTCAATTCCAAAATGATAAATTAATTATTAATTTAATGACATATATTCAGCTGACATAAGTGATATACATTCAGTGGTCTTTATCAGGTACCTGCTGTATCTAATAAAAGATACAGCATGAGTATGTTGTATGCTCATGCTCGTTTGTTGCTGTAGCAGATCCACCTCTAGGTTCAACACCTTGTGCACTCAGGGATGCTCTTCTGCACATAACTTTTGTAATGTGTAGTTATTTGAGTTACTCTCACCTTCCTGTTAGCTTAAACCAGTTTGACCATTCTCCTCTGCCCTCTCTCATTAACAAAACTTTTTTTCCTCCAAAACTACCACTTACTTGATTTTTTTTTGTTTTTCGCACCATTATCTGTAAATTCTACAGGCTTAAAAATCCCAGGAGACCAGCAGTTTCTATGAAATGCAAGCCATCAGTCTGGCACTAACAATCATTCCGTGATCAAAGTCACTTAGATCACATTTTTTCCCCATTCCGATGTTTGGTTGGAACATCAACTGACCGTTTGACACATGCGTCTATGTGTGGGTGATTAGATATTTGCATTAACAACCAGCCATACCTAATAAAGTGGCCATTGAGTGAAAATGCTAACGACACTTACACATCAGCATTGGTTTACTCCATGAACTTCTGCAGTAAACAGCGTGCTTGTTTAGAGTAATAGCACTGATAGTAGCGCACTTTTATATTTAGCTTTTAGCAACTGCTGCATCCCCAAGGGCATAACCTAAATTCTAGATGATTTAATAACTTTTTTTTTCCAAAAAACAATCTTATTGGTGCCATTGATATCCATGCACCTTACTCAAGGAGAGTTCAATATAAGTTTAAAATAACAGTAATTGTCAGAATAAATGCCTCAATGAAATTTATAACATTATTTGCTATCCTTGGTACTAGTATATGACTTTAATTAATCTGATTAAAGGAGATAGAATAGAACATTCCTCAATAAAGCTATAGTTAGTTGAGAAGTAGAACATCAATGAGAAATTATATCTGGCATATAATCTATTCTTCAAACATCAGTGCAATGAGTGGTAGTGTGCAGATGGTTCTCAGCCTAGCTGCAATGCATGCTGCAGTGAAATCCACAATTCCACGTTTCCATGCCACAGTGGAAGAGCTGGGGATGTGCTGGAGGGAGGCAGGCATCTGGCTGCTCAGTCCGTCTTGGTCTCATTGTTGAATCCATTGGCATTCTCCAAATTTATGAAATGACGGATAATGTGTATCTCTAATCTGGGCCATTAGCTTCATGTCTGGTGCAGCCAGTGTGGTCCTTTACTATGAATAGAATTGTCAACCTTCATTTGCTTTGTATTTCCTCAATTCATTGTATATTTGTTTTTAATGAATTGACTGCAGTTTAATGTTCTTAAATAAATTTATCAATGTTCCGCAGATTTGCTTTTAATACTGTTTTACTTACTATGTTTGTCAGCATTTTCCTTAACCCTTTGGTCACCAGAGATACCTAGAAATAGTGAAGAAGCCTTTTGACAATTGCCCCTCATGATGTTGACAGCTCATTTTGGAGCCTTACAGTTGAACAGACATGGCATGGCCATGGAGCTGCTTGGTGGTTTTCAAATTAACATCTGTGCTCCTGTCTGTGAAGTGGGCATAGGGATGGGAGTGTAGGCATCAGCTCAGTGATAACTTGCCAAAGAGTTTTATCCTACGTGGCTGTGTACCATTCTGTTATCCTGTCAGATAGTGACAGGATAATGTCAACATCGAAGGTTGTTTGCAAACAAAAATATGCATTATTTTGATCAAAAATATATTGATTTTTGATCACAGATATGGAGTTGCATGAGTATTACAAATACTGTTTGGAATAGAGGAGTAGAATAGTTCAAAAGCAGAGGGCTAACTAAAATATCTAAAATATGCAAAGAAACTTTTGATTGTGAAACAGTAACTGGGGCGTCTTCTGCTTAGAATATTCTTTTCCTTTCTCCCAAAAGCACTGCCAATTCCTGAAAATTAAAAGAAATAATAATGTTAATTCAGTTCAGGTAGTTATTGCTGCTAATTTTCCTATCGCTAACAGCCTGGTCACTTGTGTGCAAGGTACAGTACAGGAAAAGTTTTCTTTTTATTCCAGCCTTTTATAATCCATATAAATCATTTAATTTGCATAAATATATTCTACACTTAGTAGAACTGTGGACTGACTTTCATGTACTTTAGTTCTGAGTATCATTTGTTAAGTGTTTACTGTTTGCACAATTTGTTCTTCATTTTGCACATTGTGTGTTTGACAGTCTTTTTTAATGGGTTCTATTGGGTTTCTTTTTTATTCTGTTTTCCTGTAAGAAAACACATTTCAAGGATGTACGTAATATATATACTTTGAAAATAATTGTACTTTGAACTTTAAGAACAGTTAAGATGAAAAATGTGTGTCTACTTAAACTACTTAGGGGCCAATCTCTCATTCTTTGAAAAGGTAAGACCAAGAAACACCTAATGTTTGGTGTTGAACAATATCAGGAAGCCCCAGAGCCAAGAAAAAATGTTTAAAAAACTTTGGGCCAGTACCTGCCAGGAAATAATGGCAGTTCTCTTTAGGACCCTCGCACACTTCCTTTCCTGAGGTTCAGGACTTGCTGGCCGGTTTGCTTTGTTAATCCCTTAGGTGCTCTCCACTGCTGAAGTCCTGGGGAGGAAAATGAATTGCCCATAATTCATGCTGTGAAATTTGACAGTAGGACCTGCTCAAGGTAAAAATGTTGAAGGAATAGCAAGTCCATTCATCCGTGGACGGGATTAGTCACAAAGTTGTGACAAAGAATGGTCAAAAGGAAGGTAGCTGCATTTTTTTTAATGTTCCCTCTAATGCACAAGAAGGTAGGGTCCTAAAGACAGCTTTGGGCACATTGGCTTTCATAAATCAAAGCATTGACTACAAAAGTTGGGATACTATATTGAAGTTGTGACTCTCATTTGTCAGCCTAATTTTTAGAGTATTGTGTGCAGTTCTGGTCACCTACCTACAGAAAAATTGTCATTAAGTTTGAAGGGGTGCAGAGAAAATTTACAAGGATGTTGCCAGGGCTTGAGGACCTGAGTTATAGGAAAAAGTTGAATGTAGGAGATTCGGAGTGTAATCTCCTACCGTGTAGGAGATTAAGGAGACATTTGATAGAGCTATACAACATTATGAGGGGTATAGATAGGGAGTAGAAGCAGGATTTTTCCACTGAGGTTTCATGAGATATGAACTAGAGGTTGTTGGTAAAGGGTGAAAAGTGAAGTGTTTAAGGGGAATTTCTTCACTCAACAGGTGCTGACAGTGTGGAAGGGTCTGAATGCTTTTTTAAAATTCCTAGTAATTTTAACATTTTTAACAGATGGTCTTGATCATCAGAGATATTCAAAAATATTTAATAAGCTTGACAATTTTGGCAACTAGCAATACTTGCTAAAGTCTGTATCAACTGGCCTATTGGTGGTACTCCTTTCACCTCATTCAGATGACAATAGATATGCAAGCATCGAGGACTTAAGTCATGGAGAGATTGTATTAGCTGGAATGAAGGATGCAGAGGAATCTTGGAACTTCACTTAGCCCTGTAAAACCTGATGATCTTTTGTTTGGTTCTGTAGAACTTGATTTAGTTCTACTGTAACCAGGTGATGGTTGAATCTTATTCATTTTCCTTAAAAGTGTACTGAGGCATCCAGCTAGGTAACGCTAGAATATTTGTCTGTGCCTTTAAGTGGAGATGGTGATGTCATTACGCACACACAGGATAGTCGGGAGATTGTTTTTATTTTCTGCAGAAGTAGCTGGTGGGGCTTTGGGATTAAGTCCCTCCCAGAGATACTGGGCATGGTGAGGAAAAAATTGCCAGTACCACATTAGTTTTGTATGGTTTGTTTTATGTATTTTTATACTGCATACGCAATCCATCAATACACCAAGGTGTGGATTGGAGGTTAAACTGAGATTGTAATGGCAAGAAATGGTTGTAAATTCGTTCATTTTGTTTTAATACCTTCTTCCAGCACTAAAGCATCTAAAACAGATAAAGGAATTAAAACCCGAAAAAGTATTTGTTGTCCTGAGTGTGTACTTTTCCCCAGGCTACAAAACTACATTTAGTCATTCCTCGTTTAGTCATGCAAGCTAAAGTTGCAAAGTGGTCAAAATATTAAATTTTTGAATGCAGCTAAAATAAAAGGCAGAAGCATACACCAAATGATACTCCATAAGTCTACGTGGAGTACTGTGCTCAGTTCTGGTCGCTTCACTACAGGAAGGATGTGGAAGCCATAGCAAGGGTGCAGTGGAGATTTACAAGGATGTTGCCTGGATTGGGGAGCATGCCTTATGATAATAGATTGAATGAACTCGGCCTTTTCTCCTTGGAGCGAAGGAAGATGAGAGGTGACCAGATAGATGTGTATAAGATGATGAGAGGCATTGATTGTGTGGATAGTCAGAGACTTTTTCCCAGGGCAGAAATGGTTGCCACAAGAGGACACAGGTTTAAGGTGCTGGGGAGTAGGTACAGAGGAGATATCAGGGGTAAGTTTTTTACTCAGAGAGTGATGAGTGCATGGACTGGGCTGCCAGCAATAGTGGTGGAGGCGAATACAATAGGGTCTCTTAAGAGGCTTTTAGATAGGTACATGGAGCTTAGAAAAATAGGCTATAGGTAAGTCTCGTAATTTCTAATGTAGGCACATGTTCAGCATAACTTTGTGGGCCGAAGGTCCTGTATTGTGCTGTAGGTTTTCTATGTTTCTATGTGCCAGGTTATTACCTTTCTAATTACTTTGTTTTGCAAACCACTCTTTACTTAATCAACCACTGTTGCTTTTTGATGACAGAGGGTTTCTTTTCCTTAGCCAAATACTGCAATTTCAGTAACTGACAGGAATGGATGCCTCAGGCTGAAGATACCTTTTTTTCTCATAAGCGTTCAAATGTGCATCTTTACCCTTTGTTTAAGGTTCATTCATTGCCCCAGTGCTTTCTTACCAATAGTGCCTTTCTGTCCTGCAAGGATTCACTTTCACAAATCTTATCCTCGCTTTATTTATCTCTCCTCTACCTCCCCTATCCTTAGAAGCATACTAAGTTCTTCAGGATTTGTCTACACTCTGTACTAAAATTTATTTTATTGGTCCGCCTATTTGCTTGCATCTCTCTTGCTTTTATTCCAAGAACATATGCCTTGAAACCTATTTATTTAGGCAAGCTCTTGGCACTGAGGCTTTTAAAACAGACTAAATTGTTTAATATGTATCTATATATAGTTTAATATATACTATTTTATATATATATATATATATATATAAACACAAGGCATATGTGTGTTTGTCTAACAAAAAGACACATTGTTTTATAAATAGGTTAAGAAACTAAAAATAATAAGAAGTACAGAGATGGAATAAAGAAAAAAAGCGCATTGCTGATTTGAAAGGACTCAGTCTACATATAAAGACCATGGTTGGCGTGAAGTTGAGGCTTCCAATGTAAAGTAAATTTTGTACACCGGTGGACTTGGTTTTTGAGTCCAGTGGTAGTGGGAAGTTAAATATGCTGTTATCTAACCTCCAGCTCAGCTCCAAATTTCAATAGAAAAGCTTGAAGGTCAGAATCAAGTTGACCAGTGAGAGGATGTTATCAGCAATTCACTCTAGGGCCACTGACAAAGTAATACCTCAAAGTTCAAAGCTCGAGGTAAATTTAAATGATCAAAGCACCTATATATTACACTGATATTTATTGTCTGGAAGACATTCACAGTAGAACACAGAAATATAATAGAATCAATGAAAAACTACACACAAACAAAGATGAACAAATTGTGATGGGCTGGGCCTTTCAGTCTACAGCTGTTTTGAAGCAGCTTGCAAAGCTTTGAAACTTGAAAACCTATCTCTTTGTGTATATTCCTACATCCAAATGGTTCTGCTATTGATGTAGTTTTTAAAAAAAATGATTGATACATGAAAGCTTTGTTGCTACAGGGTCTCTGATCTGAAACGTATTGGTTCATACTCTGCAGTTTCCCTTTGAGGAGATCAAGATCCACCAATCAATACTATTAATTGGGAATAATGAAAGGAGTTTCCTTAATCCTGTAATTAATAATCTAAATCTTCTAGAGCTTCTGAAATATCTTAGAGAACATTTGAAAAGAATTGCATCTTACTTTTCAAAGAATGAAAAGTCATTATAACCTGGATAATGTCCTTCTGGATGAGGTTACACTTCACCTGAGAGACTACCGGGATCATCTATTGTATCCAGAGTTCACAGTGCAGCTTCCTCTACATGGGTGAAACCTGACACAGATTGGGAAACTGATTAGTGTTTCTGTCCACTGAAAAGGAAGGATCTTGCGGTGGGTACCCATTTGGGTATGACTTCTAATTCCCATTCTGACATGTCTGAACATGGCCTTCACTACCACCATGATGAGGTCTATCTCAGGATCTAGGAACAACACCTCATACTCCATCTGAGGCCCAGTTAGTCTCCAACCTGATGCCACGAAAATCGATTTCACTAATTTCCAGTAATTTCTCCCCTGCCCTGCCCCCTAACCTTCTCTCATTCAACATTCCTTATCCTAGTTACTCCATCTCTTCTCCCCATCACCTCCTTCTGGTCCTCCTTCACTTCTTGCATGGTCCATAGACCTCTCCTGTTAGATTCCTTCTTCTTCAGCCTTTTATCTCTTCCACCTACCTCCTCCAAGATTCTTATTTTATCCCCTCCCCCACCTTTCCATCTTTCCTCTCACCTGCTCTCACCCCTCACCTGCTGGCTGGTACTGTACATTTTCCTCCCCCTTACCACCACTTTCTAATAATGGCTTCCATCCCTTCCTTCCTAGTCCTGATGAAGGGTCTTCACCCAAGATGGCGACTGTTTATTCCCCTCCATAGATGCTGCCTGACTGGCTGATTTACTTCAGCATTTTGTGTGTGTTGCTCAAGATTTCCAGCATCTGCAGTATCTCTTGTGCTTGCAAAAAGTAATTGATTAATTTTGAAATTGACATAATGGAAATCAAAATCTTCTTGACTCACTCAAAGAAACAAAGGAAATAGGTGTAAGCCTTTTTACTCTTCAAGCCTGCTCCGCTATTCAATGTGATCTTACCAATTGAATATCTTGTTCTTGCTTTCATCACTCTACTCTTCCTATCCCATAATCCTTTTAACCTTAAGAAGGAATTAGAGCTCTGTCCAACTCCTTATAAGGGAATTTAAATAATTTAGTACTTAAAGCTGTTGGTATGGATTTCCATGATAGAGAAATCCATAGGTTCTCCTCTGTACAAAATCCTACAAAAAGTAATGGATATGGCCCAGTCCATCACAGGTGAATGCTCTCCCCACCATTGAGCACATCTACATGAAACACTGTCACAGGAAATGAGGGTTGATCACCCCCACCACACAGGACATGCTCTCTTCTCACTGCTGCCATTGGGAAGAAGCTACCTTAGCCCCAGGACTCACACCACCAGGTTCTGGAACAGTTAATACCCCTCAACCATCAGGCCCTTAAACCAGAGGGGGTAACTTCACCCAACTTCATTTGCTCCATCATTAAAATGTTCCCTCAATCTATGGACTTACATTGGGCTTAACTCTCGGGGTACTGCCAGCTTGTCATTGTGGAGAGGTTTGTGTGATACTGAGAACCTGAGAGCAATACTGTCTGGATCTTAGCTTCTGGTAGATAAGGACAAGGGGGAGACCAACAGACGTGTTGGTGTGTGGCCAAGTGGTTAAGGCTTTGGGCTAGTGATCTGAAGGTTGTTAGTTCGAGCCTTAGCCAAAGTAGCGTGTGTGTCCTTGAGCAAGGCACTTAACCACACACTGCTCCTGCACATTTATAGACCAGTGGCGGCGGTTGGTGCAGTATAGACAATACAAGACAAGACAATCCAGTCCAACCAAGACCTCAACACTGGTGCAGACAAAAGGTGGTGGTAAATTAGAGACTCTGGGATCTTGGAACTGTGTAGACTACCACAATGGCTGCGAAGGCAGAGGAAGGCTGCAGCAGAAGAGGGCCCCCAATCATCTTGGTCTCCGTGCCATTGGATACTGGCCCTTTTTCTGTCAATTATCATGTGGTGGCTGTTTGTACTTCAATCTCCGCTCATTAAAAGTTCTGATGTACAGGCATTTCTTGTTGTCAAACCAGGAAAAGAATCCAGGGAAAGAGTGATTGCTGGTGATGATAATGATGATGATGACAATGATGGACTCACTTTCAAAAACTCATCATCTGTTGTTCTTGATATTTATTGCTTAGTTATTCCAGAATCAGAATCAGTATCAGGTTTATTATCACCGGTACATGTTGTGAAATTCCTTTTATTATTATTATTGTTGTTGTTATTATTATTATTATTATTATTATTATTATTATTATTATTATTATTATTATTATTATTATTATTATTATTATTATTATTATTATTATTATTATTATTGTTGTTGTTGTTGTTGTTGTTGTTGTTATTATTATTATTATTATTATTATTATTATTAATAATAATAATAATAATAATAATTTTGTATTTGCACAATTTGCTGTTTTTTACACATTGGTTGAACACCCATGTTGGTGTGATCTTTCATTGATTCTTTTATGGTTATTATTCTATGAATTTACTGAGTATGCCTACAAGAAAATGAATCTCAGTATTCTATATGTGACCTATATGTGCTTTGATGATAAATTTACTCTCAACTTTGAACTATATAAGTAAACACTACCCCCAGAATCAGGTTTATTATCACTGTTTTATAGTAGCAGTATAGTACAAAAAGATAAAATTACTAAGAATTGCAAAATAATTTTTTTTTGAAGAACACATCTCATGATGCTCTGATGTAGCCTGGGGTCACTGGGTGTTTCAGATCTTTCCACTTTAGACACCGTCACCCAGGCGACCCAGCCAGGGTTGATCAAGCCACGACTTGTGTTCACGCAGCATGTGCTGCAGATCCCCATGCACTTGCTCTCTTCACCCGGAGCCATCCTGAGATTTTCTGCAGTGTCAATGCCTCTCTGCCTCCTTGTACCAACAATACCCAATGCACTGAGGGCTCTTTGAAGACACTGTCCAGCAGAGATCCAGCAGCCCACTTCAACCAACATGCACTTTGCCTTCCATCCCTGCCTCCAACTGACTCTGAACACTTCCTCATATCTGGCAAGCTTTCTCTCTTGGGCCTCCTTCAGATAATCACTGTCAGTTCCAGAGGATGAAGTACGTTTGTACTTTGCTGCCTCTGAGACCAGGAGGATGTTTGGTCTCAAGGTGGTCTTGATGATGTGCTGTGGGGACTTTGTTGTTTCTCTAGGTCAGCCATGAGTGGATGCCAGAATCAGTGTAGGGGGCTTTACTCTTGGTCCTGGTTGCTCTCCAGCTCTCACAAAGGTGATGGTTTGACTGCAGGGTTGAGGTTGAGGTTGTTTGCTGTTACTGATTCTTGAGAAGACTGCTTCCATGAGAGTCTTCAATATCTGGCTATGTCTCTAGCAGCTGTCTCCAAGAACTTTTGGGCAACTGCTCAGGATATGCTCTAAGGTTCCTCTCCTGGAACGCAACAAACAGTCTGGAGCATCAACTGTTCCCCCAGCTTCGCAGGTTGTATGGGCTGGGGAAGATGTCATACACCACCTGGACAAATAACTTGATTCAGTTTGGCTCTGCTTGGCAGAGATCTGTCCATGTCACTCTCCTTTCCATGGCCTGATCCCACCTGGTCCAAGCTCCCTGCTGCTTCATGCGCACTGCTTTGGTGGATCTCACTACATCCATGTCTGCTCTACCTTCCTCCTGGATGTGCCAGCACACTCTCTCCCCTTGCCATGACATGCCTGGGGACTGGAATGCTTCCCAGGCCAGCTCATCCTTGTGTCAATGACCTTGATTTTGTGGACTCTCACGGGGACATTGTGGTACAGCTGATATTCAACCTGTGCACGGTCTCTTCCAGTCTCCACTTCCTCCTGGTCTTCACAAAGACCCCTGCCTGCACCACCTTTGGTTTACTGGACTCCCTCTACTGCATCACCTCTCTAGCTCTTGTCACCTTGATCTCTTCCTCCAAGAATTTCAAGGGCATCCTCAGCATGGTGTTGTTTCCATAGAGGGTGATGCTGCTGAGAGTCCTGGAAAATCGCAGCCACCTCCAGAGAAAGGTGTTGACTTTTATCTCTAGGTTCTCAACAGTGGAAATTGGAATTTCATCTGCCAGCAGTGGCCCAGGAATCCTCGGTATGATACAACGCTTGTTATCCACACCTTGAACTTGCCAGGTAGTTTTGACCTGTCACTGCTTTCAACCAGCACTCCAACTCCTGGCAGGTTGCTTGGGTTGATAGCGTATCTTTCAGGCTGCTGTCAAACACTTTGCCAAGGGTCTTCACTGGCTTTTCAGAGATGGTTGGAATGAGTGTTTCTGCAATGTTAAAGTTGTATCCGTCAGTGACTCTTACCTTCCTCAATACACAGTATCTTGATTTTGTGGGTTTGAAACTCAACCTTGTACAGTTGATAAGCTTCTCAGTAAAAATAAAGGATTCAGATATCTGACACTGGATAGGAAGAAACTGTTTGAATCATTGAGTATAGTCTTCAGGCTCCTGTATATCCTTCTGAATGTAAACAATAAGAGGGTGTGTCCCAGATGGAAAATTCTTTAGCGAAAGATGTCACTTTCTTGACGCAGCACCTCTTGAAGATGCCCTTGCTGATGGGGAGGATTGTGCATGTGATGGATTTGACTGAGCAAATATATTAATTTGCACTGGAGGCAAGCCACCCTGATGAATTACAGAGTACAATATTAGAGCATTGAAGTGAGACCAGTTTACAGTGTATGTTTTATGCATGCCAATCTTAAAATCAAAATGTTCCTATTTCATAGAAACTTAGAAGGCAAGGACAGTAATAGGCTATTTAGCTTATTGGTCTAACAATCATTTAAAATGATCATGGCTGATCACTGGCTTCAGTACCCAGTTTTCTATTACATCTCTTGATCTCTTCTTACTATTCAGAGTGCTTTTGCCCATTTTCTGTTGAAGTCCTATCTATTGGGAAACCAGATAATTCTGGCCATCGCCTGCCATATTTCACACATATAAGTTTTTCACTATATTTCTTTGGTATTATTTAATAACTGACATAGGATTAAAAGTTTCTGCTGTATTAGCTGCATTGGTAACTCAATGAAATGAGAGTGTCTTAAAACAAAATGGTGAACTATGCATAATTCAACATGCTAAACATCACAAGCATTTACCTTTATATACAAAAGTTTATGCAATGAGATCATTATGAAGAAATTTGTTTTGATAGCCACCTATAAAGATTTAGGCTTCTGTCTAGACATAGGAGCAGAATTAGGCTATCTGGCCCATCGAGTCTGCTCCACTATTCAATCATGGCTGATCCTTTTAATTTTCTCCTCCTTAGCCCCAGTTCCAGGACTTCTCCCTGTAACCTTTGATACCATGACCAGTCAAGAGCCTATCGATATCTGCCTTAAATACACCCAATGAACTGTCCATCTCAGCTGCATGTGGCAACAAATTTCACAAATTCACCACCGTTTGGCTAAAGAAATTTCTCCGCATCTCTGTTTTGAAAGGGCTCCTCTCTTTCCTAGGGCTGTGCCCTCTTGTCCTAGACTCTCCCACCATGGGAAGCATCCTTTCCACATCTACTATATCTAGGCCAGGGGTCAGCAACCTTTACCACTGAAAGAGCCATTTGGACCCGTTTCCCACAGAAAAGAAAACACTGGGAGCCGCAAAACCCGTTTGACATTTAAAATGAAATAACACTGCATACAACGTTTTGTTTTGCCTTTATGCTATGTATAAACAAACTATAATGTGTTGCATTTATGAAATTGATGAACTCCTGCAGAGAAAACGAAATTACATTTCTGCATGCAACAAAAACATTTTGAACTCCGAAAAAAAGACGTTGGGTTGAAGGTTACTTTTAAGTAAAATACTCAACGTCTATTTGAGTCCTTCTTGTATTTATGAAAAACGCCAAACTTAAATTTGCCGCCAGCAGCAAACCAAAAATAACGTCAGCCAGCTGTCAACCTGAAAAATAAAAGGACTATTTCACTGAACAATGAAAACATATGAATATACGTAAAATATTAGGCAATTAAAATATTTATCATACTTGGTCAGGTTGACTCACACCTGACAATGCAGTCGTTTTCAGTAGGGATGGATCGATGCTTAGGGGAGTGACCGGGAAGGATAATGTGTTTTCTTTCCTCTCTGAACTCACAGAAGTGTTTCCCAAACGATGTTTGCATTGCGATGATTGCAGAATGTAAATACTCCGAATTTATCATGTCGTGACCTTGTTTGAACTCTCTCAAATTGGGGAAGTGAGACAATGTGACAATGTGACAATCTCTGGCAAGCACTGTCAACTTGCGCTCGAATGCCAAAACATCCTCCAACATGTGCAGGGCTGTACGTCCTTTCCCCTGAAGAGCTGTGTTCAGCGTGTTCAGGTGCGCTGTCATGTCTACCATGAAGTGTAGCTTTTCCAGCCACTCTGGCTGTTCCAGCTCAGGAAAGGTGAGCCCTTTGCTGCCCAGGAAAGTTTTCACTTCTTCCAGACACGCGACAAAGCGTTTCAGCACCTCCCCTCTGGACAGCCAGCGATAAAAACACGTTGTAGCGGTGTGCTGCACGCAGTCAGTAAACTGCAGATAAAGACAAAGATAGCTTTATTCGAACTAAACAGCCTTGCTTTTAAGCCTCCCTCAACCCGCCTCCCCATGGGCGCAGATGCTGCAAAAGACACGTACTCACAAACCCCCGTAGGCTATTTCCCTTAGCCTGAACGCTGGCTAATTGTGAGCCGGTTCCAATGTTGCCACAACATCTTATTTAGATTGTACAAGATCACCATAATCTTCAAATTTAGAATTACATTTCAAAAACTAACAAACTAACATAAAATACATGTTAATTAAATATTGACCAATTATTTCCCAAAGCAACAGGGAGCCGCAGCACAGACGTAAAAGAGCCACATGTGGCTCCGGAGCCGCGGGTTGCCGACCCCCGATCTAGGCCTTTCAATATTCAAAAGGTTTCAATGAGATCCCCCCTCATCCTTCTGAATTTCAATGAGAACAGACCCAGAGCCATCAAACATTCCTCGTATGATAACCCTTTCATTCCTGGAATCATCCTTGTGAATCTCCTTTGGACCCTCTCCAATACCAGCACATGTTTTCCAAAATGAGAGGCCCCGAACTGTTCACAATACTCAAGGTGAGCCCTCACCAGCATCTTATAAAGCCTCAGCATCACTTCCTTGCTCGTGTTTTAGACCTCTTGAAATGAATGTTAACATGTCATTTGCCTTCCTCACCAGCGAGTCAGCCTGCAAGTTAACCTTCAGGGTGTTCTGCACAAGGACTCCTGAATCCCTCTGCATCTTAGATTCCTGGATTTTCTCCAGGAATAGTTTAGAAAATAGTCTGCACATTTGTTTCTTTTACCAAAATGCATGACCATGCATTTTCCAACATTGCTTTTCATTTTGTCACCTTATTGCCCACTCACCTAATCTGTTTAAGTCCTTCTGCATCCTACCTGTTTCCTCAACACTACCTGCCCCTCCAGCAATCTTTGTATCATCTGCAAACTTAGCAACAGATCTATCTATTCCATCATCTAAATCATTTATATACAGCATAAAAAGAAGTGGACCCAATACCAACCACTGCAGAACACCACTAGTCACTGGCAGTCAACCAGAAAAGGATCCTTTCATTCCCACCTGCTGCCTCCTACCAATCAACCAATGCTCAATGCTCTAACCACGTTAGTAACTTTTCTGTCATACCATGGGTTCTTAAATTGGTAAGCAACCTCCTGTGTGGCACCTTGTCAAAGGCCTGCTGAAGGTTCAAATATACAACATCCACTGCATCCTCTTTATCTATCCTACTTGTAATCTCCTCAAAGAATTCCAATAGGCTTGTCAGGCAGTATTTTCCCCGAAGGAAACCATTCTGACTTTGTACTATCTTGTCCTGTATCACCAAGTACTCTATCATCTCAACCTTAACAATTGACTCTAACATCGTCCCAACCACTGAGGTCAGGCTAACTGGTCTATAATTTCCTTTCTGCTGCCTTTCTCCTTTCTTAAACACTGGAGTGACATTTGCAAGTTTCCAGTCCTCTGGCACCATGCCAGAGTCTAATGATTTCTGAAAGATCATTTCTAATGCCACCACAGTCTTGGTGATTTGTTAGCTTAATTTGTGTCACACTTATCTTCAGACACTTGGAGATATCCATAATCATGGGAAATCTTCGGGCCTGTGCCATAGTCAGTGAAATTTCTCCTGGGGGAACAATGTGTTGTTCCAAACCCCTCACAACCTCTTTTTTTTCCACTTCCGTATCTCACTCCACCGAACCTACAGACTGCCAAGGAGGAAGACTTTCATTGCATGGTTACACTTTCGGTGTCAGAGCACCACGGTGATGGGGCAACTGCCAGTTTGACAGACAGTACATC
Organism: Hypanus sabinus; assembly: GCF_030144855.1. Lineage (NCBI taxonomy): Eukaryota > Metazoa > Chordata > Chondrichthyes > Myliobatiformes > Dasyatidae > Hypanus > Hypanus sabinus. The sequence continues at coordinate 36,419,362 of NC_082719.1, forward strand.
TGTGTAATAGGCAGGTCAGGTTTTAATATATTGAGAAAGGAAACTGTGATCCTAATTTCTTAAAGCAAGGAAATGCAAATTTTGTGGATTGCTTGTTGTTGCAAACACCTATCTGGCATTAACACTGTGCACGGCAGCCATTTAGCACATTAAAAAAACTCTGGTCCAATATCAGGGTGTAAGTAAAGAATTTGAGATAAACATAGTGTCTGCATGATAGAACGAGTACATTGCAAATATAATGTTGAAAGTCAATTACAAAAGAGAGTGAAAGAATAAATAGGATTGCACAATTATTGAGCACATAGACTGAATCTTCACTGTTCTGCCCTTTCACTTCATAGGTATTGAATGATCTGCTGAGCACTTGTAATGTTTCTCCGATATTCTCTTTGAGCTCAACACAATGTATGGAAGGATAAGAAGAAGACTGTGCAGATTACATGGTTTTACACTTAAAAGTAACAAGAAGTGAAAAGGCTAGATGCATTTGTTGTTATTGATTTACGGTCTTTCGCCCACATTCTCCTGTTTTGAAAAGTGCTTCTAGCGATTTGTTTTCATTAATTTTAATCTTACTATCCCACTTCGCTGTTTGATATCATGAAATCATATCAGGAATACAGACATTTGTCCCGGGTGCATGTTTTTTACAGTCATCTTGCTGTAAGGAATTCTTGTGATAAAAACTTATCCCATAATGTTGTAATCATGTAGCAAAAAAAAGATTGAAAGTTAACACTGGAGGAGAAAACAAATAGTATTTGAAAGAATGTGCCAGATTAATGATGCACTTTTATCTAATGCCCAGCAGTTGAGAGAAAAAATATGTACAGAATTTATGCTACAGTCTCTTCATCATGATTGCAACATCCAGATGTTTCCCTTATTGCATTAGTGCATATGCAATTCTGTGAATTTTGAGAGTTGATGTGGACGGAACCTAAAAAATAAGGAGATACAGCAGTTTTCTTTGTATTCTTTGGTCAAACTTTTCAGGTGCAGTTCTGGATGTCTAATGGATGATAGGATGGAGAGAGAGCTCCATTAAAATGGAAGTAGTTGGGAAGCTCACATTAACCAGCTCTGACTATATTTCATTCGATAGTAGCAGAATTTTAAAGCAGATAGTAGCAGAATTATAAACCTTCAATGCTACTTAACAAATGTCCTGGACCCTTTGTATGCTCCTGGCATAGACTACAGTTCCAGGTTTCTGAGAGTAGCAACCAGATGTCCATGGATTTGAAATTCATCCTTATCCTCTGAAGAGAAAGACATTGAAAAATATACTGTAGAGGCAGCACCACACACAGTTATGTCACACTGGCACTTTTCCAACATCTTGATGTTGTTGAGTTATATATTTTAGACAATTAGAGGAACTATCCGCGTGGATCTATAAAATAATATCATGGATATCTTTTACCTGTTTGATTAGGTATAAAATATAAGTGTTAACAATTGGGTCATAACTCATCTCTAAGACCTTAATCAACTTTGGTAAGTATAAAGGATAACTTAAATAAAGGTGGAGGTGGAAATATTTAGGAGGAAATTGCAGAACTTAAAGATAAGATGGTAGAAGGCATCATTGCCAAGGAAATGGGAGGGAGGGAGGGCTGGTGGAGGAGGGGGAGAAAGAAGTGGCAGATGCACTATAGAATCTTGTGGTGGAGAAAGTCAGCAGATAAACATTCCTGGATGTTAACGTTTCAGATGACCTGCATGGGCCCAGTATACAGGTGCAATCGTAAGGAAAGCACATCTTTATTTTCTTAGGAAGTTAAAAAGTTTCAGTTTGTCATCAACCACTCTAAGAAACTTCAAAAGATGCACGGTTTAATGCATTCTGAGTGGTTGCATCATGGTCTGGAATAGCAGATCAAATGCTCATTCTACTGCCCTTGCAGAGTGTATATATAAAGTTATGCAGTGAGTTAAATGCTTTGTAAAAATCACCTAAGATGAAAGCTTCCTTCAAGGTTTCTAATGAGATCTTACTTGTGAAAATGAAAAAAAGTTAAGTAAAATACGTATTAAAATCAATACATAATTGTTGCATTCCTGAATATATTAATACTCACAAGCAGTGTTAACCACATGCAACACTCCATAACCATGTCTTATAATCAAGGGCAGTTTCGCGGTGCAACAATATCTCAATAACAATAAGCGATAAACATAGTACTTCCTTGAGAATATATCTACTAAATGTTTACTAATATTGACAAAACTCAAGACTTACAGATATTGCTGTTTCAGAGGGAAAATAAAGAGAGGCTGGAGATAGATGCCTTTCCAAGATGTGCTTTAAAATAAAGTCAAAATTAACCCACACAGGAAATGAGATACAAAACAGCTTATGTACAGAAAGTGATTTACATACAAAATGAACTGTGGCTCTAGAGGCCAGGAGGCTCCTTACCTGGCGTCCATTGGATGTTAAACAGAACTATTGAACGAAAAGTCAAATGATCAGTGACCTGGAAGGTAAGGGTTACAGTAACAAGGTCCCATTCAAAGCCCAGACTTCACTGCATAGGACGGACATCCTGTCTAATTTCAAGATTCCATAGAGATTTGGCCAGATGATCAGATGGGCAACATTGCATAACCACAGCACCTGTTGGATACAATCTTATGAAGTCAGAGCACAATCTTATACAATCTTGTGCCCAAACATCTTGCAGTCCTTTCAGTATGCTGACAGTCTTTTCTGCACTAGAAAAAAGATTTAAGACCATCATCAATGTACAAATATCTCTCTATGTATCTCCATGCATCAGTCCTGAATCCTTTCTTTCCCTCAGTATCTGTTCTCCTAAGGCTATAAATTACCAGAGCTAGTGAGGGGTAGCTACCAAATACATGAACTTTCATGTGATACCCCAGAATCTTGTCTATCTGGTGGTTATGAAACTACAAGAATCTGAAGTAGTCTGAATGATCCTCTATCATTATGAAGCTGTGGAATATTTGTTTGATGTCTGTCGTTACTGCGACAGACTCAGTTCTGAAGTATGTGAGGAGCTCAAGCTGACTGCTGTTGAGGTCTAGACTCTGCAAGAGCGCATTGTTCAGTGATATGCCTTTGATCTGTGTACTTGAATCAAAGACAATTCATATTTGTGCCTACTTCTGGGGGTGGTCAACACCAAAGTTGGGCGAATACCAGTTTCCTTTGTTGGGATCTGATGGAGGCACTAACGCAGCATGATTATTCCCGAAGACCCTCTCCATGAACTCCATGCAATGATCCTTCATTTCTGGCTTCTTTTTCAAAGTGCGGCTGAGGGTCTGCTCTCTGTAGGAGTTGTTGTGGTGAGTGTAAAGGAAGTGGAGCTACCCAATTGTTTTGACTTGTCTTTGCTGGACTCTTTGTTCATGATTCAAAGAAAGACCTCATCTTTAATGGAAGGTGCCAGCTTATAATCCCCTCTGAGCAACAGGGGATCAGCTTGGCTGAGCAGAGGAAAATATGTCAGGGTGATTTGTTCGGTGCCCACAATTTTCCCTTTCATACAGATTCTACTCTTTCAGGTTCTGAAATGATGCTACTTTTGCAGGGTCTGTTCTCCAGGATATTAGTCTTGTGTGTTGACAGTAGGCTAATGAGCACCATCGAAGCAGATTTCGCCCACTATGACCCAACCCAGGTTCATTTGTTGGACATAAGGTGCATTGTGTCAACGTATCTTAAGTGCGGAGACGGAACCCCTGCCAAGCAACAGTAAAATCATCAAAAGAGTTAAGTGGAGAATCTTGTCAGCTATGGCATTAAGATGTGAATGTCTGCTTGCAGCTTCAAGAGTTGGGTTTTCATCCCTGTTGTTGGGAATATGTTTGCCCTCAATGAGGGTTGGCAAGCATAAGCAGACCTCTCCTCCTACTGTCTCCACAACAAATCCATTCAATAACTTTTAGGGTCGATGTTGACCAGACATATTTTAAGACACCAGGAATTCTACAGATCCTGGAAGTCCAAAGCAACATACACAAAATGCAGGAGGAACTCAGCAGGTCAGGCAGCATCTACGGAAATGGACAACCAGTTGACGTTTCAGGCCGAGACCCTTGCTAGTCTTTACCATATGCCTCTGCATAAGGAAGCTGTAACTTCTGATGGATGCTTAGCTGGCTCCCCACCATGCTCTGCTGCTGGTGTGCTGGAATCAGTAGTAGCCTAAGAGCCTGGCCCTGAATGAAGTGCTTTTATGTGTTGGCCACCATTTCACTCAGTGCAGTGTATGATAGCTTTGCAGCCTTTTGCTTGTTGCTGTGTTGAGGCTCAACATTTTAAACATATTGAGAGCTCCTTTAAAAAGCATCTTCAGCCTGCATGTGGTTTTTCTTGGCATTTTTTTTTTGAGAGACAAGGTTTCTTATGGACCTGGCATGGTCTATCATCTTTCTAATAGAGTTTTCTATTTCAGTTTGCTGACTATGATAGAGGCTTTGGTTTTCTAGTCTTTTGCTGTGGACATCTCATTGACTGAGGTGTTGCCAGAAATTGAGAGCACAAAACAAGGGTTATTTCACATTTTTGCATGGCAGCAGATGAATTCTGCAAAGAATGAAAGTGGTGAATACTGGGCATGGTGCTTCGTTTTATACTTGAACCCTTCAGTCAGTCACAGGGTATATTATCCAGTAGTTTCTCCACTACAGGGTTTATCCCTCTTTCTATATCCAAGAAACTCAGTCCTCATAGGTAACCCTTGTTTACTGTGCGTTGGTCTGCAAGATCCTTAGTTTCCACGTTTTTCTCTGTGAGAGCTTTATCGAGTCTGCTGAAGAGAGATTCTTCACTTGCCTCTGGAGAACCATAGCATTTGTCCAGCTTTTGCCACAGCTCTTATAAATCCCAGCTGCATAATTATTGTGCACTACCCTCACCCTTTTTACGTGATGTAGTGACTCTCCATCAAGCCACTTGCAGGGAAGGTCCAGCACTTTGCTGGGTTTGAGCTTTCATCGTTCCTCAGCATTGTGAAAGCCTGACTTCCAGGACAGATAATTGGCAGACCAGCCATCAAATACTTCTAGTCCTGCTGTGATTAGATCCTGACGAGCCAGATACCAAGCCAAATCTAATGCACTTACGGCTCCTGAATGAGGACATTGTTTGCCAAAAGTGTGTCTTGGGATAGATGGAAGTTCAGTCTGCCAATGTCTGTTCAGATAGGGTTGGCATCATTAACAACTCTTTACTGAAGTGCTTGCTGTGATGGAACTGCAGAAGGGAGTATTGTGGGTCTTTGCTGCTGTAGACCTTAACTGTCAATACCTGAACTATGTGAAAGGCATAAAAAACACCAAATGCTGGCAGAACTCAGCAGGACAGACAGCATCTATGGGAGGAGGTAATAACGACGTTTCGAGCTAAAACCCTTCATCAGGAGTGAATTAACATGGGATGGTCGAGGGGGGTTAAGAAGTGGGGTTGTTATTACCTCCTCCTCTGGCCTGCTGAGTTCTGCCAGCATTTGGTGTTTTTTATTTATTTCCAGCATCTGCAGATTCACTCATGTTGCCTTGTTTATGTGAAAGGCATGTAGAGCTGGAACTTAGTCTTTTTTTTTGGAAATATTCTTTAGTAAATTGCATTGTGTGTTCTGACAGCAAGGCATGACTGATTCTGGTTGTAGATTCACTCGTGTCTAAGCCAGCTGTTGCTTCATACACCTCCGTCTCTGCTGAGGCAGCATCAGCTTCATGTTCCTCACTCTGTATACTTAACGTAATCTCTCCATGTAGTCTCCATGTATCCGTCAGCCTTCTCCATTTACATCTCATCTTCATGTTTAGCATAAGCTGCTCTCTTTCTTGCTGCTTCAGCTCCAGCGTGGGCTCATGCTACAGCTATGCTAATTGTGGACACAGTCAAGAGCTGCAAAGACGCCATCGATACACCACATTCTGACCTGACTTCTAGGTCTCGATGATGAGTGTTGCTCAGGTTGGAAGCTGACGTTGTCACATATGTTGATTAGGAGTGTCTCTGGTCCGTGGGTGATGCCTTTGAAGGTGAGTTGTCTTTTGACAGCACTGCCCTTGCAGTGTGTATGTACAAAGCTATGCAGTGAGCTAAACTCCTTCTCAAAAATCACTCAAACCAAAAGCTTTCTTTAGGGTTTTTACTGAGATGTTACTTGTGCAAAGATATTGCTGTTTCAAGGACAAATAAAGGGTGGATGGAGATGGATGTCTTTCCGTTGCACGATTCAAAATGAAATCCAAATTAACCTGAATTTAATTGATGTAATTGGAAATGATGTAAAAAAACAACTTAGGTACAGCAAGTGATGTCCATACAAAGCGAGAGTCCAGAGACCAGAACCTCTAGAGTCCAGAACGCTGAGGCATGTAAGAAGCTGCAGAGAAGTGGACTCTGCCTATTACATCATGAGCATATCCCTCCTCACATCAGCGGTACCTACAGGAGCTGTTGTCTCAAATATCTATTATCAACGATTACCACTACCAAAGATATGTCATCTTCCAGCAGCGACCATCAGGCAGGAGGTACAGAAGCCTGCAATACCACACATCCCGGTTCAAGAACAACTACTTCCCGTCCATCACCAACTGGCAAGACCTTAATCCGTAGAGCTTAGCAACAAATGACCATGTTGCCTTTGTCTTGAAATGGATTTGTTTATGTTTATGTTTTCCTTGTGAATGCTGTTTTATGATACCATGTGCCCATGCTGCCGCTGCGAGTATTTCATTGCACCTGTACAAGCACACGGGCAGCACAGTCTACTGTTTACTCTTTTCCATAGATGCTGCCTGGCCTGCTGAGTTCCTCCAGTATTCCATGTGTGTTGCTTGAATTAAGGTTGCTGGGTGGCATGGCTCAGAGGGCTGGGAGGGTCTATTCTGTGTTTATGTCAATAAATAAATAGAAGTACTTATACATATGACAATAAACGACTTTATCTTTGAGTGGGAGAAAGAGGTCATTTGGGTGCAGGTGAGTATGTGCCAATAGGCAACTTTGTCCCCAAGACTGCAAATTTTTAATTCATGTAAATGAAAATAAGTGAGTTATAATAAAACCAATAGACAATGCAAGTTTTGGATGACTGACTTGTTGCAATGCTTATTTCTTGCAATTTTGCACCAAAGGAATGTATCGTTTGTAAGTAATGGAATTCTGTTTGCTTTTTCTGATTCTAGTGTGAATGAAATACTAGATTCAATAATTGTCAAGCTAATATTTTCCAAAGTGGATCTCTTAATTATTATCGAAATGGCTGACAATAATATCTCTCCTGCTGCAGATGACATTCAGGCTTTGTATTTACTTCTGTTTAATGCTATTGCAGTCATTCAACTAAAACACAAGGTAAGGGTGGGGACCCTGGAATTTGAGGATTAGACCCATGTATAGTATGGGGTAACATTTCTGTGGTCTGGAGGTAAGTTGCAATCAAAGTAAAAGGCAATGTAAATTTATTATCAAAGTACATACAAATCACCATATACCAGAACCAGAATCTGGTTAAGTATCACCAGCATATGTCATGAAATTTGTTAACTTTGTGGCAACAGTATAATTCAATGCATAATAATAGAGGAAAAACAGTGAATCAGTAGGGGTATATATATTCATAGCTTTTATATTGAATAGTTAAATTAAATAAGTAGTGCAAAAAAGAAATAAGAGAGTAGTGAGGTAGTGTTCATGGGTCCAATATCCGTTCAGAAATTGGATGGCAGATGGGTGGAAGCTGTTTGTGAATTGTTGAATGTGTGCCTTCATGCTTTTGTACCTCCTTCCTGATGGTACTATGTTGAGATTCACTTTCTTGCAGATATTTACAGAAAAATAAAGAAATACACTAGAATTTATGTAAACTATATGCATGTGAAGACTGACAAACAACCAAAGTACAAAAGAAGACAATCAGTGCAAATGAGTCAATAAAACAGAGTTCATGGGTTGTAGATCCCTTGAATGTGAGACTGTAGGTTGTGGAATCAGTTCAGAGTCGAGGTAAAGCTATCTGTGCTGATTCAGGAGTCTGATGGTTGTAGAGTAATAACTGTTCCTGAAACTCGTGTTGTGTGGCCAAAGGCTTCTGTGCATCCTGCCCAATGGTAGTAGTAAGAAGGGAACACGGTGGGGTTCTTGATGATGGATGATGCTTGCTTGTTTTAGTGCTCCTTATAAATGTAGTCAATGGATTTTGTCTGTGATGAACCCGGCTGATTTTTCCATTCCCGGGCATCAAAGTTGGAGTAGCTTTTCCAAAGTAAAGGTAAGCTTCAATATTTTATTAAAATATATTTGTATAATCAGAAAGATCACCATGAGTTGCTGTAATCAAGGCAGAAATTTTGAAAGTGATAATTTTATCACTTTACATGAATAAAATGTAAAAAAGAGGTCAGTGGTGAATATTGGACTGCTGGAGAACAATGCTGGAGAGGTAGTAATGGGGGACAAGGAAATGGCAGACAAACTGATTAAGTATTTTGCATCAATCTTCGCTGTAGAAGACACTAGCAGCGTGGTGGAAGTTCCAGGTGTCGGGGGGCATTAAGTGTGTGAAGCTAGAGAGAAGGATCCTGGGAAACTGAAAGATCTGACGGTAGATAAGTCACCTGGACTAGATGGTCCACACCCCATGGTTCGGAAAAAGGTAGCTGAAGAGATTATAGAGGCATTGGTAATGATCTTTCAAAAATCACTAGATTCTGGAATGGTCTGGAAGACTAGAAAAATGCATATGTCATTCTATTCTTCAAGAAGGGAGAGAGGCAGAAGAAAGGAAACTATAGGCCAGTTAGTCTGACCTCAGTGGTTGGAAAGATGTTAGAGTTGATTGTTAAGGCTGAAGTCTCAGGGCACTTGGAGGCACATGATGAAATAGGCCATAGTAAGCATGGTCCCCTCAAGGGAAAATCTTGCCTGACAAATCTGTTGGAATTCTTTGAGGAAATAGCAAGCAGGATAGACAAAAGTTAATCAATGGATGTTGTGTACTTGGACTTTAAGAAGGCCTTTGACCAGGTGCCACATGTGATGCTGCTTAACAAGTTATGAACCCATGGTATTGCAGGAAAGTAGCATGGATAAAGCCATGGTTGATTGGCAGAAGGCAAAGAGTGGAACGAAAGGGAGATTTTTCTGATTGGCTGCTGGTGACCAGTACTGTGCCACAGGGGTCTTGGTTGGGACAATTCTTTTTATATTATATGTCAATGATTTGGATAATGGAATTCATGGTGTTGTTGCAAAGTTTGCAAATGGGATGAAAATAGGTGGAGGGACCGGTGGTTTTGAGGAAGTAGTGCAGTTAACGAAGGACTTAGATTAGGAGAATGGGCAAAGAAGTGGTATATGGAATACAGTGTCGAGAAGTGTATGGTCATGCACTTTGGTAGAAGAAATGAAAGGGTTAACTCTTTTCTTAATAGAGAAAAAATATAAAAAAACTGAGGTGCAAAGTGATCTGAGAGACCTTATGCAGGATTTCCTCAGGGTTAATTTGCAGGTTAATTCTGTGGTAAAGAAGGCAAATACAATTTTAGCATTCTTTTCAAGAGGACTAGAATATAAAAGCAAGCATGTAATGTTGAAACTTTATAAAGCACGGGTGAGGCCTCACTTAGAGTATTATGAGCAATTTTGGGCCCCTTATCTTAAAAAGGATGTGCTGAAACTGGAAAGGGTTCAAAGGAGGTTCATAAAAATGAATCCACGATTGAATGGCCTGTTATATGAAGAGCTTTTGATGGCTCTGGGCCTGTATTCTCTAGAATTCAGAAGAATGAGGGGAGAACTCATTGAAAGCTATCCAATGGTGAAATGTCTGGATAGATTCAATGTGGAGAGGACGTTTTCTATGGTGGGAGCATCTAAGACCAGGTGACACAGCCTCAGAATAGAGGGGAATCCTTCTTGGAATAGGAATGAAGAGAGAGTCTTTAGCCAGAGAGTGGTGAATCTTGGGAATTCTTTGCCACAGACATCTGTAGAGTCAATTCTTTACATATGTTTAAGGCAGAGTTTGATAGATTCTTGTTTGGTCAGGGCATGGAGGGATACTGGGAGAAGGCAGGAGACCGGTGCTAAAAGGAAAATTGGACCAGCCATGATGAAAAGGTGGAGGAGACTTGATGAGCCAAGTGGCTTGATTCTGCTCCTATTCCTTATGGCCTTATGGATTTTGCATGTTTATTTTTAATAATCCAAAATAATGATTTTTCAATTGCTGACAAATTTTAAAATGAATGTCTTTACCCAACTTTGATTTTGAATAACAGAAAGTAATTTTTTGAAAACGTGAATACTTCTGCACTAGTTTCATTAATTAGTCCATTGGTAAACAAAGACTGGTAAGCTCTTGGCATCAGTGAAGTCTCTCAGTCACCATTTACTTTCCAATGAAATCTGTACTTTCCTTTGGTAGATCTTGCTGTGGTAGCATCACTGATGCTGCTGGTCTTGAACCTTAACATTGGGATCCTGTAACCCCAGACTTTCTGTGTTTAAACCCCAAATGGAAATCATGAGATATTTAATATTTTCCAAATAACTTAATATCTTTTGAATGACAGTTACTTCTCTTCGTTGAGACAATTGGATCAGCCTTGTGCAGGAGCTGTTATTAGACACATAATGAATGTCTGTCAATAAATAATAACTGTTCATATCATATGCCTTGATGCATGGAAACATGTTCATATTGAGAAATTAGCAATTATCTTTGGAATAAAATAATTTAACCAAATCTAACTGGTGATTTGTAAATCTTTATTGGTTATTTTCAGTCCAAGCCTGGCTGAAGTGACAGTGATTATATAACATGATTACAGAATCAAACATAGAAATTCAATACAGATTGTCATTGCATTGTATTGTCTACATTACCATTTAAATCTTAGAATTCAATTTTAAAATTAGGGAATAAAGGTCTTTCTATTTTGTTGAAAATACTAGAAAATGATTTTCCAATTACAGCAAAGGAGGTAGCCATGAAAGGGCAACAAGATTTTACCAGCATTTAGACAGACAAAGCCTGATTCAAATGAGTCAGCATGGTTTTGAGCATGGAAAGTCAGGTTTGATAAATCTTAATAGAGTTTTTTTTTCAAGAGATAACTAAAACGGTAGATGAAGATAGGGCAGTGGATGTTGTCTATTTTGGCTTTGGCAAGAGTCACAACAAGGTCTGCATAGTAGACTGGTCTGGAAGATTAAGTTTTTTGGAATCCAGGTAGAAATATCTAGGTGGATTCAAAATTGGCTCAGATATAGGAAATGGATTCTAATACAGATAAGTCTAATGTGATGTAAATTGGAAAGCAAACGAGCATACGATGTGTACACTGAACAGTAAGGCAGTAGGAAGCATAATGAAACAGAGGGGTCAAGGAGACCTTTTGCTCATTCCTTTGAGAATAGAGTCACAGGTAGCTGGCGTGGTGAAAAAGACATTTAGCATGCTGATGTCCATCAGTCAGCTCATTGAGTATAGGAGATGGGATGTTGAAAAGTGTTTGAGTCATTGCTGAGATCCCATTTGGAATACTGTGTACAGTTTTGATCACCCTGTTATGGGAAAGAAGGAGTTCAACTAGAAATAGTGCAGAGAACTTTTAGGACAATGTAAATTAGTGAATTGGTTTTTCATTGTCACATCTACCAAAATATTGTAAAACATCGCTTTGTATGCCATCCATATAGATCATTTCAATATGATAGTGCAGTAAGGAAAGGAAAGGAAAACAATAACAATGTGCTCTGTCCGCTACAAAAAGCAGACTCTCCCAGCGCCTACCCATTTCAATTTGACTTCTCATTCCCATTCTGACATGTCTGCACATGGCTTCCCTACTGCCATGTTGAAACCAAAATCAGGGTGGAGGAGCCACACCTCACATTCCATCTGGGTAGCCTCCTAGCTAATGGTATGAACATTGATTTTCCTAACTTCCGGTAACTTCTCTTACCCCTCCTCTCTTTTTCCCTTCTCATTGTAGTTACCTCTTTGTTTCTCCCTATCACCTCCCTCAGGTTCTCTTCACTTTCATCATGGTCCACTGTCCTCTCCTATTTGATTCCTTCTTCTTCAGATCTTTATCTCATCCCCCAAACCCTTCATAGCTTTTTACTTCAAAAAATCTCCTCATCTGGTCTATCCCCTGCCAGTTTGTACACCTTCCACTCCCCTTACCTACTTATTCTTGCTTCTGCTCGCTTCCTTACCAATACTGATGAAGGGCCTTGACCTGAAAGATCAATTGTTTATTCCCCTCCATAGATGCTGACTGACTTGCAGATATCCCCCAGCATTTTGTATGTGTTGCTGAATATTCCTAACATCTGCAGAATCTTTTCTGTTTAGAATGTTGACGTTACCAAGACCAGAGAGCCTGAGTTACATGGAGAGGTTTGCCAGGCTAGATTCTTATTCCTTGCAGTGCAGGAAAATGAAGAGTGACTTCACAGAGGTGTTTAAAATTATGAGAGACATAGATAAGGTGGATGATTCAAAGTTTTTCTCTGGGGTAGGGGAGTCCAGGATCAGATGGCACAGGTTTAGGGTGAGAGGGGAAAGGTTTAAAAGGGACCTGAGGAGAATAGTTTCATGTAAATGATGGAAGTATATGGAATGAGCTGCTAGAGGAAGTGATTAAGGCAGATATACAGAATCAGTTAAGGGACACTTGGTTAGGTACATGGAGGGGCAGGGTTTACAGAGGCTGTAAACACAAGAAAAACAAGAAATTGGGACTAGCTAATCCACATTGACTTGATGAACTCAATATCTCTATGACTATAAAATATAATTAAGTAAAAATCTGGGGAAAAAAGAACATTGGAAAGGTGAACTTAATCAGTTAAGTGTCAATGTGAAGACATGAGACTATATTGCAACTACTAACATGAGTTTTCTGTGTTACGTTACGTTAAATATGGATACAGAGATTTTATACCATTTATGCTAGATGAATGATTTTGGAAGAACTTCCCATGGAATACTCTGATATTGTTAACATGCTGATATCACGGTTCTTCAGAAGTGATGGGTTTTCTGATCAACTGAGTGACTTAGTGACTCGCCATCTTCAGGAATGGCCTGGAAGGGATGGGAGGTCAGAAGACAGGGTGACTATGTTCCTCTGGCTGAAGCATCATGGGAGGCAGAAGCATTGAGACTGGAACACCAGGGTAGCAGGCAAGGTGTTTGCTAATCGCAGGCTGCCGTCGGCGGATGGCCCCTGTACTTGAGTGGTTCCTCCTCCCCCTCTCTCTCGATGGAAAGAGAGGTTGTTGGTCCTCGTGATGGGGGCTTGGAGAACCACTGTGGATGGTTGCAACATCAGAACAGTGAGTTGCTGGCCTCTGCTCTTGTTGTTGTAGGAGTAACATCTCTGTCCTTTGCTGGAGAGAGAGCCTGCCTGAGATACTGAGGTGCTGGTTTGTGAACCATAGTTCGACGGACTCTACAACGGACTCTGGTGCTTCTCCTGTTGCTCGCATAGTGGGTGAGGCAGTGGGTATGTCAGAGCTTCTGCTTGACAAAAAGTAAAGGTGGCGTGGAGAGGGGATTCAATGTTATTTGTGCCAAGGGAGTTAGGGCTTTGGGATTCAATGTTTCTGTCGTCTGTCCTACGGGGTTCCTTTGTTTCGTGGATGTCTGTGAAGAGGACAAATTTTAAGTTGTGTACATACTCTGTTACTAAATGTACTTGGAAACTTTGAATTATGTAAATTATTGCACAAAATTTTGCTTTTGGGTTAGATAAAGATCTAGAAGTGGTAATTCATAATATTCTCATTGTCAAGACTTCAAACCAAAGCCAACAAAAGAGATTTGAAAATGGCCAATTAGACATTTACAAAAGTTCTCATTAATCACAATGAGAAGGAGATTAATAACTTTTGAGTATTCATAGATATTTTATTCAAAATACATTGAGCAAAGCATATTTGGTTCAAAATTATGAAGTATATTTTCAAAGATTGAGATCCTTCCGTTATGTCATGGTATACTTGAGAAGCTAAGATTATGATCCTCAGTTTGTTCATTTCTATTTGCATGTTAATGGATTAAGTGCATATTTAATCACCATATCTCCCAGAGTCAAAACTCTGGCAAAAAGCTCTGGATTGTCAAAGAAGCATTGAAGAAACAAGTATTGCGAGGTGTTGAGGTCGAAAAAAATAAAGATTGATTAGCTAATCTGCAGAAAAATACTATTTTCCACAGCAAGTTATACTCCTGCTGAGTTACTAATGGATAAAATAATTCTGAACTCAACAGTGAATAGTTCAACGAAACCTCAGGGGAAAGAAGAGGAAATAAAGTTAATGCAGAGTCAAAAGTTTGACTCAAACTATGGAAAAATATGTTATACAACCTTTTAGAGTTTGTGTCTTAACTTTGCCCCACAACTCTGACATCTGGGAATATGATATTGGAGTGATGTTTGAAGGTTGTGGTACAAAGAGGTTTCTTGTAGAAATAGAAAACAGAAATTGGAAACCTAATCATATGTCATGTAATCCCTGCAAGAGATGTACAAGAGAATTTTGAAGGGCTTTATAATTATGAATGTATTACGGTTGCTGAATCAGAGTTTAGAGAAGGAACAACAGAGGATTCTATTGCATTGAGTCAAGCAATAACACCCACCACATTTACTAAGTGGCTACATTGCTAACAACACCAGTTCCTTTGAGGGGGTCACAGAGATTCAGAAACCTGGAGAGAAAGCTAGGTGTATAAATTTTGTGAGATGTATTTGTACATCTTTTTGTACATCATGTACAAATTTTGTAGATGTATCAATTTCCTTTAAAAAAAAGGTGAAGGCAGTGTAACAAATGTTAAAATATGACCTATGCATATGTTCATGTCATAAAAGCACGACTTACTGTTATTAAGTCATATGCTACGCTGCTTCTCAGCAATTTTATTACATTCTAGCCCTATGTTTAATTAGAATAAGACCCAAACACTATACTTACTAACGTAACTCATGATAGCTCTTCAGGCTTCTGAAACCTCATGAGGAACTGAATGAGCAAGTTTAACTATCAACTTCCATTCATTTTCAAAATCATGTATGAACAAGGCTACCCTCTGTAAGAGAGCCTGCAGCCCAGATCAAATAACTGAACATTGCTTCAATTAGTGCATAAAGTCAGTACAGCTCTCAACACTTTCAATGAAAATGGCTCCTTGCTACAATGAGGGTTTTCTGAAGCTGAAACCACACTGATATGATAGTTAGAATTCTGTTAAAAATTTAAATTCAAAGCTGCCCATGAAGCTGCCAAAATCTGACATAAATACTTACCTTTTTCACTTACGTCATGCAGGAGTGGAAAGGTGCAAGCTCACGTGATGTGCCATGCAGGAGGCTGTAGTCCCATTCTAAATGTTTGAACTGAGCTGTCCTCTGAAGTAGCTTAGTAGGCCCACTGCTGTATTGGATAATGAATGCTGGTATTACCAGAGTTGGTTTCATCCCAAGAATAGAAGTATTTCTAAAAGATTAATGGACTCTGGAAAATCTCATACACTTGTTGTGGCCAGAAGCTACTAAAACTAGAACCTATTTGCAGTTTTGAGCATAGATAGATAGGTAAGATTGTTTCAATACCAAAGCACACAAATTAATTTGTTTTATTTGTATATAGATAATTCATACACAGTGGGACCAGAGATATGGAGGTGACATATGGTGCACAGCAGCAGTATGTGTGTCATATGGTGCAACCAGGTGCCTGTCAGGATTCCCAAGCTACCTTGGAATAGTGCCTTCAAGGAACTCACAGTCATTCAGACAAAGTTCATGTAATGTCGATTTCTTTTGATAGGATAGTACACTTTCTTTCTCATGTGTGCCATATTTTATTATCAATTTTATATCTTGACAACATTTTTGGTTGATTACTGAACAGATACTACCGTCTATTCTGTGAGTATCAAGCTACCGATATATTAACAATTGGAAGAGGAATAATTTTAAACTACATAATGAAAGTGATCAGTAATTTTGTCTTTCATGAAATTGTAGATGGGGAAAGGTAAGAAGAGAACACACAGCAATGAAATTAAAATTCAAAGCAAACCTCTCCATTGCTGCTTTCACACAGATGGATCTGCACATCTTCTCACTGCAGTTTTAATTAGTGAGTTTTGTTGCTTTTTAGGTCACAATTAATATACCTTAACAGTTCAGTTATTGAATTGTCATAGGAATTCACCACAGAATTACAAATACCTGTGTAAACCCTCATCTTGGTCAACTTAAGTTAGGAAAATGATTACAGAAATGCTAATTAATTCAAACTAGTAACCTCCTTGTGCTGGCTGTTCATTGTTTCCGATGAAGATGTAACCCTGCGTAGGAGGAATTCTATTGTGAAAATGCTGTGGCACTAGCTCAAAAATCTTGATCCAATGTTATGGAAAATTGTCTTGACTGAACATTTCCTTGGCTGCAGTGTATAGCCATGATGCCTTCACTGCCTTGTCATGCTCTTTGCTCTCCCTCATCCAGCCAGTCTGCCAGAACTGGCTTCACATGCTGGCTGAAGCATATCCCTATCTCACCAGGGTTGGGGGTCCTTGGTTACTCTCACCTGGTTTAGCCCGCCCACCTGTTGAAGAGGTGTACCGGCGTATGGCTGCTGTTGCATGCAAGCAGTTACTTAGAGCCATAGGTGAGAGCTAGGTGGCAGTGGGGTCTGAAGGTGAATGAACTACCCCTGGGTGGAAAACAACAAGCCCACCGCCAGAGGTGCTACCTCTCCCTGGACACCCAATACACCCCAACTATACAGTACCAGCTTTATTATATCAAATGCAAATATCCAAGTTATATTAATAATTCCTAAATGTTATTGTTCCTTTTGGACTAATAAGGACCCAAGCTACTTCATGTACAACACCAAAATAGGGGATGACCCTTTAGCCAAATAATCAACACTTTTTCCTCTCCACAACAGTAGTTTGTCTCCCCAAAATTCTTGTCAATTAGTCTCCTGAATTTTCACTTATTAGTCTCCTGCATACTTGCTGACCTACCTCTGAAAACCTTCATTTCCCCCATTGTATTTTGTTTCCGTTGGCTCTGATCATCGGGCTATCCCATGTCCACCCCTCATTGGCTCTGGCCAAAGGATATAGGTGGCACAACCTCACTGTGCTTCTCCCAAACAAGGGCATGCCTCTTTGGTCATTCTTTTGCATTTTGCTGAAGCAGTGCATCTCTTACCAATTATAAAGAAAAAGATTAGCTTTATTTGTCCAGTCACAAACAAGAGAAAATCTGCATGTGTTGGAAATCCAAGCAATAGAGACAAAATGTTGGAGAAACCCAGTCGACCAGGCAACATTGAGGGAAAGGAGTGAACAACTGACATTTCATGCCAAGGCCCTTCATCAGGACTGGAAAACAAAGATGAGAAGTCAGGGTAAGAAGATGGAGGGAAGGGGAGGAAGAACTTCTATGCTGTAGGTGATAGGTGAATCTGGAAGAGGGGAAGGGATGAAGGAAAGAGCTGGGAAATTGATTAGTGAAAGAGAGGAAGGGCCAGGCAAGGAGGAATCTGATGAGAGAGGAGAGAAGGCCATGGAAGAAGGGAAAAATGTTACTCCACTATTTAAGAAAGGTGGGAGGTAGCAGAAAGGAAACTATAGACCTGTTAGCCTGAGATCAATGGTAGGGAAGTTGTTAGAATCAATTGTTAGTGATGAGATTACGGAGAACCTAGAGGCACGTGACAAGGTAGGCCAAAGCCAGCATGGATTCTTGAAAGGAAAATCCTGCCTGACAAATCTACTGCAAGTCTTTGAGGAAATTACAAGCAGGGTGGATAAAGGAAATGCGGTCGACTTGTTGTACTTGGATTTTCAGAAGGCCTTTGACAAGGTGCCACACATGAGGCTGCTTAGCAAGATAAGAGCCCACGGAATTACAGGGAAGTTACTAACATGGGTGGAGCATTGGCTGGTCGGCAGAAAACAGAGAGCGGGAATAAAGGGATCCTATTCTGGCTGGTTACTGGTTACCAGTGGAGTTCCACAGGGGTTGGTGTTGGGACCGCTGCTTTTTACAATGTATGTTAATGATTTGGAATATGGTATTAATGGATTTGTGGCTAAGTTTGCTGATGATAGAAAGATAGGTGGAGGAGTGGGTAGTGTAGAGGAAACAGAAACCCTGCAGAGAGACTTAGACAGTTTAGGGGAATGGGTAAAGAAGTGGCAAATGAAATACAATGTGGGTAAGTGTATGATTATGCACTTTGATGGAAGGAATAAACGGACAGATTATTATTTAAATGGGGAGAGAATTCCAAATGCAGAGAGGCAAAGGGACTTGGGAGTCCTTGCGCAAAATACCCTAAAGGTTTACCTCCAGGTTGAGTTGATTGTGATAAAGGAGAATGCAATATTGGCATTCATTTCCAGAGGTATAGAATATAAGAGCAGGGATGTGATGCAGAGGCTCTATAATGCACTCGTGAGACCACAGGGAGTATTGTGTGCAGTTTTGGGCTCCTTAGTTTAGAAAGGATATACTGACATTGGAGAGGGTTCAGAGAAGATTCATGAGAATGATTCCAGGAATGAAAGGGTTACCATATGAGGACTGTCTGTCAGCTCTTGGGCTGTATTCTCAAGAGTATGAGGGGGGATCTCATAGAAACATTTCAAATGTTAAAAAGCCTGAAAGATTAGATATGGCCACATGCTATCCTGTATGTCCGTAATATGGGAGAAAAACAGAGCAGCTGGAAGAAACCAGCTGGGTCACAGAGTTAATATACAAACTCCTTACAGGCAATGCCAGGAATTAAACCCGTACAGCTGGTGCTGTAACGCTGCACTACTGTGCCACCCAGATCAAGTGAGATACTGGTCATTCCAGTTCACAGTCACAGACCACTCTTCTTATAAGTCTGTGTTGATTCTTCTGCTTTATTAAAGAGTATTTCACAATTAACTTTTTATTTGGAAATAACCTCTGATTAGACAATTATCAAATCGAGTTTAATTATCATTTAGACCAGACATGGATACAATCGAACAAGACAGTGTTCCTCTGTGGCCAAGGTGCATAACAGTCATTCAAATTAGTGAGATAAAAAAGAAACACACACAGCTCGTTACGCAAGAAAACACATGTATTGTCCAAGTCCTTGAGCAACATGCACATTCATGGTACGGCTCCTGACAATCCACGCTATCCTTTGGCTGGTTGAAAGCTGGAGGTCATCACAGACTCCATGCTACACCACCTCTGGCATCATCGCACCTGGGCTGCAGCAGCAGGTAAGCCCGCATGTAGCCGAGTTCTCACTGCAACTAAGGTCCCACTGCTGCCTCGTCAACTGTCTAACCACCAAACAAGAGAAACAGGCCTGTGGCATCTCACATTATCAGCAACTTTGTTATGTTTACTTTGGTTTACTTCAATCCAGACAGTTACTTTTAAAGTCATATTTCAACTCTTGCTACCGCATTTTCTAGGGTAAGTTTAATGTGCTTGTATTAATTGGGCAGTGGGTGAGCTCTGCTCTGGACAAGATGTGTACCTTGTTCATTGTTGAAGATTGCATTACTTGGCTGATAGGATCGGTAGTGTCAATCAGAGAGTGACAAAGAATCTGCAGTGAGTAGCCCAGAGTTATCAGACTAGACTCGATGATCTCGGAACCTTTATTACAACACATCAGTGTCACTATGTTTGGCTATGGCCCAAGTGCAGAGCGAGAGGCACTGAAGTGGGTCAATAGTTCACAGAATCTAATGCGAACAGAGTGAGACGCAAAGGAAAACAATTAACACTAGGTCAAGCAGAGCCATTACTAAAACCTTCAAATGGAAAATGAAGCCGATACTGCAGCTGAGAGGAACAACTAAACATTAAATGAATGCTGCTAGTCTTCAGGGTCAGTTGCATCGACAGTCCAATTTCTCGGGCAAGGCTGAATGCAAGCTGGCAACGAAACATTGCTGTGCTTCACTCAAGTCTCGACAAGTGCTGCAACAAAAAGAATGGAGTTAAATACTATCACAATGAAATAATAATCAGCTGACACGTGCATATTCCTGAGCACTATTGCCATATACTGACGATTCCGTAGTTGTGACAGGACCCCCCTCCCTATGAGCACCCGAGGATCCAAAGATCCATGTCCGCAGGAAGTCCCAGATGAGCGACTTGTCCATGATCCCCTTCACCAGGATCCAAGTACGTTCTTCTGGACCATACACTTCCTAGTCCAAAAGGTACTGGACCTTACCACGAACCTGGTGAGATGCCAGGAGGTGCTGCACCATATAGTCAAGGGAAGCATCAACCAAGCAGGGAGGTAGGGGAGGTGGGCTGACTGGGGCCAGGGGAGAGGTAGTAACCAGCCTGAGCTGGGAAACATGGAACACTAGGTGGATTTTCAGTGCAATTTAGATGACACCTCGTTGACAGCCTTTTCCACTATGAACTGTCCCAAGTTAGCACAGTTCCAATTTCCAGTTCTCAATTTTCAGGGGAAGATCCCTTGATGCCAACCAGACCTCCTCTCCTGGCTTTAATGGCCTTACCTGTCAACAGAGCCAATCAGCCGCCGGGAATGTTGTTTTTGGGCGAGCAGCAGAGAAGTCCTGGCTCGTCTCCAGGTGCACTTGTAGCGCTGGATCAGCTGTTCAGCAGCAGGAACTCCTATGTCGATCTCCTGATCAGGGAAGAGCGGGGGCTGGAATCCCTTCTGGCTTTCAAAGGGAGACAAACTGGTGGAGGAGGACTGGAGGTTATTGTGGGTGATCTCTGCCCAAACCAATTGGGAGTTCCAGGATGCGGGTTTGGAAGAGGCAAGACAGCACAAGGTTGTCTCCAACTCCTGGTTCACTCTCTCAGTCTGGCCATTAGATTAGGCGTGGAAACCAGATGAGAGGCTGGCCGTGGCTCCTACTAGAAAGCAGAAAGCCTCCCAAAAACGGGAAGTGAACTGCGGTCTATAATCAGACACTGTCTTGAGGAAAGCTATTGAGCCTGAACACATGTTGAACCATGAGTGTGCCAGTCTCACAAATGGATGGGAGCTTTGGAAGGCAAATGAAGTGAGCCACCTTGGAAGGTCAATCCACAGCAACCAAAATGGCAGTGTTTCCATTAGACAGGGGCAGCCCAGTGATGAAATCTACTAAGGTGGGATCCAAGGGCAGTGAGGCACCGGCAGTGGACATAACAGACCTGCAGGATGCTGCCATGATGATTTGTTCCAAGCGCAGGTGGGAAAGGCAGATACAAAGTCCTGGACATCCTGGGACATAGATGGCTACCAAAATTGTCTCATTGAATTCCCGAATGTCCAGCCAGACAGAAGGAATGACCCCATTCCAGCACTATGGAATGCACCACAGCAGGGACAAACAGCTGGTTGGGAGGACCCAAAAGAAGATGCTGTGCCCCCTCTAGCCAGTGTTGCCATTCCTCCAGGGCCTCCTTCGCAGCCAGAATTTCCATGTTCACAACATTGTAATTCCCCTTGGCCAGAGTGAAAAGATGGGAAAACAAGGCACCAGGGTGCAGTCGGCTATCTGCAGACATATGCTGAAGAGAGGACAGCTCCAATGCCAACAACAGATGCATCGAGCTCGACAATGAATGGCTGAGATGGGTCTGGGTGTTGCAGCAGTGGGACAGTACTGAAACATTGCTTTAACTCTGAGAATGCTTGGTTGGCACCATGTCCAATGGAATCCTGCTGAGGTCTTCTTGATGAGTGCATTTATAGGAGACATGATACAGCCAAAATTCCAGATAAAAGTTCACAAACCCCATGGAATACCATACGTGTTTGACTGTGGATGGTTTGGGCTACTCTTTACTAGGGTCCATTCTTTTTTTCGAATACTGGTTGGGTTAAGTATATAGTTAGTCCTAATGAAGGGTCTTGGCCCGAAACGTCGACTGTACTTCTCCCTATAGATGCTGCATGGCCTGCTGTGTTCCACCAGCATTTTGTGTGTGTTGCTTGAACTTCCAGCATCTGCAGATTTCCTCGTGTTTACCAGCTGGAGGGATTGGGTGGAAAGGTGAATATGGCCAGTGCCCAGAGGACAACCATCCAGTGCCTTGGCATTGATCTTTTCTCTTAATTCCTGAGTCAAAACTCCCCATTTTTGAGCTAGAGAGACGTCCATGAGATTCCCGGCTGTACCAGAGTCAATAAATCCCTTAAGTTCATGGGTCTGAGACGTCCATGTCAGGAAAGCTACGAGGAATGCACAATTAGAGGAAGCTGGCTGAAGAGAGAACCGACCCATCAGAATTCCCCTCCCTGTGGATGGGTATCCTCTTTTACTGGATGCTTGGGATACGCTGCCCGGAAGTGTCCTGGATTGCCACAACAGAAGCAGGAACCTGTTCTCCTGTGCCGCTCCTATTGCTCCTGAGACAGGTGCATATACCCTTCTTGCATAGGCTGTTCTGTGGTCTGGGTGTCGGTTGGTGAGAGAGGGAGAGAGGGTGAGAAAAGACAGTGATCAGATTGTGCATAGGAAGCTAGAGGCAGTCTTTCCCTGTGCAACTCAGTTATCCGGATTTCAACTCGAATAGCCAGATTAATCAGGTCACCTAGACTATCCTGGTCGTCCCAGACAGTGATTTCATGCTGGACCTCTGCGCTCAGTCCACGCTGGAAGGCAGTGATGAGAGATCTCCAACCTGACTCTACTGCTGGTGTTCAGAATTTGCCTTCATAGGTTCTCACCATTTCTCTGCCTTAGTGCAGATTCAAGAGTTAGTGGGCAGCCTCCTGATGCCATACTAGAAGGTCAAAAACCCTCCTTGACTCAGCCACAAAATGTCAGAACAACTGGGCTACGGGATATTCTTGCTCCCATAACACATTGAATAAGCTGAGTGGAAGTCCATTTAGAAGATTGACCAAGTACGAAAGTTTTTGCGCATCATCCCCAAAACAACTAGGCTGGGTTTGAAATGACAGCTCACATTGGGTAATAATCCTGCAGCCATCGGGATCACCAGAATATCTGCCTGGAGGTGGAATACTTGGTTCCTGTACGGATGTGGGAGTCTGTTGGGGTCTGAAGGCAGGAGTGATTTCTGGTCTGGGCATGTGAGTGAGAGCAGTAGTAGCAGAGATTGTTGGGGCAGCAGAAAAGGAGGACCTGCGAGATGCTGGGAGTGGAACTGATGCAGCCAAAGGCTGCTAAATTGCGTTGGCGAGAACACTAACAGCAGTCATCTGACACTGGCTGTTCGCAGTAAGTTCATGGACAGTGGTCATGAGAGTGGAAATTGCAGACACCCGAGTCCGATTGTCTGTGGTGAGCTGTTTGACCATTGCAGATAAGGATGATACCTGTTACTCCAGATGAGACTGGGCTTGTCGGCATGAGATTATCTGCCTCATGGCTTCCATAACTTCATTCAGAACAGATTCACTTCCCTATAGCTTGTCCCCTACCTGACCAATGAATCTCAGGGCCAAAGTGAGCTGCGCTTTCTCTCTCTCTCTCTCTCTCTCTGTGGTGTGTCCGTCTTTGTATGGTCAAGACATACTGTCACTACATTTGGATATGGCCCAATTGCAGATCGAGAGACATTGAAGTGGGTTGATATATCAGAGACCTTAATGCAAACACAGTTTGAGGGAAAAGAAAACAATAGATGTAGTGTTTTCGCTCAGGTGTAAGATAACGCTGAACTAAACACGGAGGTAAACCGTAGTCAATGAAAACAGGATTGCAGTAAGATTAACTGTTTACTGTTCACTCTTCCTCATTAACGTATGGTGAAAACGGTTGATAAAACAATACAAGATTTGTACAGTATTTGTTTCCTTCTTGATATCACATTTACATCGTAAATACTTGCAAAAGTAAAACTACAACAACTACATTACATTAAAGTGCAGCATACAATCAGAATCTACCTACGCCATTGACTGCTTTAAATACACTTCAACACAAACTATCCACAACTCTTTAACTAATGTAAACATAAACCTCATCAACCGTCATTACTTTTAACAGAATCAACGTTAAGATTTTAATTCAACATAATGATTATCTCATGAACTTACGGCGTTGCTTCACTATGTTTCTAGTGCGTAGCAACTTTTCTTGCGCTAATCTCGCACATGTGAGCCCACTCCTTCCCGTTTCTCCAAACCGGTATTTTCCCACAAGACGTGGCAAAACCGGATGTGATGTCATCGCATGCCACGATATATCACAGACAACGAATTTACTTTAAACAATCCTAACTTTAACTAGAAAAATGCTAACAAACGAATTACTAAAATGAAAATATTATAAACTAAACAAATGCCATAAAGGCAGCACAGTAGACATTAGGCCAAATAAGGCTGTTACTGAAATTCTCAAATGGAAAAAATGTGGCTAAAAGGAAAAACTAAATATAAAACGATATCCTCTAGTCTTCAGAGTCAGTTGACTTGACAGTCCAATTTCTCAGGCAAGGCCGAATGCAAGCAGGCAGCAAACCTTTGCTGTGCTCTGCTCAAGTCTTGACAACTGCTACAATGAAAAGAGTGGAGTTAAATACCATCACAATGAAATAATAATTAGCTGACACATTCATATTCATGAGCGCAATTGCCAAATCTGCTGTGCTGCCAAAGCCATGGTTGTGACAATCAGTTCCAAATGTATGGTGATGTCTCAACAATTAAAGGGAGCAATAACAGAGAATGCCAGCCACTCCTGAATGCCTATAATCAACAGCTTAAATGGTTGATTGTAATTAGCCATAGAATTAAAAACTATGGATCAGCAGGCTACAGGATAACAGAAATGTTGCTTTGGACTATAAAGGAGAGTTCAGGACCTTTGATCCACTGACGTGTAGTGAAACTATAGTATACTAACTGAGGAAATAAATTCATATTTGAAAACATCTGGATTTGGGAGGAAAAAAATAACTGTAGCAGTGACAGAAATGTCCTAAATTGTACTTCTGGTCACCAATATCCTTAAATGAAGAAATTTGCCAACATGCCATACATGTGATTTCAGACCCACTCGTTCTGTAGACTCTAAGTTGCTTCCTTAGATCAAGAGTGATTAAGGATAAACAGTAAATGCTGGCATTCACAGGGATGATCACATCCCATGAAAGGATTTTTAAAATGCATAGAATCTATAATAGCAACTAGATGGAATTTCAAAGGAATAAAGTTTGATCAATTTGAAATTAAATCAAAGTATCCTCAACCAACTTTTCCAAATTCCAATTCCAAATCATCCACTCATGGTATTTAGTGGAAATGAAGGGTGTCATAAATTATCCCTCAAGCAATATTATTAAAAACAATTAGTTACTTCCAACTGTTTGATATATGCAAAGTGTTTGCCATATTTTGTCATCATGACAGAAGAGATTTAATAATTTAAGAGCAGTTTCAGATCTGAATCACCGCAGACTCATCAGCAGTGAAGATCTAACAGAAATGTATGTTTTTTTTCCTTCATGAAGCATGCCAATTCTGCTTGATTGGGTAATGGTTTTTCAAACATGCACTGTTATTTTCATAATAATTGATTCATTTTTCCCCACTAATCGGTATTAGTGGAAAATTCATCCTCCTTTCTTTTTCAATACAATAAAACTCCAATAACCTGCTTAGTAACCTTATTATTTTTGTATCTCTTTTGAAACTCGCCTGGTTCTGTTTCCTATGTTCCCTTGAAGTCTACTGGGGACTTGTTTATCAAGCATTCTTTGCTCACTGGGGTCTCTAGTAAATTTATTATTCTGCTGTGTATAATATTTTAAAATGTGAATTCTAAATGTGTGGAAGTATTAACATATTCTGGCACCACCAAAGTCCCAATCTTGCCAGATTAATTGTTTCACCGTAGAAGCCCAATAACAGTAGTTTTCTAATCTTCTGGCACTTCAGCAGATTTGGGAAGATTGCAATGTATCTGTAAATACATTTATTGATCGCAGAATGCAAACCATTTAAATCAGAGGTCACATTAGCATTTACTCACAATAGTTTGCATTAATACTATTTTTCTGGTAATAGTACTTATTCTTTCTATGGCATTATTCTGCCTTAACAAGATGCCTATTGTATCTTTTACCATAAGGTTAGACATATTACAAATTCCTTGTTCCCTGTAATTATTTTACCAGCCTCATTCTCAAAGAAGCTTCTGTTCATTTAGACAACTTTCTTCAACTATACTGTATTTCCTTAAAAATCAATTGTGTCTTTTCAAATACTTCCTGCTACTTTCCCCTCAGTTTATTGTCTCCTATTATTATTAGTTTCTGTTCTCTTCTGCTGGATTCTGAATATATCATAATTGCTAACCTTCGTTCTCTTCATTTTCAAATCTTCAACTTAATTCCATCTTTGACTTCCTTGGCTAGCCATGATTAGCTCTTCATTGCTTTGAGCCCTATTGGATTATACATTTGTAGAGAGTAATGATCTACTACTGCTTGCCTACTAACTTTCCTGCTAAGCTATTACCTCAGTCCAATATGGTAAACTCGGTCTTCGTCCCGTTATGAATTCACTTGATTTAGGTGAGGCACAGTTCTCATACTCAAAATGAGTGCCAAATTCTATCATATTATGATCACAATTTCCTCAGGGATATTTTGCTCTGAGCTCCTTTATTAAATCTGCCTAATTAACTATTACCAGACTGAAGATAGCCCGTTCATTGGTTGGCTTCATTATATCTTGCCTAGGGAACAATTCCCAATGAACTCATTGACCTCGTTCTCAGAACCACTCTTTCCATTCTGATTAGCCCAATCTGCATGAAGATTAAACTCTCCAAATTATTGCACTGCTCACTTTACAAGTCCCCATTATTAGTGGATTTATATATTTCTCTACAATGCAGCTACTGATTGGGTTCTATACACGATTCCATTGTCTTCTTTCTCTTGCCTTTTTGTTTGGCCACCAAACTGATTCAACTTTTTGAATCCAGATCTTTGCTTTTAACTCTGCTTACTAGGTATTCCTTTAACAATGCTACCCATTCTCTTTTCCTTCCCACCTGTCTTTTCTGAAAGTCAATTTTCCCTGCGTATTAACTTAGCAATTTTGATCTCTTATCAACAATATCTCTATAATTGCTTCAAGATGGCAGTGCAGTGCAGTTTGCAGGGCCTCTCCGGAGTTGATATCTGTTATTTGTCAAGCGGGGTGCTGTGCACAATCCTAATCTGATGAATAACGGACATGGGAGCACGGAGGAACATCTGGAAATCTCCAGGAAGGCCTTCTTCATTGCTGCTGCTGTTGTGAGGTCCAGGTCTCTGCTGAGAAGAACAGGCCCCTAGTCTTCGGGGTCACATTGCCGGTGGCGGGGGCATCAGAGTGCACTCGGCAGATAGTAGTGCTTGGAGAGGCTGTGCCAGAGGGGTTGGTCGGAGGCTCGGAGGTTCAACGGACTCGGAGTCCACTGCGGTTGGGGCGTTTTCACTGTGTGCTGCGTCTGCGAGGCACTGAGTCCGGTGACGCTGTGGAAGTCCATAGAGTGGGTATTCCCTTCTGCTGCCTGCGTGGGATGACGAGTCTATCGGGACCCTGAGGACTTGTGGAAACTGTGTGGTGGCTTCTTTCCAACTTATAGTCTTTTTATATCTTTGGACTATTTTTACTGTGCCCATGGTCTGTTTTTTTTAAAATCAATTATGGTATTGTTTGCACTGTTGTAACTATGTGATTTTGTGTAGGTTTTGCAGCTTTAGCTTTCAGTTTGTTGGATGGTAGAGTTGGTCTCCTGACTTGGTGTGTCTGGGTAGTCTTGTTCTGTCTGGTGGATTTGGAACTCCTTTCCAGGGTATGTTCTAAGATGGTAGCACAATATTAATACGCAGCAGCCTCTCTGGACTCTGGATTTGGGGATTGCCAAATGTTATGTGGATTTTCTGGTGTAGTCTGTTTTGTCGTGTGCTTTTGTGATATCATTCTGGAGGAACATTGTTTCATTTTTTAACTGTGGTTTCTAAATGACAATGAACTGAAATTCAATTCAATAATGACCATCAGAACATAAATGTTTACCTCCATTGTACAATTAATCCTTCTATCTTACTAACTTGTCATTTTTGACTCAATATTCTCTCTCACTGCAAGTAGCAGCACTATCATTTTAATTGTAGTAGGAAGTATTTCTTAGTAATACAACTGATCTATGCTCAAACATCAACATCAATTTATATTCATTGTTGCTGCATAAGTAATGCATGTATAAATTGATTAAGCTTTTTTGAGTTACGTGATTAACATCAATTAACATTATTCATGATTTGAAGACATAATGTAATTTTGAGAAAATGTCTTGCAAGACAAAATCTTAAGGGCCAAGATGAATTAAATCATGAACCTGCTGTAAATTGTCCAAAATGCTGTTTTAAATTGTTCTAATTTGTTAACTAAATTACATCCCTGAATTTATTCTGAAGCATCATTCATTAATGTAGGAGAGAAGTTGATGGTTGTGTGTAATGTATGTTATTGGACTAATAATCCAGAGACCAAGTGAAAAATTTTGTTACATTAATTCACTTCCTTGTTTATTCTCCATGGTGAGTTTAGTTGCCAAAACTCACTGCTTGAGCAGTGGGCCTCCTCCCTACCAAGGAGGATAAACAGTATTTCCAGCTAACAAAGTAATTTAAACACCGTTCTTTGAACTGTAGTGCTACATGTTTAAATGTAGATTAAATTCTTAAAACATATTTAAAACAAAGAGGGTTTCTATCTTATAAAAGATTTCCAAATTACAAACAATGTTGAAAACACAAAGGATTTCCAAAATGCAGGTACAATTCCTATAAGCCAAAAAGACTTACCAACAGGTTGCGAACGAATGAGTCGTCCATCTCAAATTCAAAGACAGAATATTTTCTAGTTGACTGCAACTTCCTGTCATTCTTTTTCCTAACTAACACGCCTGCTCATTTACTGGTTTCTTTCCTACTTGGTGACTTCACAAATGTAATATTTTTTAAGATACATTTTCATAGAGATGGTCTAAAAGCTGAGCACCACACAAAAAGCTGGAGGAGCTCAGCAGGCCAGGCAGCATCTATGGCAATGAATAAAGAGTCAAAGTTTCAGGTTGAGACCCTTCATCAAGACTGAAAATGGAGGGGGAAGATACGAGCATGAGAAGATGGCGGAGGATGAGGAGCCTTCCAGAGACAGAGTTCAAATACCCTAAATTAATCCTGTGAAGGATGACTTTCTGAGTACACAAATTCAACTATTGATAGACCTGCTATTTGATGTGCTAAATGGTAATATCAACCAGGTCTGCAAACTTCCTTGAACTAAATAACTTAGCCAATGTTGTCAGGTTTGAAGCCTGAAGACTCACACCAATATTTCAGGTTCAGCTTCTTTCCCTCTGTCATCAGATTTTGAAATAGTCCACGAACACTACCTTATTATTCATTTTTGCACTATGAATTTGATTAAGTTATAGTAATTTCTGTCTTTACATAGGATTACTGCTGCAAAACAAAGTAAAATCACTTCTTACAAGCCAGTAATAATAAACATGAGTTTGGTTATTAATTGGACTCATGCATGTTTTCCCTGCCTTCCGTTCCTGCATTCAATAATTAGTTTATTAGGTTTACTGATGTTGGGTGAGAGGCTGTTGTGGCAGCACTCAACCAGGTGGGCTGTCTTGTTCAGGGGGGTATCTATGGAGAATAGCACCTATGGCAAGCACTGAAATTGCGCCCCTGTCTAAACATCTGACACCCATATCTGACACCCATCTTTCAGATAACTTTACCATAATATCAGCTCAAAAATACATGTCAAGCTTGTTAATCTTTTAATTAACAGATTATGGTACTGCATGAAAACTATAACTGCACCTCTCTTGCTTTCACTGCTGCAAATTGGTCTATGATGTGATCAAAGTCAGTTGTTTCAGTTTCTTCTCTTACTACACTCAGTAAAGCAAGATCACAGAGTCTGCCCTGACCCATGGAGGCTCTCGGATATGGAAGTATTAGTTTTCACTTGCTGAATGATCTCTCATAGCTGGCGATGAAACTGCGATGGTTAGCATTATCTGAGTAGCAATGTGAAGATCAAGGAAGATGCTCTCATCTCCATACTGAACAATGAATTCAAGAAGCTCTTCAGGTCTTGATAATTTCATGTTGACCTGCCTTGATAGCAACATTCTGCAATCCAAAATTTCTTCATATAGCTGCTGTGCATCAACATCAGAGCTGTACAATTCCCCCAAATTTTCGCACTTCCTCTTTAGGTTGTTACTGTTGGCGCTGTAATGCAGTCCCTCGACATGGAGATGGAACCCAAACTTGGCGTCAGTCTCGTGCAAACAAGTGAATCTTTCATCCATTTTTCTGTGAAGATGATCGAGAGTTCCCTTCATGACTCTTTCCATTTCCTTCCTAGCTGTTCACATAGTGTCTCTTGAGTTCTCATCAACCATTTGTTTCTTTCGTTTCTGACATCTTTCAACTTCAATATTCTATTCTTGACAGAGATCGACTTCTTCCTCGAGTGACTCACTGACCAACACTTCTCTTTCATCATAAAAATGATCTCGGAGGGCTTTCAAATCCAGGGCAGCATCGTGGAAGTTCATGCTGGGATCCTGCAGCCTCTTTTGAATATGGTCAATGAGAATGAGTACTTTGTTCCAAAATCTTAGCAAAATCAGAAAATCGTAACTCAACCTGAGGTTGTACAGCTGCCTTGCATCACTTCTTGTTTCACTGGTCCCGTTTTCATTGTCTATCATGTCCTGGAAACTTGAAGTATCACCTCAAGATACTTGTTGACAGGCTTCACAGCTTCTGTCCTTGCACTCCACCTAGTTTTGGACTCTGACTTAACAACCACAGGCACAGCACTTTTGAGTTTTTCCCAGTGCTGTGTTGAACGAGAGAAAAACACATAGAGAGCTTCCATGGTTCCAAAAAATCGTGACCAGCATTGTATCCTGCTTGGCTGCATATACACCCAACCAAGTTGAGTGAGTGATTGTTGCAATTCACAAACACTGCCAGGTTGTTTTTCACACTTATTGTTTGATGAACACCACTTCTGTGTCCAGCCATCACAATGCGTTGTCATAGCACTGTGACCAACAATCTTGTAACTCGTCCTTCTCTAGCTGTTTCAAGATATCTTCAACCAACTCTCAGCATCCTTATAGCTTATCTGGATAAACCAAGGAAGGACTCTCTAACACGGACTGTTATCCTCTCAAACTCAACTTTCACATATCTCACTACTTCTGACATCTGCTCACGGTTTGCCTGATCAGGAGTCGAGTCACACATGAGACCATAGTTCTTGGCTTTACGAATGCTTCCCAGTAAACTCTGGCGAACAGTGGATGCCATCATGTGGATGAATTTGTTCTGGACAGCCGGTGAAAGATAAGACGTGGATCCAGGATGACTTTCCAAATGAGTGAGGTGTTCCTTAATGACAGGGTCAAAGATGGCCAGTAGTTTCAGTAAGCCAAGGAAGTTTCCCACATTGGAGTCATCGTCTAGTTGAAGTGACTCACTGTTTCCTCGCAAAGCCGGGTACTGAGTCACAAAGAATTTCATGGAGTGAAGGATTCTCATGAAGATATCATGACACATCTGCTTTTCCTCAATCTGTGATTGAAATACTGCATCAATAACTCCTCTGTTTCCAGCTAAATTTCTTTCCATTTCTTTCCACTGTGTGAAGCATTCCCGATGATTCTTAGCATTTTCATGAACACTAATCCTTCCACTGGCTTTCCGCTGGTTAAATCCACTTTCCTGTTCCAATGAGGATTGATGGTCTGACTGGGAATAGAGAAGACAACAGATACAAAATGCAGACTTTTTAGAAGGGGAATAGACCAGCCATGAGCGAGTCACATCCTCAGCACACACATTTCCCAATTTCCTCTTGAACCAAGTTTTGCTCATTGAGTGGTTATTTGTTGGTAGGAAAGGCCACCTCACTGTTCTGGAAATACTTCAAACCCAGCTTTATTATTTCTGTTCTCAATGCGTCAGGCAGAATTGCTTTTCCAGTATCCTTGTGGAACTTCAGAAGTCCAATGTCATGCTGTTCAATCACTTCTGGTCTGACAGTTCGAGGCTCTTTGACACCATCCAGTTCACTAGGTTCAGTGTCATCAGGTCCAATCTCGTCAGGTAAAATCTCGTCAATAAACTCAACATCAGTACCACCACCATCATCTTCCTCTCTTGTCATGTCCAGGTTCTCTGTGGCAGCCTCACTCTTAATCTCATCCTACTCAGATTTATCTGACTTGACTTCCTTCTCGGCTTGTGACACATTTGTACTTGATCCACCTTCGGATTCTAACAAACCTGTAACAGGTTCAGGCGACTCCATGGAATGTGTTGAACTACTTGTTCTGGGCTTTTCAGAGAAGGGCATGAAGAACTTGCTCAACTCCTTGGCTTCCTCCGCCTCCAACTTTCGTCTCCTCCATCCTTCAGCTCCACTTTCCTTCTTCTTCGTGAAGAAACATTTCATGGTCTTCTTACACAATGCTCTAAAATAAGGCCATCCTAGTGTTTCTCACCCATGATAATCAAAGACAGATCATACATCTGAAGAAAATTCTTTTTTCACTATCTGAGGATGGCTTGTCTGACTTTAATAGAAACTGCTCAGTGGCGCCCCCTTCAAGTGGTGCCCAGGGCACGTGCCATACCTTAGATACACCACTGGTCTTATTTCCATATGCTGACTGATCAGTACCTGTGATTTGTCCAACAACATTGCAGCTGTGCTTAACCATAGAGCTGTCTGTGTACGGGGAGCCATGAGTAGCCCTAATAGTGGTGCAATCTAGTTAAAGGTCTTAAATGTGGGTCTTGAGCATTCACTATCTGAAACTTCAAAACATAAACAGTCACTCAAAGAGCTAAACGAAGGCATGAATGAGGAACTTTAATATTCAGCTTCTGAAGCTCCAAAACTACAATAGTCATTTGAAGAGCTAAAACATATCTTGTGAATGGGGTCCATTGCATAACCAAAGTGCAAGAGATCGAACATGCTGCTAATTTTATTTCAATCTGATCCTGACTTCCTAATTGTAATTTATAAGTGCTGAAATTGACAATGAGCAGGCAAGTGCTCAGAATAAAATGACAATTTCCATAGATGCCCAGGCTAGTTCACAAACCCATCCGTCCTGATGTAATTTTTGTACCTTTCGGCTTATCAATAACCTAAAAGGTTCAATGGGCCCATGCCTGACCATGATGCTCTTTCTTGTTGCTCTGATCATGAAATAATTCAAATCATGTTAAAAAAGGACAGACGTCAATACAAGTCTCTGTGAAGTCCCCATATAGCTTAACAAACGTCACATGCCCTTTAGGAATGATAACTTTCCATTATTATTATACCTGGCTTTAACATCCACAATCTTACTTGCCTTCTGATGTGACAGTGCAAGTCTCTCAGTCATATCAAACTGTTACAGGCAAACTGAGATAAATAATAGGCATAGGTTTTGTCTGTGACACTAGCATACTGAATGCAAATGAAAAACAATATTAAATCATTAAGCATTCATATTTTAAGATTACTCATAGTAATTTTCAGTCTGTAGGTTCTTTAGTATGCTGAGATGCAATCATAAAATTATACTACCAAAGTTTTGTAAATCATATTCTGACATAAGTGAAATATAAAAAAATAATTGCCATTACTAAAGATAGCATCATGTGTCTTTCCTAATACCATTGATTACAAAGATTCTGTATCATATCTGAGCTGTTGTTTTGCTGACCATACACTCTTAACAATTGTTCCTGTAAAGTGGAGGTCACTTCAGTTGTTTTGCTTGGTAACTTAAATTATGCCAAAATACTTTATTGTTTTACTGTTGTAGTCAGAACATTAGAATGGATAAAAAATATATGCAATTCGTAAAGCAACCATTGCCCATTAAGAACACTTATCAAACTAATAATTAAGGAACATGAATGTTTAAAATATCAGTCTTATGCTTTCATCATGGTGTCTGATCGTCCTTCTCTTTACTGTTTATTAAATATCATAATTATTTCAAAACATATTTAAGTGACTGTGCAATATTTCACCATGATTTTTAAAGTGTTGCATTTATTTCAAATATGATGTTGTCCCCTGTAAACATTGCTTGAAATTTAATTTTGTTTTGCAGATGCAGACACACCTATGTTTGCTTATGCAGGTTAGAGGCAGAGACAGTAATGACTAATACATTGGATATAAATTTAAAAAGTCGTCACATAGAAAGAGAGTGCAGTGTCCTCAATTCATGAATCTAGATACGAATCCAGATAGGTACTTAAAACTATGAGTCATTTAAGTCTATAGCCATAGTACTGTATTTTTAAGGTTTATTCCATGATACAATTTACCATTGATCATACTGGAATAACCACAATGATAATTTGTAAATTGATTTATTACAGGCTCATGTTTTGATGTGTAGTGGAAAAATTTGGCTTGCATTCCATCAGTTTGGATCAAATCGTTACAATAATACAAAGTAAGAACAATAACAGAATGCAGAATAAAGTGTTACTTTTGCAGAGAAAGTGCAGTGCAGATAAACAAGCAGGTGCAATAGTGATTGTGAGATCAAGAGTGCATTTTATCATAGTAGGGGCTGTTCAATAGCTTTATAACAATGATACAGAAGCTGTCCTTGAGCCTGGTGGTATGCACTTTCAGGCTTATTTATCTTGTGCCTTATTTGAGGGAGCAGAAGTGAGAATGTTAATGTATTCTTGGCTGTGGCATCTGTGATTAGAATGACATCGACCCTTAGTGATGCTCATTTCTGAGTGTACTTGAAGCTGTCAAGCTTCTTGACCTCAGCACCATTGATGTAACCAGAAGCATATGCGCACAACTGTCCCCCCCCCCACCACTTCCTGACATTGAGACAAAGGTTGTTGCCATGACACCTGGTCACAGGGCTCTTTCTCTCCTTCCTCTACGCTGATATAATTATTTGAGACACACAACCCATTGTGCTGGTATCATCTGTAAACTAGTAAATGGAACTGAAGTAGAACCTGTCTGTGTGGTCATGAATGTTATAGGAAGCAGAATAGGGGGCTGAGGATGCAACCTTATAGGGCACCAGTGTTGCAAATAATCATGGTGGTAATTTGCTGTCTATCCTTATTAATAGCGGGAGGAAATGCAAATTGATGGAGCTTTTGAGCACTCTGAAATCTGCTTCTTACAACCACAACAGGTGGTAGATGGCGGCATTAAAGAGGTTTCCTCTTTGTCCTTCTCCCTTCACAAATCTCATTAAATTCCCTTTATGTTCCTGTCAAAGAAGTGTTTCAAAAATAAGATACCTGTCATACAAATTGCTTCTCTGATCTAGGCTCCTATTGCAACCATCTGATGGACAATCTGCTGCATTTCATTCAATGTATCCGTCTCCAGCATAGATTCAGAGATATTTAAAAAAATAAATCATTAATAATTTGAAAAATGTGGCAATGGTTTCTTTCAATAAAATATACACGTGAAACACTAAAAACAATTGAAAGCAATAAATAAGTTGAAATAAACCAAATACAAGTAACAGACTAACTTCTGTGCTGTTGCCATTGAAGTTAATAGAGTTTATATTCCTAAACCAGATCTCACTGGCATCAATCCAAATGCGGAATGCCTGCAAGCTTGGGTTGCACCCTTGAGCTCCCTGTGTAGCCCAGCAATGAAGAAAGTAGCAGATGTGCCAGCATCTGTCATTCAACCTGTGGCAAACTACAGCAGGACCATGGAAATCCATGATTAGTTGGCAGAGGCTATACAGGTAGCTCCCTTCAGATCTATAGACCACAAACCACTCAGTTCCAGTCCTAAATTTTCTCCAGAGGTCTGACAGATTGTTTCTCTGTCCATTGAAAGCTTCTAACATTTTAACTATTTCTAGTAATTTGTTTTAATTCAGATTTTCATAATTCACTGTGTTCTACTTCTAAATTAATAGTGAAGATTCTTTCTCAACTATTTGACAAAAAATATAATTGTGATATAGACATGTTCACCCTAATTCAGCTTTCCTGATATTTTCCTAGGGTTTAAATGAAGGGGAATGCAGGAGAACAGCTTACCGCATGATTTTGCTCCTTTTTTCTTTCCTTCATTGTATACATGATTAAATTAGTTTCCCTTGCTCAGAAACAAGCTGTGAATGGAGCACTTGGAGCAATGAATATGCATGAGGGGTGTTATAGCACTAGAGGGTGAAAAGAAAATATGTATGAAGGTTTTTTTTCCCCTGAGGCTGGAGAATTTTAGTTAAGGTAAAAGGAGGTTACTGACAGATACAAAATGACAAGAGGTCTGGACAGAATTAACAGGAAGGAACAATTTTCCTTGATAGCCAAGTTAATAACTAAGAAATAAATTTAAGTTCATTAGTAGGATTAGAAGGGAGTAGGGTGAATCACTTAAGAGTGATAGGAGCTGGAGCAAACAGCCTAAGAGAGCAATGGAGGTAGAACCACAAAAAACAAACACGGGAAGAACAGCTGGCCTGAAGAGGAGTAAACCACCATGGCCATAGACTGAGAACTGGTATTTGAGAGCAACATTAATAGCTCCATCCTGAGTGAACATGGACATTTTGAATGGCTTCTTTCTTCTATGTAATTTCCAATCAGTGCCTCCCTTTACTTTACCCATAAGTTTGAAATGTTTTTCAGTATTCCTTTTTTTTCCCCACTGTATTACTCTGGAGTGGTTTGTTCCCCAAACCCATTCCCTAACTAAAAAACACACACGAAATACTGGAGGCACTCAACAGGTCAGGCAGCATTCATGGAAATGAATGAACAGTCATTGTTTCAGACTGAGACCCTTCTTCAGGTCCTGAAAGGAAGAGGGAAGATGGCAGAATAAAATGATGGAGGGAGAGGAAGCAGGATAGCTAGAAGGTGATAGGTGATGCCAGGTGGGTGGGGAAGGTAAAGGCTGGAGAGAGAGGAATCTGATAGGAGAGGAGAGTAGATCATAGGAGAAAGAGGAGGAGGAGGGGACCCAGACAGATGAGATAAACAGATGAGCCAGAGTGGAGAATAGAAGAAGAGGGGAGGGGAAGGGGACTTT
The DNA here is from genome assembly GCF_030144855.1 of Hypanus sabinus. Classification (NCBI taxonomy): domain Eukaryota; kingdom Metazoa; phylum Chordata; class Chondrichthyes; order Myliobatiformes; family Dasyatidae; genus Hypanus; species Hypanus sabinus. Next base: position 36,456,530 of record NC_082719.1, read on the forward strand.
ATTTATTTATTTTTACAGGTAGAAGAAATTGATAGTCACACTATCAGGTTAGAGGACATCAAGATGGAATACGAGGTGCTGTTCCTTAACCCTAAGGGCTTCCTTTGTGCCATCTAACTAAGAATATTGAATAATCAATTAGATTTAGTAATTATTCTCTGTTTTAATCATCTTACAACCCCCTGGGTATGTTCACCAATAGTTTGGTCTTGAGAATTGCTTGATTCTTGCACGGAATATGACTTTGTCATACAGTTCAGTGCCTTCAAATACATGGAATTCAAGACGATACTTTCTACGGAAAATTTGTAGACTGCCTACCATCTACATAATGGCATATGAATTTGATTAGTTCAATATGAATCTCTCGACATCTGGTATCCATTTGTTACAGCACATCAAAATGGCTTGATTGAATAGCCGGTAGAAGATTTTGAAAACCTTGAAGATATAATAATGAATTGATAAAATTATCAAAACTTACAAGAGCTCGGTGGTAATATACTACTGTGTTTTCCCAGGTAAATATTATCATGAGCTCTGCACTTGTAATGATTCTGACATGCAATGATTTATTCCATATCTGTATCTTGCTAATTTGGAACATAGAACTTAGAATAGTACAGCACATTACAGGCCCTTCAGCCCACAATGTTGTGCCGACAATCAAACCCTGCCTCCCATATAACCCCCAACCTTAAATTCCTCCATATACCTGTCTAGTAGTCTTTTAAACTTCACTAGTGTATCTGCCTCCACCACTGGCTCAGGCAGTGCATTCCACGCTCCAACCACTCTCTGAGTGAAAAATATTCCTCTAATATCCCCCTTGAACTTCCCACCCCTTACCTTAAAGCCATGTTCTCTTGTACTGAACAGTGGTGCCCTGGGGAAGAGGTGCTGTCTGTCCACTCTGTCAATTCCTCTTAATATCTTGTACACCTCTATCATGCCTCCTCTCATCCTCCTTCTCTCCAAAGAGTAAAGCCCTAGCTCCCTTAATCTCTGATCATAATGCATACTCTCTAAACCAGGCAGCATCCTGGTAAATCTCCTCTGTACCCTTTCCAATCCTTCCACATCCTTCGTATAGTGAGGCGACCAGAACTGGACCCAATACTCCAAGTGTGGCCTAACTAGGGTTTTATAGAGCTGCATCATTACATTGTGTCTCTTAAACTCTATCCCTCGACTTACGAAAGCTAACACCCTATAAGCTTTCTTACCGGTAATTACCCTATCTACCAGTGAGGCAACTTTCAGGGATCTGTGGACATGAACTAAAGTTTTGTTTGAATTTTCAAGTCTGCTGTTTCAGCCAGAATGCTGTATGGTTGCAGGAATTACAAGTTAATATTTTATAATGATCTAAAAGAGTTGCACAGAATTACAGTAACACAGTCACACATTCTGTGCTTTCTACACACAAAGCAGCTTAGTCCTGTTCCTCATGCATTAAATAATGATTTTGCTTCCTGTTAACGCATGGATGTTAGATCACTTACCAAGCAAAAGAGTAAATTCCCTGCACGTCTTCAGTTACCATGCCCACAGCTGCTCTAGTAGAGAAAGTGTATTCCAGACAGTATTGACAACCTTGAGGCCATGTTTCAGGTTGACACACAAAGACCCAGTTCAAGCAATAGGTGAACTCACAAGTTAAACAGCCACCCACAGCATTCCACAAGTAGACAAATCTGCAGTTCCCATATTTGCCATCTCTTAACCAATAAAAACAGCATAGAACTATGTCATCCTTGATCCTGAGGGATTGCCTAAGAAAAAATAGTTAAAACTATTTGCTTTTGCATTCTAAGCAATAACTTGGGTAAAACAAGTGGCATACAGCATGAGAGTTGACATGTAGTCAAACAACTAGGGGAGAACAAAACTTACAGATGGTGTCTAAAGGTTTCGCCTCATGATCATAGCAGCCTTTGTATGAATTCCATATTAAACAAAAAGCACATTCTATTTATGTCATTGAAAATTTGGCTACAAATAGACAGGGAGAAAACCTGGGGAGATCATGTAAATGATTCTTTGCAGGTATTTAGACTATTTTTCCAGAACACCTGATGAAATGATGGGGGATATTCTTGCAATGCATACTGTAATTCTGAAGTATGCGGTTTACTGCTGACAATAGACAGAGACTTGACGCCACTAATTTTGACAAAATCTCAGAAGGTGATGAGGAGGTAAGAGGAGTGAGATAGATTGCCGGTTGAGTGGTGTCACAACACTAAGCTCACACTCAAAAGTCAACAAGAACAAAGGAACAGATTGTGGAATTCAGGAAAGGGAAGTAGGAAAAATACATCCTCGTTCTCACTGAGGGGTCAGCAGTGAGCAGCTTCAAGTCCCTGGGCTCAACATCACAAAGGATCTATCCAGGGCTTACAACATTGATACAATAATGGAGAGAGCACCCATTTAGGGTTTGATGAGATTTTATGTGTTACCAAGGATTCTTGCAAGTTTCTACAATATATTGTGATGAGGTTTCTGACTAGTTGCTTCCCAGTCTTGAAAGGATGACAAGAATTTGCAGAGATTATAGATTCAGCCAACTCCATCATGAGTGAAAACCTCTCCACTAGCTAGTACGTTTTCAAGCGGGGGTGCCTCAAGAAGTGGCATCCATCATCAATGATAATGCTCACTGTCAGGGAGGAGGTATGTTCAATAATTTAGTAACAGCTTCCTCCACTCCACCGTCAGATCTGTATACAGTCCATGAGCCCATTAACACAACATTATTGTCCCTTTGATTCAGTTTTACTTTATTTTTTACATTTTATAAATTTTACTGTATGTCTCTGCACCATTCTGCTACCACAAAATAATAAATTTCATGTCAAATATCAGTGATGATAAATCTGATTCTGCTCCGACACCAAAGTGTTTTGTGGTGGTGGGGGGGGGGGGAGGAGGAATGAGGTTAAAAACTAATTTTAAAACTGGTCATTTTATTCAGTCCAAAGAATAGTGTGAAGAAGATCCCTTTTAGTGATAGGCTATAGGCTGGTACTTAGTATATTAGCATTTAACGAGGAATGGTAAATTTAATCAATTTTGTTTCCAGGTTTGAACTGGGGTGACACATTGTGCAGGCTTTGAAATATTATAACCTGCTAAAAGCTCATTAAATACCAATTAAAGACAGAGGTGTCAGTCACTACAAACTTGCCTTCCAATTTTGGGATTAATGGGACCAATTTTTTATTTTTAAGTCTTAGCACGAAGGCCTTGAAGAGATTCAGCAGCCGTTCAACATGGAGGAGTGCCAGTGACATTTTAAAGGGCACGTTGCCTGCTGAATTTGTTAAAGAAGCAAAAGGAAATCTTATGCTAATAGCAGATCATCCCAGAGATTACTGCTTTGTAAAAGCCGAAAGTGAAAAAAAAATTGTATGTGGCTTTGATTTTCAGCTGAGAACATCTTATTTTGACAGGTCCATATTTTGCCATTGAATAAGATTTCCATCCTATATTGAAATTATCTGGAAAGCCCGCCACCAATCTGTCAACAGAAATATAGGACTCATACCATTTTTTAGATTCTTTCCCTACCCCCAACTCCCCATCCCCATCATTTCTGATCTGCATCTTCAGAAACCTCTGTATTTAGTATTTATTTATTATAGTATAGTCTGTATTTAGTATGTATTTAATATGGACTTCATCAGCCGATTAGCTGATACTGAGATTTCCAATGAATTGCTTTCAATGGAAAAGAAAATCAAGCGTGGTGCAAGAAGTGTTACCAATATGTTGATGCTGGTTTTGTACTTTTACCAAAGAATAATTTTACCCATCAGGTTTCTAGTGACACTGATGGTCGATGAGCAGTACAACCAGCTATTTGAAAATATATTTGCAACTAGACTTGTCAATAAAATTAAATTGATAAGTTTGCCATTACCTTGCTGACTTACCAGCGGTACCATCTTGTAGTTGCATGGGTTCAGCTGGTTGAAGCTCTGCAATCCTAACTACCTGCAAGCTGATAGTTCTTCAGTGGATATAACAAGAGCAGCTGAATAAGATAATGCAGAAGCAGAATCAATGTTAATTGACTGGAGTAAGGGTGATGCTTCTTGTTTGTTTTTCTTAATTGGTAAATTTAGCAAAGATTTATTTTGCATGGCATTCTAATTCTGAATTCTCATTAGATAGAGGAAATCTGCTGAAAACATCTTATTTTAACAAGTCCTTATTTTTCCATCAAATAGGATTCTTTCTGTCAGTTCCCATTCCAGTTTAATAGTGCCATGACATAGAAATGATCACATTCATAGAAAAACATAGAAACATAGAAAGCCTACAGCAAAATACAGGCACTTTGACCCACAAAGTTGTGCCGAACATGTCCCTATCTTAGAAATTATTAGACTTCTCCATAGCCCTCTATTTTTCTAAGCTCCATGGACCTATCTGAAAGTCTCTTAAAAGACTCTATCGTATCCACCTCCACCAACATTGCCGGCAGCCCATTCCACACACTCATCACTCTCTGAGTAAAAAACTTACCCCGACATCTCCTCTGTACCTACTCCCCAGCACCTTAAATCTGTGTCCTCTTGTGGCAACCATTTCAGCCCTGGGAAAAAGCCTCTGACTATCCATACAATCAATGCCTCTCATCATCTTATACACCTCTATCACGTCACCTCTCATCCTCCGTCACTCCAAGGAGAAAAGGCCAAGTTCACTCAATCTGTTACCATAAGGCATGCTCCCCAATCCAGGCAACAACATTGTAAATCTCCTCTGCACCCTTTCTATAGCTTCCACATCCTTCTTGTAGTGAGACGACCAGAATTCAACACAGTACTCCAAGTACAGTCTGACCAGGGTCCTATATAGCTGCAACATTACCTCGTGGCTCCTAAATTCAATTCCACAATTGATGAAGGCCAATACACCATGAGCCTTCTTAACCACAGAGCCAACCTGTGCATCTGCTTTGAGTGTCCTATGGACTCGGACCCCAAGATCCCTCTGATCCTCCACATTGCCAGGAGTCTTACCTTTAATACTATGTTCTGCCATCACATTTGACCTACCAAAATGAACCGCTTCACACTTATCTGGGTTGAACTTCATCTGCCACTTCTCAGCCCAGTTTTGCATCTTATCAATGTCCTGCTGTAACCTCTGACAGTCTTCTACACTATCCAAAACACCACCAACCTTTGTGTCATGAGCAAACTTACTAACCCATCCCTCCACTTCCTCATCCAGGTCATTTATAAAAATCACAAAGAGTATGGGTCCCAGAACAGATTCATGAGGCACCCCACTGGTCACCAACCTCCATGCAGAATATGACCAAAACCACTAAAACCACTCTTTTTCTTCTGTGGGCAAGGCAGTTCTAGATCCACAAAGCAATGTCCCCTTGGATCCCATGCCTCCCTACTTTCTTAATAAGCCTGGCATGGGGTACCTTATCAAATGCCTTGCTGAAATCCATATACACTACATCTACTACTTTTCCTTCATCAATGTGTTTAGTCACATCCTCAAAAAATTCAATCAGGCTCATAGGCACAACCTGCCCTTGACAAAGCCATGTTGACTATTCCTAATTGTATTATACCTCTCCAAATGTCCATAAATCCTGCCTGTCAGGATCTTCTCCATCAGCTTCCCAACCACTGAAGTAAGGCTCACTGGTCTATAATTTCCTGGGCTATCTCTACTCTCTTTCTTGAATAAGGAAAGAACATTCGCAACCCTCCAAAACTCCAGAACCTCTCCCATCGCCATTGTTGATTCAAAGATCATTGCCAGAGGCTCAGCAATCTCTTCCCTCACCTCCCACAGTAGCCTGGGGTACATCTCATCCAGTCGCAGCGACTTATCGAACTTGATTCATTCCAAATGTTCCAGTACATCCTCTTCCTTAATATCTACAGGCTCAAGCTTTTCAGTCTGCTGTAAGTCAGCACCACAATCACCAAGATCATTTTCCACAGTGAATACTGAAGCAAAGTATTCATTAAGTACCCTTGCTTTTTCCTCCGGTTCCATACACACTTTCCCACTGTCACATTTCATAGGTCCTATTCTTTCATGGCTTATCCTCTTGCTCTTCACATTCGACCTCTCCTTTTTTGAAAACTACAGGCCTTTTAATCTTTTTCTCTCTCTGAATTTAAACTAGATCACAGAATCATCACACCCATGTCATGCTTCTCTCTGAGTAACTTGTGTTCTACCTGTTGGTTCTTTCTCCATAGTCTTGGAAATTTTGATTCACTGTTTAGTTGTACAGTTCTTTTTTGAGCCTTGAACCGACTTCACCATATGTGTGTGCTACATTTCTCAACTTGGATCCAGGATGACCGGTTACACACAAACGTTTGCACTTTCTCAGAGTGACTACAGAAGTTTAACATATTTATAGAGTAACACCCATTTCTCTGGAACAATAATAAAAAAAATTCCCTTATCAAATTCAAAATGACAAAGTTCAATTGTTGCAATAGCTTTCACTAAAATGGGCAACATTGTGTTGGAGTAGAATTTATCAAATTCAAATAAAGAGCCTTCCCTTTTCTCTATCCACCATGTATCCTTCAACTTTTCATTCAATAACTTCGCCTCAATTATTATTATGATTTTTTTTGAAACGGCAGTTAAAGGTATTGATTTTACAATTCCTTACAGCCCTGTTGGATTGACATATCTTTTTTGATTTTTGTTAATTGGTGCAGTTATGAAATCTAACTTCTCTCAAGTGTCATAAATCCTTTCCTCATTGCTTCATGTAACTACCTCTATAGTTCCAGAGAATTAGATTTGGACAACAAATGCCAGCATTAACAACAATATGAATGTCCCATGAACAAATAAGAAGAGAAACTACCCTCTTCTTCACAATTGCAACTTCATCTATTTGCCTGTGATGCTGCTGCATGTTAATATTTCATTGCCCCTATCCTTTACTTGTTCTTATCCATATGACAACAAACTTTGACTATTCCTATGCCCCTAACATTAAATATCTCTAAATTCTTGCAGTTCTGAAACAAATTATTTTTCTCTCCCTTGATCCTATCCGTTTTCTATATTTCAGATTTCCAGTGCCCACTATATTTTGCTTCTGTTGCATCATTCACCACGTGGCATGTGAGGAGTTATTATGAACTGTGAATGGCTATCAACAATACCAGTTTTACTGTTATTAAATGTGTATTTTTTTCCTGTTGACAACAAATTTATCTAGTTCCTTTTACTCATTTCAAACATAGTATAAAGCACACAAGGTATTAATGAAAAACAATGCAGAGAAAAAAAGAAAAGAAAAAGCTGAAACTGTCTGTGGGTCAAGGAAGCATCTGTGGAAGAAAAAACGGAGTCCGCATTTCAGGTTGAAGATACTGCCTGACCTCACCATTGCCTGCATTTCCTATTCATTTACATTAGATTTCTAGCACCTGCAGTATTATTTTTGATTTTCCTTCTCAGGGTGCAAAAAACACCTGCGAGTACTCTATATATAGTACCTCTGTCTGAAATATTTACATTCTCCAGCCTGTGGTGACCTGCTGTTGTCACAGTCAATTAACTTGCATGCAACAATAATCAACATGAACATCGAGCAATTTTATTCTCTGCTGTGTGCAGGACAAAAAAGCCTGAGCGTTACTGGTTATGCTTGTCACATCATTCATTCTACAACTATACACGCAACCCTTAGGCTAACGATAGTTCTAGTATATTTCAGATTCTTGTCAGGATTTCTCTTTGCAATGTAGCCACCAAAAATGAGTTCAATGTAAGATCTTGTCACTTGTCTTAAAGGATCCTATTTGAGTAGTAGCTGGATGTGGCAGCCAAGGTTATGGCATGAGAAGTGAATGGCAATAGAGATCATGTATGACTTTAATGGAACAAAATAAAAGCTCTAGTTTTCTTCCAGTATCAGATAACATAATGAATCTGAATGTAGCTTTTAGTGGAATTATAAAACCCAAATACTTACCTTTATACAGAACTAAATACCTGAAAATATAACACAGAAAAGGGAGGTGCTAATACATGCTTACTATTCTTCAAGGTTTGTCATGCAGTCATATCCTAATACTATAATTTCTGATGTTTACAAAGCCATTACCAACCTTATGTAGGTCGATTTTATAGTGGATCTGATATAACTTGTATTAGTAAAACTATTGGTAACTACATATTTATTATGTGTCAACAGACAAAATATTGTGCAGTGAAATACATAATGAATGAGAAACACTAAGAAGATAGCGACAATCACATGGGCAGCTACTAACATAGAACACAAGAATGAAGAGTATTTTGTCTGCCATTCACATTTGAGTCTGATATCAGGCATCTCCCATGTCTGTGTCCATTCAGGATGGTAAAGCTGTTTGTGGACAGCCAAAAGACCTGGCCAAGGTGAATGGCCGAAATAAACCTGTGCATGAAACTCACCTCAAAAAGTTTGACTGATGGCAATACCAGGCCCCAGTTTTGCTGCTCATCAACGTTCTTCAGCATCCTGGAATGTCTCCTGCTTCCAGGAGCATTCAAAGCAAATGGATGGATTGTACAGTAACATAGGCTACCTAGAGTGGAAATCAGCTCATCAGTCCACTTTATACATTTGCATACGAGTGCTGCTCCATGGATCTGTTACTCATTATTGAATCCATGGGTGCTGTATAACTTACTGAGTCCAGGGGTAGATATATCTCTTATCTTCTCCACAGCCATAGCTGAGCCATCTAGTTAGATCATCAATCTGAACTAATGAAATGATTAGCAAAGTTTTTTATCTCTCTAAAAGCAGCAACAAGTTTAAACTTCTGAATCTTTCAAAGCAAATTCTTTTCATTTTGTTTTATTTATTTCAGCCAATGGGAGATGGATTTAAATAGGCTGCAGGTGATGAGTTGGAAATGAGTGGCAGGTGACTCCTCTCAGCTGGGTGGAAACTGGTGGTGCCTGACTGTGCAGGTTTGGCAGGACCCCTCCTTCACCTGGTATCTGATTGCTGATGACAATCTGGACGTAGCTGGTGGAACTCCTCAAGCAGTGATGAATCCAAGGTAAAACTGGACAACACCCAAGAACTGTTGTCTGGCACAGCGGACAACTTTCTGGACCAGACTTTCACCCCTTCTATATCGTGTCCATTGACTGACATCCCTTGGCATCTGCCATTGTGAGGGCGTGCACAAGCCTATGCAGATGAGTACCAGGGAACACTGTGAGACATCCAATTCCTCCTTATCATCTTAGCCAACACTCCCCTCATCTTAGGTTACCACTGGCTCTTTACTCACAACCCTCTCATCTACTGTTCATCCAGTTCAACAATGAGTTGGGAACCCACCTGCTTGCAAACTTAAGTTGACTTCACCCCATAAATCTGTGTGAATGGAGGAAACCCTTGACTTTCCATTACTCCTACAGGAATACCATGACTTAGCCATCACCTTCAGTGAAGGACAAGCCAGCACCCTGCCACCTCACAGACCATACAACTGTGCAATTGACCTCCTCCTGGGCACCACCCCTCCCTGAGGTTGTCTGTTCTCCCCCTCTACTCCTGAGACCCAAGCCACAAATGACTACATCACTGAAACACTACAGCACGGTCTCCTTCAACTATCCCAGTTCCCAGCTGGTGCAGGATACTTCTTTGTCAAAAAGAAAAATGGGGGTCTCCGTCCACGCATTGACAATCATGGAGTTAACAAAATCACTATTAAGAACAGCAACCCTCCCCCCTTAAGCCGTAGCACATTTGAAATACTCTGCAGGGACCAGATCGCCATCAAACTGGATCCACAGAACATATACAACCTGATCCGCATCTGCCAGGGGATGAATGTAAGAGCTCATGACACACACTGGCCACTAGAAATACTTGGTGACACATTTCAGATTTCCCTACAGTTCAGTCATTTTCCCAAGCTTTCATTCATGAGATCCTCTGAGACATGCTACACAGGTATGTTTGTCTACCTCAGTGATATCCTCATCTTCCCAAAGGACCCCTCAGAAACATGTCTGTCATGCCTATTCACTCTTTCAGCATCTCCTCAAAATGCCAATTGGATTACAAGTTAGAAAAATCCCAGTTCCCCCCACAGTACTTTCCTTCCTGGGCTACATCCTTACACCCCAAGGTATAACCATGGCTGGACACAGAGAAAGTACATACTGTTGTTGAATGGGCCAGATCTCACTCCCACAAACAACTACAGCTCATCTTAGACTTCTGCAACTTCTATTACCATTTCATCAGGAGCTACAGCCAAATTGTTGCTCCTCTCACCTGACTCACCCAATCACCTACCTCACGAATAGCCTGGGTTGCTGCCATGGACTACACTAGAGGAGCTCAAGAGACGCTTTATCATTGATAAAGTTCTCAACTATCTCAGCCCCTCTGGACCTTATGTAGTAGAGGTGGACATGTCTGACGTGGGCGCTGGGATCATTCTCTCCCAGAGTGGTCTGGACAGGAAGATACACTGTTATTGATGAGGAGCCAGGAAGCTACTTGCCATCAAGTGGACCTTGGAGTAATGGAGACATTGGGCCTGTTCTGATCTGGTCTGACCAGCAGAACCTCATATCCACAGAAAAGACCCTCCAACTCAACCCATGTCAGGCTCATTGTGCTCTCTTCTTTGAACAATTCACTCTGTTCGAAGAGCAGCAAGGTAGGTGCCCTGTCACAACAGTTCAACCCAGCTGAACTGGAGGACGACCCTCAGCCCATCATTCCATACTCGTAGACCTTGTTCCATTCATCTGGGATTTGCAAGGCCGTACAACACAAGCCCACTCTGTGCATGGTGGCCGTGCGCTCTCAGGCTCCAGCTGTCCCACTCCTCAACCCCTCCAGCCAACCAAGGGCATGACTGACTCTGGACTTCCTGCAACACTGGTTCTGATGGCACACCACAATTGCAGGGATTTTGCCTCCATGGTTTCCCATGAGATACTGTGTCAAACCAAGGCCCAGAGTACACCTCCTGTCCCCTCCTCCACATCTCAATGTATTTGTCTTCTGATTATAATACACAGATCAATGGTCAGTCGGAAAGAGCCAGTCATCCTGTGAAGTTTCTGTGATGCTTCCCTGCCTAGAACCCTTCCCTATGGAAGAAGCTTCTGCTCCAGGCCAAACTGTCCCACAATCTACACAGCTCCTCTACCACGGAGTTCATGCATCTTGTCAGCTTGACCCAAGAGCAGGACAGTAGAGACGAGTTAATGGTGAGCGATAACTTTAATAGTCAATTGCAAAATAACAAGCCACGAGGGTCCAGAGAAGAAGAGAGGCCAGATTCTAAACGCACAGGGAACATGATACCTGAAGATAAGGAGCAGCTGGCTAATTCAATGGGTGATCAAGGAATGGATGAGAGCTGTGTTTATATAGGCTGCAGGTGATGCAATGAATTTAAGGATCCCGAAACGCTGACAGTTTACTACTTTCCATAAAAGCTGCCTGGCCTGCCGAGTTCCTCCAACACTTTGTGTGCATTGCTTGGATTTCCAGCATCTACAGAGTTTCTCCTGTTTGGGCTGGTGACTCCTATTAACTGGGTGGAGACAGGGAGGAGCCTAACTGTGCAGGCCTGACACAGCCTATGTGTCTGGGACTAGTGCAGGCATGACAACTGTTGGTTGTGGGTGACAGCAGAGGACCGGACTAAATAAAATTCAACTACATTAAATGGAAGTAAATAAAAAGAACTTTAAATGTAACAAAACATGTAAAATTGATCTTAAATGTTTAATATCAGTATTTTTAAAATTTCGTGTAGATCTATATTTCTCTCAGCAGTAAGATCGCCATTGAAATGAATAGGCTTGTGAATACACTGTCAGATCCTCAGATCTAACCTGGTGCAGGTTCTGTAAATTGATTCCCTGGACCATGAGCTGGAGAATTCCAGTAAATTCATTTTCCATCATGGATTTCACATTCAGTCTGATTGCAGAGAATAGCTATGAAATTGTTGATAGAAATCAACTAGTAGATTTGCAAAAACTGCATGCCTACCTATCCCAAATTTCTCAACACATAGCCTGAGAAATGTCAAGTCCTGAACTGCAGAATTGCAAGCAGAACCCAACAGGTATGGACCAATGTCTTTCAGAGACCAGCACACTGAAAGAGGTTAGAAAAGAAGGAAGGGAAGGTCCTGAAGTTACTGAATGGATAATATCAACTGTGTGTTGCAACAGATAGGAATTCAGGTGACAGAAGTGGCTTCGCTGTTCTAGTTTAAGCTGATATTTAGGGATTTAGTAATTGCATTCATAAGAGTAACCCTATAAAATTCAACTTTTTTTTCCACACTCCTTCTGGGCAAGTTGTTTTCTATTGATTCATACAAATGCAGTTTCTTCACCAATTCAGAGTGAATGATTACAAATCCCCCTTTATATATTTCATATTTTGTTATTAAAATGTGTCTCTGTTTCAAAAATGCACTGACATTGCTAGAGGTTAAATAAAGAAATGGCTGAGTGTATGCAAATAGAAATATATATTTTTGATATTGACATCCACAGTATTCATGCCAATATCAAGAATCAAACAACAGCCAACCACTCTTCATACTTACACTTTTCTCACTTAACTGTGCTTTGAAATTGAACTCACAAGCCAAATTTTACACCTATTCATTGGAGAGATGAAATATCATTTAGCAAAATTAGAAGAAAACATAATCAAGGGTTACAGGTTGCAGAGTGAATTTCTGGGACGGGTATGCCATGTTAAAATATTCACATTTACAAAAACTTTCAGGAACTTTTACAGAACTTCAGAAAAAGTTTTTGAGGTTTTAAAAACTATACACTGGAGATATTTTATAATGCCTAAAAAAAGTTACAAGGCTTGTTTCAATAAACAATCCATTAGAAAGAATTGAAGTGATTCAAAAAATACTAAGTTATTTATTATGCTACTTGAGTACCAAAGGAATATTTTTTCCCTTTAAATTTATATCCATAAACAAGGTAAAATCCTTGGATCTTCTAAACCCAATGCAAAATTTTCAGGCGAGCTATTTTCAGGAAATTAATTCAAGTTCTAGTGTCACAGTGTGCGCTTGCAGAACTAGACAAGTGCAGAAGATCGGCAGGCTCTCTCTGTCACAGCAGTTGCTGGCACCAACTCAACCTCAGTTACAGTACGCGCTGACGATGACTCAACTCCCGGGAATGGAGGGTGACAGACTCCCCATGAAGAGCTGGAAGCAAAATGATAGACATATGAATACCAACAGAGCCTCAGAGAAATGCTTGGGAAACACGGCAAGGTAAATCATTCTTTCCAACACAATAACTCCACTAAGGAACTAAAGGAGAGTCCTCTTTAAATAATCATAAAAATGCAAAAAAAGCAGTGCCAGCCACAATTAACTTGACAAGATTAGCTCAAAAGCAAAAGGCTAAATGTTTCTAGTTAAGTTAACAATTAGTAAACACAGGTGCTTAAGAATCCCAGAAGCTCAATGCTGTAAGGCAAGTCGCAGGGGCCTGCAGGGCTCATGACACCATGAGAATTTCAATCTTAAAGTCGCTATCAGTGTAGTCTGCAGATATATGCTAAATTTTTGCCAAAATTTGGGAAATTCCGTACCTATTCATAGATGACATTTTATAGCCATCTCTTCTGAAAATTTTATTCACGATATTAATTCTTTGAAGGTAATAGAAAAGCCATATAGATTTGCCAGCTTATGGAGCAATACATGGACATTTTTCTTGTGAGGAATAACACAGATGCTAATAAAGTTTATATGCAATTGACTGTGCTTCTATGCTTTCAAAACACTAAGAGGCAACTCTATGGACTCATCCAGTCATTTGTCCTCGTATCTTCACTGTTACACATCTTGTCTTACCCTATCAATCCTGCTGCTTTCATCCTGCTGGGAAATTTTCAGATAATGGTGAGTTGGATGTCAGCCACTATGAGCTACAACTTTATCTATGGCCATGAATAATGTCACCAATGCACTCTACTTTACAGTAACAGTTAAAAATTATTCCAATGTAGACAAGATTTTCTTTGGAATATACTGATTGCCTGTAATTTTGATTTGTGTGCATGTTTGTGTGAGAGTGTGAAGTGGCAAAACAAATTTAAGAAATAACTGCACTAGTCTTAAGAATGATGTATACTTACGACATCAACTTTCCTTATTCATTCAGTAATGTAATTGGGAAGGACCTGTCAAGTGATGTCCACAGAGGGAGTCAAGAACTTTTGTTATTTGACCTAGGCTGTAGTCTAAATCTGCCTTGTGCTAGATGTATTTCGGAAAGTAATCTTAATCACTTAAATTGAAAGAGCACATGCAGTGCCAACCGCAAATTCAAACTACTTAACTTATGGCCAGTCATTCTTTTATGTGTAAAGTCCTGTCTTGATGTAAATCACTTGTAAACTGTGGTTTAAATGCAAGTCTTGCTAGAAACAAATATATCAAGGAAAGATGCAAAAGATACTGAAAATCTTAAGTGCACACAAAATGCTTGAGGAACTGAGTGGATCAGGCAGCCCTATTATATCCCTTCCTTTCCAGTCCTGATAAAGGGTCTCAGTTTTGTTTCCCTCCAGAGATACTTCCTGACCCTCTATTTTCCTGTACACATAATTTTTTTGTGTACATCAAGAGCTTGCCAGTAAACATGGAATAGACTTCAGGCAACATTTCATTCTAGCTGGTGTGTGGAAATATTCAACAGCCTTAGCATTGCACCTTCTGTATCATTTGCTAGGTTCTGTTGTTGGTTCACAGCTTTGACACAAGTTGCCTGCTGAATAGGTGCTTTCTGAAGCGGTACTCTTGAGCATTAAAAATGGCAAGTCTGTTCCAGAATTAGGATCACTAATACTTCAGAAAGTTTTTGAAATGCACAGTAAAAAAAAACTTTTATTGTGTCCACTTCGCAAGAGATTCTGCAGATGTTGAAAATCTTGAGTAACGTGCACAAAATGCTGAGAGAACTCAGTAGGTCAGGCAGCATGTATGGAGAGAAATGGATTTTGTGTGTAGGACTGCATCTGCCTGTAATTTTAAAGGGCGATGATGTAATGTAATGATGCCATTAACTGCATTCATGGCATGAATCACAAGAATAAATAGCATCATGATTTTTTTTGGATGTTGCAGTGTTCGCCAAACTTGGCAATTAGCATGCAAATGTTTCATCACCAGTCGAGGCTTGGTTCTTGGTATTTCTCTCTGGGAAACTCATTTATATAGGCCGCCATTCGCTTGCCTCTGTACTGATTAGCTACTACTTCAGCTGAGCTTTAAATTCTACTGGCTCGCAATCCTTTGGCTCTTAGGTGATTCATAGACGGCACTTACTTCTATAAGTTTGTCCACAGTCTTACCAGAAAAGAACCACACTTCTCAAAATTCTTGTGCCAGCTTTGTCTTTGTTTGTGTGTTGTCCCAGTTAAAGTGTTGCCCTTCTGAGTCTTCAGGTCCAGAGATCAATGACCGTGGATTGTGTCTCCGTTCCATCAGTTTGTGTTCCTGTAAATGAATTCAGAGCTTACAGCCTGTTTGGGCGATGTAGTTCTTGCTGCAGTCTCCACAGATGACCCTGTACACCACATGGATTTTGTCAGTTGTCTTTATTGGTACCTCGGTTCTTGAGACAGGTGACATTAAAGTTGCAATTGGTTTGTGAAATATTGTGATGCCGTGAGGTTTGAGCAGTCAAGCTGTCATGACTGAGAAATTCTTGATGTAGGGCAAGAACATGTGCTTCAATGCATTTTGATTAGGGTATGCGCAACTTTTTCTCGTTAGTGAGCATCTCTTCCCTGGCCCGAAGATCAGTGGTGCTCCTGCGTGTTTGTGCGTGGAAATCCAGTTTTCTTGTGGCAGGCTATGTAGTTTCTGTGGTATCACAATTGCTTGAAAACCAATGGCAACTTTATGTAAACTTGACTCAAGAACCGAGGTACCAGTAAAGACAACCGACAAAAGCAATGTGGTATACAGGGTCACCTGTGGAGACTGTAGCAAGAACTACATCACTCTCTACTGATTTGTACACAAAATGGTGGTATAGCAACACAGTTCATTAGCACAGATCTCAGTATATGAAAACCAAGAAGGTTATCAGTTTATCTGGGACATGGCAGAGGTACTGGTGCAGGCAAATACAAAGCAGGCTTGAGAATTTTTGAAATGTGTTTCTCTTCTGATAACTCAGTAAAAAAAAATCAAAATAGACGCCATCTACAATCCCCTTAAGAGCCAAAGAAATGTGAGCTAATATACTTCAAAGGTCAACTGAAGGGGTAGCCAATCAGGACTAGGCTAGTGAGAAACACCAGCTACTGTGCATTGTGGACTCTTGACTATTGAGGAAACATCTGCAAATTAATTGCCAAGCTCAGCGAACACCGCAACATCAAACGCCTCAAACCAACCTACCAATATCCACCATCATCCTAAGCATCATGTTACTTGTTCGACTGTATACAGTTTTAAGTACCCTGATCCATTCAATAAAGTGTTATTGTTAACGTCTATAGTAAATTTCTATCGTGACAGTGCACGTAAGTCTCCAATGTAGACAATAATGCATCCATCGCACTGCATATATGGACAGTTGAAAACTGAAATTCAGGCTACCATTGACTCTTCCACTGAAGTATGTAACAGATGGCTCTTCTCATAAGAATTCAGAAGATAGCGGTTGTCTGCCACACAAAATCATTAGCTCATTTAACACACTCAGAACGCTGGAGGAACTCAGCAGGTCAGGCAGCATCTATGGAAAGGAATAAACAGTCGACTTATTGGGTGGAGACCCTTCACCAGGACTGGAAAGGAAGGGAGAAGATGGCAGATAAAAAGATGGGGGGGGGGGTAGGAGGATAGCTGGAAGGTGATAGGAGAGTTGGAAAGGTAAAAAGCCAAAAAGAGAGAAAAGATGAAATATGAAGGAAAGCCAGCCAATAATATAAAAGAAGATACCAAACATTTTTTTCCAGATATATAAAGAGTAAAAAGGAGTCGATGTTGGAATCAGACTGTTGGAAAATGATGCTGGAGAGGTAGCAATGAGGGATGAAGAAATGGTGGATGAACTAAATAAGTATTTTGCAACAGTCTTCACTGTGGAGGGCAATAGCAGAGTACCAGAAATGTGAGAGTGTCAGGGGGCAGAAGTGAGTGTCATTGCTATTACTAGGGCGAAGCTGCTTGGAAGGCTGAGAAGTTGAAAGTAAGTAGACAACCTGGACCGGGCCCAGGGTTCTGAAAAAGATAGCTGAAGATATTGTGGAGGTATTAGTAATGAGTTTTCAAGAATCACTAGACTCTGGAATGTTTCCAGAGGTCTGGAAAATTTCAAATGTCACTCCACTCTTTAAGAAGGGAGGGCGGCAAAAGAAGGGAAATTATAGGCCATTTAGCCCAATTTTAGTGGTCAGGAAGATGTTGGAGTCAATTGTTAAGGACAAAGTTTTGGCATTCTTGGAGGCACATTATAAAATAGCCCAAAGTCAGCATAGTTTTCTTAAGGGGATATTTTGCCTGAAAATCTGTTGGAATTCTTTGTGGAAATAACAAGCAGGATAGACAAAGGAGAGCCAGTGGATGTTGTTATTTGAATTTTCAGAAAACATTTGACAGGGTGCCACACATGAGTTGCTTAACAAGAGAAGAGCCCCTTGGATTACTTGAAAGATACGAGTATGGACAGAAGATTGGCTGACTAGGAAGAGGCAAAGAGTTGGAATAAAGAGCACATTTTCTGGTTAGCCTCTGGTAACTAGTGATTTTCTGTAGCTTATGGCATTAGGACCGCATCTTTTCACATTATATGAAAAGGATTTGGGTGAAGCAATTGATGACTTTGTGGTCAAGTTTGAGGACGATATGAGTAAGGTAGAGGGGCAGGTAGTGTTGAGGAAGTAGGCAGTCTGCAGAAGGACTTAGACAGATTGGGAGAATGTACAAAGAAGTGGCAGATGGAACATAATGTAAGGGAGTGCATGTCGTACATTTTGGTAGAAGGAATAAAGGTGAAGACTATTTTCTAAATGAAGGGAAAATTCAAAAATCAGAGGAGCAAAGGGACTTGGAAGTCCTTGTAAGGAGCACATATGCAGTATTGGCATTTATTTGAGAGGATTAGAATACATAAGCAAGGATATAATGCTCCATGTTTTGACCCTTGTGTTTGTTTAATGGCTATGGGCCTGTACTCAATGGAGCTCAGACAAAGTGGGGGGGGGGGATCTCATTGTAACCTATTGAATATTATGAAGCCTAGGTACAGTAGACGTGGAGAGGATGTTTTCTATAGTGGATGAGTCTAGGACCAGAGGGCATAACCTCAGAACAGAGATATATCCATTTAGCACAGAGATGAGGAAAAAAACTTTAGCCAAAGAGTGGTAAATCTGTGGCACTCATTGCCACAGACAATTGTGCAGACCAAGTCATTGGGTATATTTGATTTGGAAGTTGATGGGTTCTTCTTTAATCAGGGTGTAAAGTTTACGGGGAGAAAGCAGGTGAATGAGGTTGAGAACAATAATCGATCAGCCATGATGGAATGGCGGAGCAGACTCCATGAGCCAAATGGCCTAATTCCACTCCTCTGTTTTATGGTCTTATTGCGTTATGGTAATCCACAGAACTGATGCCTAAAAATAGGAAACAGAAGCATTTCTCATGTTTGCCTCATGAGCTACACCTTCAGGTAAAGTTTCATAACATGTGCCTTGCGAGCTACATGTTCTTTCATTTGCTGTTAATCCACCCACTGCTCGAACATTTTATTAGATTGGCATTGTCCTCTCCTGCCATTTGTTTTGATCTACCTGAATTTATATACAATCTTAGTGAAGGTAGAAAACTGTCCTTGTATTTGTCAATTCTTGCTGATGAAGACGTAACAGTCTTGACTTCAATGTTTACCCATAATATTTGAATCACTCTCTCATGGACTATTTACAATTCCTACCCATTGAAGAGTTCCCATATGGAGAATGGTGAATAGCAGTTGCTTTGACCGTGGAATATCACAAAGGAATTCAAACACCTGTGCACAATTTTGGAATTTTTACTCTACACGCATCAAAGCTTAGCACAACAGGAAATCTACCCCTTAAATACTGGTCACTGGAATGGGGAGCCCTGAACATGAGTAGGCACAGGTGAACCAAAATATTGCAGCTTCCCAGACAGAACTCCACCCATTGTCAAACAATGTTACACAGTCAGAGCTTGGCTGTAACACATGCAGTTACTGATCCCAAACTAACAACAACAACATAACTGTAACATAAGTGAAATGATCAGGGGAAATTCCAATCTAATTTATATAGGGCTGGTGTCCAAGGCTTATTTACAAACTCAATCAGAGATTCTTCTCTGGAGTATCTGTTGCTGTAAATGGAAATGTGGTATAATGCCTGCCAGAATAAAAGCATCTTGCCTCCTCTACAATTTAGTTAATAGCAAACATTAGCTATGGATGTGAAATTTGATAAAATATCTTGCTCCAATTATATGGTGAGAGGCACAACAATGAGGGAAAGGATAAGAGAGTAAGTGTAAACATATTACTGTTTCAGACTCATCACTAGGTCAGAGAGTTGTCCACTGTTTATCTGTGCTGCACTTCACTGCATGCATTTTGAATTATATTTTATTAACTTATTTATAGTGTAATATTTGGTTTCTGTGCTGTGTGTAATATATGTTGTGTGGTGCACCATGGTCCAAAGGAACATTGTTTTGTTTGTATATATGTAATGTCAGATGACTGTAAAGTAGAACTTGGAGGTAGAACAGAAGCACTGGAGATGGAACGTGGAATTCATGGATTGTGAATATGGAATGATTCAGATTACTTGGAAAAAGTACCATATACAAAAACAATTTTTATAGCGGAATGGTGTTTTCATTTCTGTATATTTCTTCAAGCAGGCAAGTTTAATGAATCTTATATCCAATCTATGTCTGATAATCACAAGATGTTGCAGAAAGCATAATCTTGTGGGGCATCTCATGCTGTGAAGTCAAAAGTGGAGTGCATTTTTGTTCTAGGTGACTGATGCACTGATTAATTTTGCACAATAAACATTCACAGAACGTGTAGATAATAGTCAGTAGGAAATTGATCAAAGGAGTTTAATGTGACAGATACCACCACAGAAAAATCTTTGATTTAGAATGATGAACTGCACCAATTTACTAACCATGAGCAGGTGCAGTTTCTACAATGATAAATTTACAAAAAATTAGAAAGTAATTTAACAACAACTCAAGGGAATGTAAAATAAAGAAAAAGTATTTGATGGTATTATTTCCACCCTATTTACCTTATCTATTTTCATTTCAAATGCTATTAGTTTGCATTTGATCAATCAAATTATATTACAATTGAATTTGAGAAAGGGGAATTATTCTATGAACTCAAGAACTGATCATAAATGTTTTTTTCTAATGATAAGTCACTAAACCAAGTTGTCTTGGTGCTTTCCTAAGCCTTTAAAGAATATTCATCAACAGCACTTTCTACGTCAATTTTAAAATCCTTAACAACCACATTATTTTGTAAAATAGGAATTGAGAAAGAACATTCACACTTACCTGTATCTGCTCCATTCATTCACCCCTTTAGAGGAAGCTGACTGCTGCCCCTGCAAGTGATGGCCCAGAAGTTTGGGCATAAGCCCTGTACACTGTGCAGCCATACTTTACTGTGCTATTACCTTACTCCAACTCACTGCATATGCCACCTGCCACCCAAATTGTCAATGTTACAATGGCTGCACGTTGTGCCTCATAAATCTACAGCTGAACACCAAATTGAATAAGTTCATTTAACTGCTGAATTCCCTGCCACCACCCAGATGTCCTCACTTATGAGGTGCATAACTTTTTATTTTGTGTCACAAATGCACCCGATGCTTAATGTCAATTTTCTAGAGTATAGATTTTGTATTTGTACTTTATTTGTGATTATATTACTTTATGTGTTATATGTGAGTTATATATTCTGTGTTGTGCACCTTGGTCCAGAGCAACATTGTTCTGTTTGGTAATAAACATGTATGCTGTTGAATGGCAATATCTTGAATTTGAATTCAAATTCCTTGTTCCAGGAATTTTCAGATCCTAACAAAGAAAACAGATATTAGTACTGCTTTCATTAACGAAAAGAAATAGCAGGGGGTAATGTCCTAGAATCCCCTAGGTGCCAGGTAAGTTATGTTAGTTCAGTGCTGCAAACCATGCCCTGCTTTGGAGAATTCCCTAATGAATAAGGCCCATGACATTGGCATGTCCTGTTTCTATTACGTGAACTTGTCATTCACTTGCATGCAGTTACTTTCCTGGGATGCAATCACTCAGTAAAGCCGAACACAGACCTCTGTCCAGAGGAAAATGAATGAAAAAACTTGCTTCTGTGTAATTAAATAAGTATACCATAAAAATTGGCAGAAACGTATAAATAACCCTGTCACTAAAAGCAGAGGACTCATAACAAAATAAAACATAAATTCCTTTGATCCATCTTTTGAAATAACTTGAATTCATCATCTCAACCCATGGCATTTTTCGAGGAAATTCTTGCATTACTGCGAGCATCACTAGTTTATGAATTATGGGTATCATTAGTGAAGTTGGCAACTTGTCATGCATCTCCAAGTATCCTCTGAACTGAGTGCCTTGTTTAACAATTTCAATGACAATTAAAGCTCATTCACAGCAATGAAATCGGGAGTCACAAACAGTTCAGCAGGGTTCAGGTTCAAATGCTCATTTATTATCAAAGTATGTATGCAATATACAACTATGAGGTTTTTCTTCTCCAGATAGCCATGAAACTATGCAAAACCATGAAAGACACTTCAGGGAGAAACAGTAAACCCAACATGATTATTAACCCACTACCACCCTTCCCCACACAAAATGCAACAAGAACATCAACCCCAAAATTTCCCTCCTCCTGCGCAAGAAACAATGAGAAGGAATGGCAAAAACATAGAATATTAAAAAGATAAGACTGAAAAAAAAACATCCACAGTCCAAAATCCATATGCAGAAACCTTGGTAATATTCACCAGCATTAAGACTGGGCACAGTGATAGACCACACAGGCTTCCTCTTTGGCAACAGAGTAATCCTACCAGCAATCTTTGCTCACCCTCTGCATTCACCTGGCTGTTTCAGTCCTCCTCATCACTTTAGTCAGTGGATAATGGAAGCTTTAATTGGCAAAATGGCATTGAATGTCAGTTCATGCCCCATCTCATGGTCAGTTTTCAAGTTCAATTACTTCTATTGTAAATAAGATCGAAAGAAGACAAGAGACATATCAATAAGATTGAAGGAGCACTGAGAAGATTTACAAAGGTGTTGCTAGGGCTTGAGGATCTGAGTTATAGGGAAAGGTTGAATAGGTTAGGATATTATTCCCTAGAGTGTAGGAGAATGAAGGGAGATTTGATAGAGATTAATTAAATTATGAGTGCTATATTTAGGATAAATGCAAGCAGGATTTTTCCATGGAGGTTGGGTGAGACAAGAACTGGAGGCCATGGGTTAAGGGGGAAAGGTGAAATATTTAAGGAAAACATGAGAGGGAACTTCTTCACTCAGAGGGTGGTGAGAGTAAGCTTCCTGAAATGCCTGAAAGAAGCTACTCAGTATTTCATTGCAGCATTGACAAGATTATCAAAGAATCCAGGTATCAAAGTCTGCATGGTCGCCTTGGTTCCTAACTGTCCTATTTACTGTGGCTTCCAGTGATCTATACTTGGAGATTCCCAGCTAAATGCTTGAGTATTTTACTCTGAGATATTGGGAGAATATTAAATCCTGTTTAATTATGTAACTCAGGGAGTTGGAGAACAATGTTTATTGAAAAGTTAAGGAGGTGAGTTATATTTTATCTAACATAACGTATATGTTAAATTTATTCAGCATATTTTATGTATTATCGTAATGAGAGAAGTTCTATTTTGTGAGAGATGTAACAGTTCCAGGGTAAACATCAGAAGCCACAGATCAGCCTGATTTTCTCAAATTTACTTCTGATTGTAATGTATTATGATGAAAGAATATCATCGCAGTCTCAAAGCACCATCACACAAAATCTTACAACATTAATTTACATTATTCAGTTTTTTTTAGATAAATTTAAATAACTTTCCATTAATGAGTAGAAGTATATTCCCAGTCAGTAGTGTTAAATTCACAACACAGGGTGATACACTGGCTGTGAAATTTACTCTGTAGAATTAAGGCAAGTATTTAACTCCACTGATTATCAATGAATTTCTAGACAAGTTTTAACTTTTTACTTGGTTACAAGAAACAGAAACTCAACTAACAACAGCACTTACAGTAGATTCCCTATAATGTTCTGCTGGTTTGAGCAAATTTTTTTTACACCAGGCACATTCATCCAGAGCCTGACAAACTCACTGAATGAAAAATAGTTTGATTTGATACAAATTCAATTGAAACTTTAATTTACCAACCAATTTACCACCTGTTAAACTCATTTAGATGCAGCTAATTGAATGCATGAGAATTAAACACCAGGGTTCAAACCTAATTCTGTAACAGATGCACAGCACTAAGGCATTGGTTGGGACAAATAAAATCAGCCCTTATTGTGCTCTTAATGAAATTAGGATCAGAATTCAAATCAGGTCCATTATCATGGTCTTATATGACATGGAAGTTATTGTTTTGTGGCAGCACTACGGTGCAAAGATATTAAATAACAAAAAATTACAAAATGAATAAATGGTGCAAAAATAGCGACGTAGTGTTTACAAGTTCACTAACTGTTCGGACATCTGATGGTGGGGGGGAGAAAGCTGTTCCTAAATCATTGAGATTAGGTATTCAGGTTCCTGTATCTCGTCACTGACTGTAGTAATGAGAAGAGAGCATATCCTGGATAGTAAAGGTCCATAGTAATGGTTACTGCTTTCCTGAGACACCACATCTCGAAGATATCCTCAGAGGTGGGAAGGGTCTTGCCTGTGATGGAGCTGGCTGAGTCAATTCTGATCCTATGCATTGGAGCCTCCGTAGAGGGCTGCGATGCAACCAGCCAGAATACTCCTCACAGTACAGCTGTAGACGTCTTTACTGACATAGCAATCCTCTTCATTCCTAATGAAGTGGAGCCACTGGCAAACCTTTGTCATGATTACATCAATGTGTTGGCTGCAGGACAGATCCTCTGAGATGTTGATATCCAGCAAACTGCTTACGTCTTATGTGCTGACTCTCTCAGTGAGGGCTGGTGTGCATTCTCCTGGCTTCCCCTTCCTTAAACCTGCAGTTAACTCATTGGTCTTACTGACTTTGAGGGCAAGATTGTTGTTACATCACTCAACAGTATCTCACTCTCGTACAACTCCTTATTGCCATCATTTAACATTCACATTTAAGCTATTGTGTGGAGTTTGAATAAACATCCTTTTAATTTATTCATACTTTGTCCTTTGCACACTAATTGTTGGCTTTGGCCAATATACACATTTAGAAATATGATGGCAGAATATAGCATTAATGGTAAACTCCTGGCAGTGTGGATGATCAGAGGGATCTTAGGGTCTGTATGCATTGGCCTTCATCAACCATGGGATTGAGTTTAAGAGCCAAAAAGTAATGTTGCAGCTATATAGGACCCTGGTCAGACCCCACTTGGAGTACTGTGCTCAGTTCTGGTCGCCTCACTACAGGAAGAACGTGGAAACCATAGAAAGGGTGCAGAGGAGACTTACAAGGATGTTTCCTGGATTGGGGAGCATGCCTTATGGAAACAGGTTGGGGGAACTCGGCCTTTGTTCCTTGAAGCTACAGAGGATGAGATGTGATCTGATAGACGTATACAAGATAATGAGAGGCATTGATCGTACAGATAGTCAGAGGCTTTTCCCAGGGCTGAAATGGCTAGCATGAGAAGGCACAGTTTTAAAGTGTTTGGAAGTAGGTACAGAAGAGATGTCAGGGGTAAGATTTTTATGCAGTGAGTGGTGAGTGCATGGAATTGGCTGCCGGAAGTAGTGGTGGAAGCAGAGATGAAAGGGTCTTTTAAAAGACCCCTGGATGGATAAATGGAGTTTAGAAAAATAGAGGATTATGGATACGTCTAGGTAATTTTTAAGGTAAGGACATGTTTGGCACAGCTTTGTGAGCTGAACAGCCTGTATTGTGCTGTATGTTTTCTATGTTCTATATTCTAGAAGGGAGGGAGGCAGAAGAAAGGAAATTATGCTTCTATGTTTCTAAGAATGAAGATTTGTTTGAAGTAATAATACAGAAGTATGGCAATTTCCTGCAGCAAATGTGTAAGTAAGTTTATTTAGAAGAATTGTATGTGACTTTCTTCAAGAATAAATAACAGGGTTACCATCTCCACACACCACTCCCAGCAATCCCCTCCCAAATAAGAAAAAGTGTGAATTCCATTCTCATTTAAATTAGCTCCACGAAACGTCAATGACACTATGGTTCGATACTCTTTCCTTTTTAACTTTTCAGCCTGCACTGCAGAGTTTTATTAATGGTTAGTCGATTCCTTTTCCTCTCTTCCCCATCTTGCCATATGTGTAGCTATTTAACTGTAAACAGAAATTGAAATTAAAGCATTATCTAAAATTAGGAGCAACATTTTAATGGAATATGAAGTAGTTATGGGATTATACCCGTGCATTTCATAAATTATCCTTAATTTTTCATCATGTTTATCTTAAAGACCATTCTTTATCTTGTCTCTCTACGGTAGAAGTTCAAATTTGCAGGAATGGAAATTATCCACTTGCAACAAGTGTCACTTTTGTGTTAACTACAGCTCTAATGATCAGAGTATCAGAGAACCTGACTAACCTGCATGTGTTGTACTGTAAAATTTCCACTATACTTCCACTATAACTTGAAAATCTATGAGTATTTTAGGAGTTACATAAAGATTATTTTCTTTATATTTCTTCTGAAGAAAAATTGTGACATTATACATTGTGTATGACAACCAGAAATAACGATGTTTTGGAGTTTTGATGGCAAAAAAAAAATGCTCCTTTCACAACTTAAAAAAACTGAAATGTCAGTTTTTCAAGCCTAACTGATAGCTAGGGAGTTAATAAGGGGAAATTGTGATCACTTTGAATCAAAATTGCAATGATTGCGTAAACAAGTTAAAATAGTTGAGATACAAAAATATAGTTAATTTCATTGGTTCTGATGGTATTGATCCAGAGGTACTTTAGAAGTCAGGAATGAGTCATAAAACCTGTTGAGGCATAAAGCTTAGTGGTTATTAGATCAAGTAAAATATTTCAAAGTTTGCTGATAGTGCAAATCCTGCTGGCAATGCGGACTATCATAAGAGGTCTTAGAGAGACTTTTCTGGATTTTAACAGGTTAAATTAATAGATGATGACATTGTAGAAAAAATAAAGTCAAAGACAAGACATTGTGGTATGCAGAAGTACATGTATGTACGGGCACAATGAAAAACTTACTTGCAGCAGCACCATAGGCACAGAGCATCAAAACATAGCACTCACAAGAGAAAAACATGAAATAGATATTAATTATGCAAATTTATACAAAAGAAACACAATCGGAACAACAAAAAAGTCTACTGCAGTGTAAAATGGTCTGTTACATGGTCGGCAACAATGAATATCGAATTGAGTCAGGTTTTATAAACAAACATAAACATTTATTGAACTCTGCTCAACAAAAGTGAAAAGTAAACAAACAACTAACTTAACCGGAAGTTAACTGTTGTATGGCAATTTAACAAACCGCCAAACTCTGGAATAGTTCTTAAAGTGGTAAATTCGAACACAGTCTTAAAGTGATAAATTGAAAAGTCCACGTGATTTATACAGTCAGTACAGAGAGTCCTCCATGAAACCTGATTTCTTCGAAGAGGTGACATTACTGTTGATCCCAGCCGAGTGATGCCTTGTCCAAAGGATTTATGACGAATGAAATAAAACAGCTTTTTGCTGGACGGTGAATACTGCACAAATCTTCCTGATCTTGCAGGAGTTATCTCAGATGCAGGTCACTATTCCTGAACGAAGATTCAATAAGGTCGAACCTTAATAAAACTGCCCAACGACACCAACTTTACTCAATTCTTTGGGTTCCCATACTTTAGTAAGGTCTTCACTCTCCAATGCTAGACTGTAGAGGTAAAACAATGGTACAACAAACAAAAACTGGCAGCAGTTGGCAAAACTGCCAGCAACAACCTTGGCACCTTAAAATAGAAAGTAAAACTCCACTTAAAAACGAAACTGCATCATGAGATGAATATGCAGCAAACCTGACTAACCAACTAATGAACTAACTGCGTGACAACACGAATTTCCCCTTATATACCCGTTGGAATATGCCATCACGTGACCTCACACCGGTGGGGAAATTACATCACCCCACCATCATAAGACAATTACATCATGCTCACAAAATGCTCAATTACATAATGGTCATAAGACAGTCACAAGATACCTATGGGGTATGTAACAGGTCATAGTTTTGCTCTACTGAGGCAATGATTAGGGCAATGGGGAACCCTATGTAGGAGAGTGTTATGGTCCAGTCCGAAGCCCGCATTCCGGGTCTTGATCCGGTCCGCAGACTCCGGACTCTGGGTCTTGTAGCCATCCCTCCATTCGCCCTTGAGCCGAATTAGTCACACCTGTGGATTATCTTGGCTTGTTGGGGCTCAGGGAGGCACACCTGATGCCCATCAGCTGGCGGTGTATATAGGGGGCTCTGGGACTGAGTGGAGTTGGGGGTTGTCCTGTTTATCCTACTTGCCCTGGCTTGGAGTACCCATTGTTAAAGATGAGTTCTTTGAGTAAGTCTGGCAGTTGCCCTGGACCAAGTTCCCTTCTTATTGCTTGCCTCCGTTGGGCAAGCCTGGCCAGAATGCTGTTGCCCAGTGGGGGGACTCTGCCCCTTCCTACCCCTTGTGGCTGACGGGTTGTGCCCGCAACCTACCCAGGTGCTCTGTGACCTGCCCAGGCCCCCATGTTCCTGCCTGGGAGGTCTGGGCCCTGCCTACGAGTTATGTGGCCCACCCAGAGGTATCTGCCCCTCTCCTATCTCTCGCTGCTGACGGGTTGTGCCCTGCAACCTGCCCAGGCCCCCGTGTTCCTACCTGGGAGGTCTGGGCCCTGCCTTGGAGTTATGCGGTCCTCCCAGTGAACTCCTAGACCCCACCTGAACTCTGGGATCCTGCCTTGCCTGCCTGAAATCTGGGATCCTCCTGCCTGCCTGAACTCGAAGACTCTCTCGGAACCCCAGAATCACCTTGAACGTCACGTCCCTCATGCACACCACAGTCAGCACATCTTGTCTATTGTTTAGTTGTTCCTGTCCTGCCCCTAGTCCTTCAGTGCCTGTGTCCTGCAGTTGGGTCCAGCCTCCTGTCCCCTTATGATAAAGAGATGTGAGACCATTCTCTTGGTAGAAAATAGAAAGATTAAATATTGAAAAAATGGTGGAATATTACATGGTTGCTCTTCCATACATATTAATTCATCCAAGTACAGTGAACAATGGTGAAAACAAATATGTTGGCCTTTATCACAAATTATTTTGAGTGAAAGAGCAGAACCATCTTTCTCCAATTATATGGAGCTTGGTGATGTGCATCTAGAGTACTGTAGCAACATCTTGTATCCCTTCTCAAGGAAGGATACACATTCAATAGAGGGAGTGCAGCAAATCATTACCAATTTGATTGCTGGGATGCTGGATTTTGTCTCTGAAAAGAAATTAACAAAGCTGTTTTCATATTCTCTGGGGTTGAGAGTGATGAGATGAGATTTCTTTGAAACATTCAAAATGATTATGGTGCGTGACAATTTAAGTGAATGAATAATGTTTCCCCAATGAAGATTTGTTGGAAATTGGGGTTACAATCTTGCAATAAAGGATCAGTCATTCATGGTGGTGTTGAAAAGAAATTCAAAGGTAGAGAATCTTTAGAATTCCCTACCCAAGAGACCTTTGGAGACTCATTCACAGAGTACCTTTAGATCAAAGTCTGAAAGGATTTTAGACTTTGAAGAAATCAAAGGATGTGGGTTGGTGTGAGAAAATAGCACTGTGTAAATGATCAACCACGACCAAATTAAATGGCAGAGCAGATCAGGAGCAAACCCCCTCAGAAGCTACCACTCTTTCTGTTAAACTCCAGTTTAGGAGCTATTGACATTCAAGACTAAAGAGGAAAGAAGGGCTGGACATCATGTCATAGTTTGCAAGTATAGAAAACTGAAGGGAGAGAGTGGCTCTTTCAGAAATAAGGAACATTTTGCTGCTCATAGTGCATCATTGTGTAACTGAGGTTATTGAGGCTCTTCGTGCAGAGATACCATTCTATCTCATTTCGCCCTGCTGGAAACAGGAACATGGAGTCAATCCAATTGCAGCTCTGTCACCAGGTTTCCACTGACTTCACACATGTTCAGCAGGGCGTAGAATTAAAGCAATCTGTACAAGAATTAGAAAGGAGATGGTGGTTTTTATTTTATCCAGAGTGTGGCAAGGGTTTGGAACTCACTGCCTGAATGAATGGCAGAGTCAGAATCCCTCAGTACAATTAGGAAATCCCAAAACGATCATGAACTGCAGAGTTATGTATTAAGCCCTGTGCATAGGAATAAGTTGTGCTGTTCCTTTTCACAGGACAAAGGCACAAAGTTGTGAATGGTCACCTTCCATGCCATAATCTTCCTCTGATTCTTTGAGCTGTGAAACCACAGGTAGTTTTCTAACTCTAAACCAGATATTAGTCTGATCCTTTCATTATTCTAAGAAAGATCATTTCATGAAGAATTTGTTGGTTGTTCTCTCCACTGCTAACTTTGCTAAACACTGCTTAAATACCATCTATATGTCCACTGTTGTTGGTAAAATCTTTTATGGTAATAAGGAGGCATACAGAAATAATCTAGCTGATAGTGTCACAATAGCAACCTTGCACTAAACATCTGTAAGATCAGGGAACTAATTGTAAACTTCAGGAAGGAGAAGTCAGGAGTACACACACCAGTCCTAACTGAAAGCTCAGCGGAAGCAAGGATGGGCAGACTTATCTTCCTAGACATTAACATCTCCGAGGATATTTCTTGGTCAAACACATTGATGCAATCATGATGAGGGCAAACTAGCATCTCTGCTTCTATAGAAATTTAAGGTTTTGCTCTTTATTTATTTTTGAAACTTAAAGTAATTTTTATATCTTTGCACTGTATTGTTACCATAAAACACTTTCATGTCACATAAATCAACAATAATAAAACTGATTCTGTCTCTGATCCTATGGTGATCATACATTTTCACTGTTTCCTTCTTCAACTGTTTGTTCTGGTTCCAGTTTTTGTGAATCTAGGAATGAGATAGGGCTGGGATGTGGTGTGGAGATGCATGATATCACTTCCTACCGCCTCTCCCTCAGAACAGGTGGGTGGATCAGAGGCATTGAAATTAGAGAAGGGAGATCAGGAAGACAAATAATAGATTCCAACAGTTACCTCAGTACTATTAGTGTTCATGGGCACTGCAATGTTATTTTAATGCTGTATATCAATGATTTAGATGATAGAATAGATTACTTTGTTGCCAGCTTTGCAGATGAATCGAAGATTGGTGGAGGGGTAGGTACTGTCGAGGAAACAGGAAGGCTGCAGAAGGCCTTAGAAGAATGGGCAAGAAAGTGGCAAAAGAAATAAAATATTGGAAAATGCATGGCCAAGCATTTTGGTAGAAGAAATAAATGTGCAGACTGATTTTCTAAACAGGGAGAAAATCCAAAAATCTGAGATGCAAAGGGACTTGGGAGTCCTTATGAAGAACACCCTGAAGGTTAACTTGCAGGTTGAGTCAGTGGTGAGGAAGGCAAATGCAATGTTACCATTCATTTCATGATGTCCAGAATATTAGAGCAGGGATGTGATGCTGAGGCTTTATCAAGCACTGGTGAGGCTCACCTTGAGTATTGTGTACAGTTTTGGCCTGCTCATCTTAGAAAAGATATACTGGCATTAGAGTGGGTTCAGAGGAGGTTCACAAGGATGATTCTGGGAATGAAATGGTTATCACATGAGGAACACTTGATAGCTTTGGGTCTGTACTCACTGGAATTTAGAAGAGTGGGGGGGATATGAATGGTAGAGAGCATTTTCACCAGTTGCATCCCAGTCTTGTATGGGGGCTCCAATGCACAGGATTGCAAGGAGTTGCAGAAGGTTTTAAACACAGCCAGCTCCATTACTGGCACAACCCTCTCCATCACTGAGGACACCTTCATGACACATCATGAGGTTAAGAATAAAGCACCCAATACCAAGGCTCCTCTTGATCCAGGATATGCCTCTTTTCATCACTATCACTTGGGAGGAGGTATAGGATTGAGAAGGCATCCACAAGTCATCTGCGGCTTAGTGAATGGCCACAGGTTACTTGTTTACTGAAACCATCATAAGTCTTCTGCTGAATTTGCCATGGCGATATAATACAACACCTCGACATCAATATGTTGTGTTCATTCACTGATAACTAATGATGAGACTTGAAGGCAGGAGACAGAACAAAGCCGAAACGTGAAATAATGTTTTATTCAGTAATACCATGCAGCTACAAAAATCTCAAAGTTCAAATGTACATCCGAAAATATGACTATTTAAAATGTTTACCCAAGAACATTCAAGACATTGATAAGAACAATGATCAATCAGTGAAAGTCAGCCTGGGATGGGTAGTCAAATAGGCATTGGTTGTTTTGGCTCACAGTAACAACTTGTTAGCAATGTTCTTAACATCCTTGTTTAGTTCAGCTTTGAAGTCTGTGATTCTAGAATACCTTTATATGGACACTTCTTCAGGCTAAATGTTTAGGTTAGGAATTTCAATGCCAAACTCTAATTCTGTTTTAACTTTTCTAATCTGAAATTAATTTCATATATTTTTAGTTTTTCCATGTCTTCTTTCCATATTGTAATAGATCTTCATAAGCCTGTGATTTAATGCACTTTTATCACTTGCTAAGTTGTTTTTGAGGTTCTAGGGTGTGGGATTGGACTTGCCTTAACCCTAGTAACAGATCTACCTTCCAAAACAACATTAATGAAGTGCTTTTAGAATAGGTGGTCATTTATGGTATTCCTGCAATTTCTGCTACTGATGATTTTGTGGCTCCAGGCATTAGAAACGTTATGTCAATTATCTGATTGGCATAACAAGATTATAATTTATCATCTCTGCATTACTAGCCAGAACATAATCATCAATAAACCAAGTCTTGAAATCACTTGCTCATATTTTCAAGTTTGGAAGGAATTTTAATATTTTTCAAAACTGACCTATTTATGAATTAAATGGAAAATTGCGCTGTTCAGGCAGGTGTATTAAATGTTACAAAGAAAAGTTCTGCACTCAGATCATTGGTTAAATGACTTTTGCTAAGTGATATATATGAATATTAAACTGCAGAACTGGAACTTCTCACTTTTAAGTGTAGCAACCCACAGCAGAATGGCAGATGTTCAGCAGAGTAGATAAAGGACTAGGCAAGCAATAGTGATAGGGGACTTGACAGTCAGGGACACAGATCAGCATTTCTGTGGCTGCAAGCAAGACTCGGAGATGCTTTGTTGCCGTCCCTGTTGCAAGGGCCAAGAATGTCTCTGAGGAACGTGGGACATTCTGAAAGTGAAAGGCAAGCAGTAGGACTCATGTTCTCTATTGGAACTAACTAATTGTAAGACAGGAAGAGAGATGAGGGCCTGTAAAAACATTGTAAAGAAGTGGGTAGAAAGTTAAAAGAACAGAAATGTGTGGGTTGCAATCTCAGGATTGGCACATGGTAGCAAGGCAAACATAGAAAGATAGTACATTTGAATGTGTGGTTAAAGAGCTGTTGCAAAGGGATGAGTTTCTGGCACATAGATCATTGGGCTCTCTTCCAGGGCTGGTGGGACCTGCACAAGGACTGGTTGTAAGTAAACTGGAGGGCAACACTATCCTCCCAGGGAGATTTGCTAAAGCTGAATAGCAGGGTTTATACTAGCATAATGAGCGGTTGAAAGACATAGACTTATTAGGGATAGTTAGCATGGCTTTATGTGAGAGAGGTCATGTCTTTGACAAACTATTTGAGGTGTCAAAGGTTACTGATGAGGGTAGGGACCTCAGTAAAACATTTAATCATGATAGGTTGATCCAGAAGATTAAGACAGATGGGATCTATGGAGACTTGCTGAATTATACTAAATATTGACTTGAAGACGGAGGTTAATGATGAATAAGTCCCATTCAGATTTGAGGTGTTCAGGGTTTCAGGCAGGGATCAGGAACTTTTGTTGTTTCTGATGATCTGGACAAAAATTTAGGTGGGCTAATTAGGTTGACAATGTAAGAGTTTGTTGAGCTATAGATGATGAAGTAGGTAATCAAAAGATACAGAAGGACATAATTCAATTGTGAATATGGGCAGAGGAGTGGCAGATGGAGTTTAATCCAGACAATTGAAAGGTGATGAATTTTGAGAGATCAAGTGCAAGAGGGAAGCATACAGTAAATGGCAGGACTGTCAGGATCATTAACATACAGAGGGATCCTAGGGTGCAAGTCCACAGTTCACGGAAACTTACAACACAAGTAGATATGGTGGTCAACAATATTCTGCATGCTTGCCTTTATTTGGCAGGATATTGAGTACAGAATTTGGGAAGTCATACTGCAGCTGATCAACTGACTGAAGTGTTCACCAATATCTTAAACCCGTCGCTTTGGCAGTCTGAGATACCCACTTGCTTCAAGTAGGCTTCAATTATAGACATGGTTAACAAGAAAGTGGTAACCTGCCCAAATAATCATTGTCTATTAGCACCTACATCCACTGTGATGAAGTCCCTTGAGAGGTAGGTGATGAAACATATCAACTCCTGCCTGAGGAGCAACTTGGATTGCTCTAATTTGCCTAATGTCACAACATGTTCATAGCGGTTGCTATTTCATTGGCTATTCACTCAACCCTGGAACATCAGGACAGCAAAGGTGCTGACAACAAGATGCTCCTTATAGACTACAGCTCAACATTGAACACTATCATCCTCTCAAAACTAATCAATAAGCTTCAGAACCTTAGCCTCAATATCCCCACGTGCTTTTGGATTCTCAATTTTCTCACTTGCGGCCCCAGTCAGTTTGCAGCAACAGCATCTCCTCCACATTCTTGATCAGCACCAGGTGTATCACAAGGTTGTGTGCTGAAGTTACACTTATGGCTGTGTAGCTAAGCACAGCTCCAATGCCATATTTAAGTTTGTTAATGACAGCAATATTCATGGCTGAATCAAAGGTGGTGATGAATCATCATATAGGAGGGAGACTGAAAGTTTGGCTGAGTGGTGCCACAACAACCTCTCCCTCAATGTCAGCCAGATCAAGCAGCTGATTATTAACTTTAGGAGGAGTCCTTGAGATAGTCCTCATTGGAGTATTAGAGGTGGAGAGGATCAGCAACTTTAAATTCCCTGATGTTATTATTTCAGAGGATCTGTTCTGGACCCAGCATGTAAATGCCATTACAAAGAAAGCACGGCTTCACCTCTATTACCCTAAAAGTTTGTTTAGATTAGGTATTTCATCTAAAACTTTGACGAACTTCTAAGGCTGTGTAATGGAGAGTATATTGACTGGCTACATCACAGCATGGAATGCAAACATCAATGCCCTTGCAAAAAGTTTTCAATGTGACCCAGTCCATCATGGGTAAAATCCTCCCCACCATTGAACACATCTACACAGAACGTTGTTGCCGGGACATCCATCATCAGGGACTTCCACCACCAAGGCTTTGCATTACTCTCACTGCTGGAATCAGGAAGAAGGCACAGGAACCGTAGGACTTACACCATCATTTTCCAAAACAGTTATTGCGCCTCAACCATCAGGATTTTGAGCCAGTGGGTATAACTTTACTCAACTTCATTGGCCCCATTACTGAACTGTTCCCACAAACTATGGACTCACTTTCAAAGACTCTTCATTTCATGTTCTGCAAATTTATCATTTACTTATTTATTGTTTTTTTTCTTTTGTATGTGCACAGTTTGTTGTTTTTTGCACATTGGCTGTTTTTCCGTCCTTTTGGGTATAGTCTTCCGTTGATTCTATTATGTTTCTTGAATTTACAGGACATGCCTACAAAAAAAAGTCTCAGGGTTGTACATGATGACATATATGTACTTTAATAATAATTTTACTTTGAACTTTGAGCAGCATAAAAGATTGGTTTGGAGTGTTATATACAGTTCTGTTCACCACATTATAGAAAGTATTAGGAGAGTGCAAAAGAGGTTCACCAACATTTTTGCCTAGATTAGAGAGTATTAGCTGTAAAAATGGGTTGGACAAACTTGGACTGTTTTCTCTGGAGTGTGAGAAGTGAAGATTCAAACAGAAGTAAATATAATTATAAGAGGCATAGATAGAGTAGATAATCAGTTTTTCCCCCTATGGTGGAAAACTTTAATATTAGAAGGTATAGATTTATTGTGAGGTGGGAGAGTTTAAAGCAGATTTGTAAGACACATTTTTTTCACACAGTAGATTGGTTAGGTACCTGGGTTGTGCTGCCGGAGGAAGTGGTTGAAGCAGATATGATTTTAATATTTAGGGAACATGAGTTTTACAGTTCTTGTTACATGCACATGCAAGTCAACTCTTTGAGTGATTATGCAGAAAGTTTGAAGTTAATAACTCAACTCCCTCTACCTTAGGCCATAAACTTATTAACTTATCTGTGGACACTTTCTGGAGGTTCAAGATCCGTATGCTCCACAACCGCAGGACTAAGTGTGTAAATGTAGGAGGGGACTATGTTGAACAATAAATGTGCTGGGTTTTCTAAAATTGACTCCTTCTATCTTAGGCCACAAACTTATCAATCATCACTCATATATCTATTCATAGTTTTCATGTCAATCTTCTAGAGCTACAGTATTTTCAGAGAATGGAATTATGTTCACTGCCATAGTAAATTCAAAATAGTTGCCTTTTAAATGGAATCAACAATTTCAATCAAAACCACCTATGTTTCAACATTAATTTATCCTCAGATACCAATTCAAAGGTCTCTTAATAACTGAGTTTTAAAATTTGCCATGAAAAGTGACTTGAAAAGGCCAGAAAAATGCTTCTTATCCTGGTTTTATAGAAAAGTGGTCCTGAGGTCAATTGAATTACACTGAATCATAGTGATGGAATAAACTGTGCAGGTATGAGTTTGTTCCAGGAATAGGGTGATATTGCCATTAACTATTAGAGAAAATTGGAAATTGCTCAGTACTTTTCCACAGGGACAGTTCAAGCAAAATAGACTGGAATGTAAAGCATAGAACACATTGAAAACAGAAAGGTAAGCAGATACAAACACGTAAACAGATAATTAACTTCCACACTTGGTGTATTTATTGCAAGCTGTATCTAAAATTATTTTATTGTCAAGTGACAATAACCAATGATAGTTTTCTTGTTAGTTACTGTACATTGGTACCTTGATCAGTACCACATCCCATTATACTGATCTCTAATGACATTCTTGACCCAAGGGAGAAATACTTTCACTCAGAAATACTAGAAAACATCGATTAAAATTCTCAAATCACGCCAGTTTAGCAGCTAGTTGAACACTCAGATAGCTTACTAAACATGACAAAATTGTTCACATTTGCTCCGCCAGTTGCAGTACTGTACAACATTGGCACTCTGCCAATGAGTCCACAGTATTTAGTGACCCCTTTTAGAGCTGACTTGATTGGTTTTCTTATTTCCCGGAATGCTTTTTGAGTGCTAAGTGAAGTCAAATGTTCGAACAGGGTGAGAATTCATGACTGCTGGCTGGGTGGGGAATATCTAAAAAGGCATTCATATAAGTTGGATCAGCTGGTCAATTCAAGCAGATGTGCCCTGCTAGTCATTCACAGCATGCATTTGTTTGGCAGCTATGTTCCTGATCAAATAAACAGCCATTGTTGCAGAACTTGAGCTCACCAAAATATATCTATTATTACCACACATGCTTGCACATCATTTCATCAAAGAGCAAAGTTCAAGCTATAAGGCAAAAGACACACTGATTACACATTCAAGAGGGAAACAAACAGTATTGAGGGCAAATAGTGCAGTTAAACTAATTACAAACTTTAATTAAGCAAATAGAGTTTCTGTGCTGGTGCACCATAATGATTTTGCCCGCCTTACAAAATCAAATAGAAACAAAGTGAAAAACATTAAAGAGCCATTACTTAACTTAAAATCCATGGGATAGATTCTTAACCAGAGTGGGGTTTAGGTGGATGATTACTGCAGTATTTGTTTCCACTGTTAGAAACAACAGAAGTCACACTGTCCCAGATTTAAAAAGTACCGGACTATTTCTTCCCTGATCCAGACGTGAAGGGAGGAGGACACAATGGCAGTTAGAGGATGGAAATAGCTTTTCAAGTCAACAATTTCACAGTAATAGTGGTTAATCGATGGCTTAACTTGTCTCTGGTTTATGTCACATTTATCCAGCAGTCCACAGTTTGCATAAGAGTTCTTCACTTCTGAGGTCTAGAATGTCAAAACTGGGGATGAGCGTTAGTCTGCAGAGTTGACACATCCATAAACACTATTTAAAATTAAGTGTCCATTGGTTTTGAGCACTTTCAGTGTAACAGAATAATCAAGTACAGTGTACATGATATATGATTGATAGAGTGAATTTCCAAACATTTCCTAGTATCAATCATCTGAATATCACCTGCAGATTGCTGAGGAATTGGTGCTTTGCATAATGTTTAGGCAGTTCATTAGTACTGATGGTCAATTAATTACTTGCAAGAATTAGATTTCTGTATTTTAACAGTAGGTGACTTTTATATGCAGGTAGATCATTTAATAGCTCCAATTATTACAGAAAAAAATAGTCTGGGAAAATGTCAAATATGTTTTCATTTTTCATTTCATTTTTCAATCTTTTTTATTGATTTCCAACTAAAGAATATATAAATCGGAAAAGGAGTTTAACAAGTAGATAATATAAAAGACATATAAACAGCAACAGTAAAAACAAAAAGTATATAATATCAAAATCAGAAGTAAAATATTATGCTGGTATATATACAATGGTCAAAAAAAACTACAAGTCCTCATAACAATCATAAAAAATTGGAAATTTTATTGATGAGGAAAAAAAACCCACTAACTAAACTGAAACAAAAAACAACAAAAAAGAAAGAGACAAAAGGAAAGAAAAAGAAAGATTGGGCAGTCTAATTGAGGATAAAATTAGAACAAAATAGAGAGAGAAAAAAAAAGCACATCCTTCCAGTCATCTCTGAACCTTCACGGATAAGGATTTTCCCCAAAGAGAATAAAGAAAAATAAAGAAATAAAAATAAATTAAATCATGTGAAAATATTGAATAAAAGGTCACCAGATTTGTTCAAAATTAAAGAATGTATCAAACGTCTGGCTTCTAATTTTCTCCAAGCTTAGACATGACATAATGGAGGAGAGCCGTTAGAAAACAGTAGGCAGGTTAGATTCTTTCCAATGTAACAAAATGGCTCTCTTAGCCAGTAAAGTTGAAAAAGCTATCACATGTTGCGCAGAAGCAGACACTTTGCTTGCTTCCTCTGGAATAATCCCAAAAATTGCTGTAAATGGATTAGGTTGAACATCCATATCTATAACTTCAGATAATATTCCAAACACATCCCTCCAAAAATTATTTAAACTTACACATGACCAAAACATATGTGTTAGTGTAGCCATTTCTGCATTACATCTGTCACAAATAGGGCTTATATTCGGAAAAATATGCGTCAAATTATCTTTGGACATATGGGTCCTATTTATTATCTTAAACTGAATTAAGATATGGCATGTGCAGATAGATGAATTATTGACTAAATAATAAATTTTACTCCATTGGTTATCTGTGAGTGAATGTTGAAGTTCTACTTCCCAGGTACGTTGAACCCTATCATTAAGCGACATGTGAGCATTCATTAACTGTTTATAAATGATAGCTATTAATCGTTTTTGAAAAGGTTTAAACTGAAAAATAACATAAGCCAAATTTGAAGAGCAGGCCAAGGGGTAATTTGATAAAAAATCACGTAAGAAATTCCTAACCTGTAAATACCTGAAAAAATGTGTATTAGAGATATCATATTTATCCATTAACTGTGAAAAATACATTAAACAGTCTTGTAAAAACAAATCTAAATTTTTTCCCTTAATTTTCCATGTTAAAAAAGCCTTATCCAAAGTTGATGGTTTAAAAAAAGAAATTAGAATAAATATTACTAGAAAGTAAAAAATCATTTAATTCAAAAAATCTATGAAATTGAAACCAAATTTTTTAAGTATGTTTAACAATAGGGTTAAGGGCTTGTCTACCTATTCAGGAGAGCAAAAACGGAAGAGGAGCTCCTAATAAAGAAGCTAACGAAAACCCCATTACTGAATTTTCCTCCAACTGTACCCATGAAAGGCGATCTTAGTCGTCTATATCATAAATCCAAAAAGTAATATAACAAATATTAATTGCCCCATAATAAAATCTAAAGTCTGGTAAAGACAGTCCTCCATCTTTTTTTTTGATTTTTGCAATAAAAGTGTATTCACTGTAGAGCTTTTATTATTCCAAACATAAGATAAAATCAAAGAATCTATTTTATCAAAAAATGTTTTGGAACAAAAGAGGAAATTGCTTGAAATATGTATAAAATTTTCAGTAGAATAACCATTTTTATAGCATTTATTTGACCTATCAATGACATCGACATAGGTGACCATTTAGAAAGCACCTGTTGAGTATATTCAACTAAAGGGAAGAAATTATACCTATATAGGTCTTTAATTTTTTTTTTTTAATTTTGATACCAAGGTAAGTAAAATAGTTTTTGGCAATATGAAAAGGTATTTGATTATAATAATGAGAATGATTATTAATATGAAATAATTCACTTTTATGTAAATTAAGTTTATATCCAGAAAAAGTACCAAATTCCATAAATATAGATAACATAGAAGGAATAGATTTCTTAGGATTTGAAATGTAAACTAATAAATCATCAGCGTATAACGAAACCTTATGTAATTTATCTCCTCTCCTAATACCCAGCACAGAATTAGAATCCCTAAGAGCAATAACAAGTGGTTCTAAAGCCAAATTAAATAATAAAGGACTAAGGGGACAACCCTGACGGGTACCTCTATATAATCTAAAGTAAGGAGACTTTTGATTATTAATTAAAACCACAGCTACCGAGACATGATAAATCAATTTAATCCAGGAAATAAAGCCTGAACCAAAATTGAACCTCTTCAAAACCTGGAATAGATAAGGCCACTCCACCCTATCAAAGGCTTTCTCTGCATCCAAAGGTACAGTACATTCTGATTCTTTGGTTGAGGGGGAATAAATGATATTTAATAATCTTCAAATATTAAAATGTGAATACCTATTTTTAATAAATCCTGCTTGGTCGTTTGAGATAACATTAGGCAAGATAGTCTCAAGTCTATTTGCTAGAATCTTAGAGAGAATTTTAAAATCGACATTCAATAAAGAAATAGGTAGATAGGATACACATTTCAGTGGGTCTTTTCCTTTTTTTGG
Organism: Hypanus sabinus; assembly: GCF_030144855.1. Lineage (NCBI taxonomy): Eukaryota > Metazoa > Chordata > Chondrichthyes > Myliobatiformes > Dasyatidae > Hypanus > Hypanus sabinus. The sequence continues at coordinate 36,497,273 of NC_082719.1, forward strand.
AATCAATGAAATTAGTGCTTCATAAAAGGTTTTAGGAAGGTTCCCAGAGGATGTAGAGTCGATAAACATTTGATGAAGATGTGGTATAAGCATTTCTTGAACGGTCTTGTAAAATTCTACCGTATAACTATCAGGTCCTGGAGCTTTACCTAATTGCATAGAGGATATAGCCTTGGCTATCTCCTCTTGTTTAATAGGTGCATCTAACATATCGGCATCTTGAATCGAAATTTGGGATATGTTTAACCTTTGCAAACATTAATTCATAGTCATAGTACTATCAGAGAATTCAGATTTATAAAGATTAGAATAAAAGTCCATAAATATTTTATTAATTTCGTAAGGATCTAAAGATTCTGTTCTATCTGGTCAGCGAATTTTTAAAGTCTGTTTTCTGACCAACCCAGCCTTTAACTGACCCACTAAAAATTTAGCAGATTTTTCCCCATGTATATAAAATAAACTTTTAGATTTAAAAATTTGCTGTTCAATAGGAAAGGTCAGAAGTAAATCATACTGTGATTGAAATTCGACCCTTTCTTTATATAGGTCTTCAGTAGGCTTAACTGAATACGCTTTATCTATCTGTTTAATTTTATTAATAAGCATTGACAATTCCGCTTTAGTTTTCTTTCTCAAGGCTGCTAAATATGAGATTATCTGTCCCCTAAGAAAAGATTTCAAGGTGTCCCATATAACCAGATTTAACATTCCTTCAATTGTATTAAATTCAAAAAATATAGAAATTTGCTCCTTAATAAAATTAACAAAAGCTGGATCCTGTAACAATACGGGGTTCAATCCCAACTGTGAGATTTTCAAAAATCTATCTGAAAGCTTAAGGGTTAACTTTAAAGGTGCATGATCTGAAAGTGCAATGATGTCATACGCACATTCAACAACAGAGTTTAGCAGACGTGTATCTAAAAAAAAGTAATCAATTCGAGAATATTTATGATGGACGTGTGAGAAAAAAGAGAAATCTTTATCATTGGGGTGTTTATATCTCCAAGTATTGACCAGGCTATATTCTAATAAAAAAGAGTTAATACAAGCTGCCACTTTATTTGGAAGCGACGGATTGATTGATGACCTGTCAATCGCCGGATTTAAACAACAATTAAAGTCACCACCCACGATCAGCTTATATCCATTGAGATTCGGTAACACTGAGAAAAGTTTCTTTAAAAAATCAGAATTATCTACATTAGGTGTGTATACACACACCAGAGCTACCTTTTGCTCACATAATAAACCAGTAACAATTAAATATCTTCCAATCGAATCACTAGTAGTATTAAGGTGTACAAAAGGTATTTTGGGGCTGTTATGAAGGATGAACAACTCTGATGGGCAGAAGAGTGCAGAGTCGCCAATGCCCTCCCCCACCTTTTGGAGAATCGCAAATCACTACTATTTTGATGCTGTTATCAAGGAAGTAAGAGAGACAAAAGGGACTCTGCCAGGGCAGTTGTCATTGATAACAGTTCATGAAAGTTAATGAGAGAGAGGCACAGCTAAGGTGGAATGTCTCATACTAACAAAAGAGAGCGGAACTATTGATTACTGCTATTGTCTTTTGGAGAAGGATTGTGTACTTGGTACTGTTCTATTCATTGAAACCCCTCAGGGGGCAACCAGCATGGGCTGGTTTGGTGGGTTACATCACCCTAACCTGATTGACACCTGAGACCCCGTGAGTGGGGATAAAAGTAAGGTCTGAGGTAACACCCCTTAGACGCACCAGGAGAAATGCTAGAGAGCAGCAGAAACCCATGAGACAGTGTGGGACATCGGAGACTGAACGAAGGGTCGGTAAATTTTAACACACAGTGTTTTGTAGCAAGACCGGTGGGGGCTTGTGTGTGTGTGTCCACCCTTGCCTGGGTGACGAGTCCGCCACGGAAGAATGGTCTAGCTCAAGGACAGAGGGGTCATACATGAATGGCCACAACAACAACGCATTGACAGAGCAAGATCGTAAAGGAAGGTTGGCAAGATGATAGCTATTACTGTTCGCACGTTCTCTCTCTCTCTCCAACAATCGAAACATCGACTAACAACTACCGCAGCCTGCATGAACAGAACTGAACTTTATATTTCCATCTGACAATTCATTATCCCCTAGACAATGATAGAGCTTGTTTCATTAGTGATTATTATTATACCCGCACTTTTAGGTTTAGAATTGCTAACGTATATTCTCTGTATATTCGCATTGATATTATTTTGTATATTTTTGCTAATAAATATTGTTGAAAATAGTATCACCAGACTCCAACGGACACTTCTATCTTTGCTGGTAAGACACCCAGTTACGGGGTTCGTAACAGGGCTAAGAAATATAGAAATGCCTCTTGTTTTTCTATCCAACAGTGAGTGAAATAAGGGCCCTTTCCAAAAGCGAAAACACCTGTCCTCATCCTGTTTTCATAAACGATTTTCTTGAGCAAAAATAATATCAGAATTAAGTGTTTTTAATTTCTTAAAAATCTTTTTATGCTTAATGGGATGATTGACACTGCTCCAATTCCAAGATATTATATTGATTTTATTAACATCCATGTTTAAAATTGAGTTTAATATTGTATAAAAGAAATGTTACGCAAGTACAGATTAAACCAAAAGGCACGGGTACAACCAGAAGGAGTGACGCATTTACGAAAAAGAAATCCATCAAAAGAACAGCCCAATCAAGAAAAGAACCTACTCCCCCTCCCCCCACCCAATAGATAGAAATGAAGGAACCGATAGGCTGGTCCCATGCTAACTAATAACCTTTGACCTTGTTCTCCATCTTGCAGCTGCGTATGAAAAAAAAAGCAAAAATCCCACGGAAAATAGCCATAATAAAAGGCACTAACAGAATTCAACTACTATAACATTATGCCTCACATTAATAAAAACATAATCAACAACAGCCATCTTAGAATCAGCTAAAGTAGCTTAAACATACATTCAAAAGAAGGAATAAATCCAGGCAAATAATGTTACAAACAATATTCTTTCTCTTGAAAAAGAAAAGTAATTGAGTATATATATATAAAAACAGATCTAAAACTATAAGTATTGAAGCAAATAAAAGAAATAAGAAGGTTAATACGCAACAGGTCCTACACGGACCTCTAAAATACAATACTATAAAGGTTCCCTACAAGGCAGTTATATATGTACTAATTATTAATAAGATAAAGAAAAAATTAAATCAACCATGTCCCATACCAGAGAATGAAAAGGTCTAACATGTACTTAACTCAAAAGCTCCATGAACAACTCATACAGCACATACTTCAAAATTGCCTATTGAGTAATCAGAGTAACTTTAATATTTTATTCAGTAGGCTTAACTTTAAGTTTTTTAATATACTCCCATCCCTCCAGAGGAGAGTAGATTCTCAATGATTGAGATTTTTCAGGAAAAATTATCAACTGTGCTGGAAAGCGAAGGGAGAGATTTAAATTTAATTTATGCATTTTACTCATAACTTCTCGATATTTCTTCCTGTCGGCAAAGATTTTGGGTGAATAATCTTCGACTATACGAATATGAGTTGAAATGAAGAATAATTTCCATTTCTTTCTGGCTTCTCGAAGAATAGCTTCTTTAGTTGTGTAATAATGCAAAGAAAGTACAACCGCTCGAGGATGTAATTTGGCTGAATGCCGAAAGAATGGAATTCTGTGAGCTCTGTCAATTGAGGGGCTAATTTCGAGGCTCTCATTGAAAAGTGAGTACAGCATATCTGAAAAGAATTTTAACAGATCACCAGCTTCAGTATTTTCAGGCAGTCCCAGAATACGCAGATTCCTCCGACGCCCTCTACTATCTAAATCAACCATTCTTTTCTTCGTTTTAGATAGTTCCGAGGTAATTTTATTGATTTTCTTTTCCATTTAAGATATCTTCATTTCTTGATCTTTAATAGTTTGCTTGAATAGATCATGCTCAGTCTCGATTCGGGTTGTAGTCTGCTGAAGTGTTTGAAGTTGAGAGTCCAAGTTTTCCAGAGAGTCTTGAATCGTAGAAATAGCTTTTTTGAGCTTTGCGTTTGAATCGACCAGCTTATTAATTTTATTATTAAGCGATCCGAATTCTGACTTCATGTCTTGTATTGAAGAAAATATTCCCGCTAGTGTAACAGGTTCCTCTGTTTTCTTGGTTTGTTCCGTTTGCTCCATTTCAGGGAAAGTCTTGCCGCTATGCGATTTAATACCAGAATGAATTTTTCGGCCATTGCAATTAAGTCATGAATCCTTCAGTAAAAATAATAAATCCTTCAGTAGAAGTGGTAAATCATCAAAACTAAAAGGGATCTGTTAGTGGGATATAAAATATATTAAAAGAGAGAGAGAGCCACTAGGAATGCAACCTACTCCATATGCTACAAGGTGGAGAATCGCCCAAATATGTTGAGTAGAAAGGATTTCTGTGGTGTACATTAGTCACAATGAAGCACGAGTTTGACAACTCATTTTGAAACTTGACTAAAATTGTAAAACAACAATTCCATGTAATGAGAAGCAAGCATTTTTGCGATTTCCATGAACATAAAGTATAGTATAAATGCTGGTATTGACATGGGTTGAAGGTATATAGTCTGGAATTTCTTCATTAGTGTTATTTGGAAATGTTTTACAGAATTTAGTTTGAATATGTAGCATTTTCTATTTTTAAAAATACTATTAAACATTTCTGTGAAATGATGTGCCTGTGATGCAGCTGCAATGAGTTTTTCATTTCACCTCTGCATATGTGTTCTTGTGCATATGACAATATACTCAACTTCGACTTTGAACTTAAAAAGTCTGCTTAACTTTTAACATATTTTTGCATTTTTTAGTATATTTTCACTATAGTATATCTCACTATTATCATCTTAGTTATTGTTTTCTTAATTTCTTTACTGATTTTAAAGAGCACTTCTTAGGAGATTTTTGTCTTGTACTTCTTAATATAATTTTCTTTAAGTTTTAATTTAATTGTAATTTTACAACATAAGAGAGAGCAACACATTTTTCAATATCTTCCAACTCCTGTGACTGAATACAGTATACCATATATTCTGTAATCAATTATCTTTGGTTAGAAAATATTTCTGAAGACCTTAAAGAGTTCATGACAGTTATCAACTTGTTTAATTGTTATCAAGACTTATGGAAGGTATAATGGACAGAGTTACTGTACGTCCCTTGGAACTCTCCCAGAAATGCCTCATTAATTTTGGTGAACCAGGAGCATATTCAGTTATTATATTAAAAAAGATTGTACAAATGGGTTAGAACTCAGAACAGTGTAACCACATTGTAGCTCAGCTTCTCAGCTCTGAGCCGAAAAAAAAAAACATCCATTATGTGCACTCCGATGCCAACAACACAGGTATCATCAATCTTCACTGTTGGGCAAATTTATAAATAACAACAGAATGCTAGAATGCAACATAGCTTACTTAAGGTAGGTTTTTGTGTTATAAAGGGAAGCGGGCACTGAAGATCTCAGTGGAATCAATTGCATTATCATTCTGCAGTTTTTTGTATGTCTGTAGTTAATCATTTTAATTCTTGAACATAGAAATTTCTACATCCATCACACTATCAGTCCCTATCAACTCCTAAATGTTTTTGTAAATCAAAGTCTAATTACATAAGACTTGAAAACTGGAGGAGATACATGGGTCTATAGAAACTACTGCTGTTTGTATGCATTGCAGATAATGCAGATAATACAACTAATTTCCAAGTGCTTTAAATGCTTTAAGTGCTTTAAACACAAAGAACCACTATCACCCACACTATTCACAAAATGCTGGTGGAACGCTGCAGGCCAGGCAGCATCTATAGGGAGAAGCACAGTCAACTTTTCGGGCCAAGAATTGCTTGAATTTCCAGCATCTGCAGACTTCCTCGTGTTCACCCACACTATTCACTAGTTTAATTGGCAATATTGCCAAAGGCTATCAAGTACTTCTGAGCTGCCTTGGAAAGAAGGTGCAGTATGTTTGCGGGTTGTGGTGAGGGTTGTCTGAAAATTAAATCTGTGCAAGTGTACTTTGAGCAACGGGTGAACTGCACTAAAGTTTAAATATACATTGCATTGCATAATCATGGAATAAGGTTGTAAAGTGCAGAGATATCCTGCATGCACAGAACATTATGGAGTTTTCCAGACACATAAAATGGTAGAAGAAGTAACTGCAGAAACCAATGTCTTAATGATTGTGCTGAAGACATGTTATGGTGCAGGAAGAAGTTGAAGGAAATTATCATGATTATTAAACTTGTATTCAAATTCTGATGTCCAAAGAATTTTTATCATTCATTATCTCCAAAGAAGTCAGGATTATAGAAATTTCTTTAAGGATGCAGAAGGCAATCTTTGTCTCTATATTTTCCTTGTATGTGTGTGTGTGTGTGTGTGTGTAGATATAGATTGGGGACTCATAATCACATGTCATGTCGTTGATAGCTAATTACTTGCATCCAACAGCCAATTTTTCATTTGCTCTATTCGACCAAATGCAACTAATATAGAAGGCACATAATGGAATGAAGGAATCAGAATCACTGGCAGGATGATATCCATTTGGCTGCAGGATATACACTGCATGCTTAAGGAAAGTAATGATTTTTAGTTCAGAAAAATGGATCATTCACATATTAACCTAATGTGTATGTAGGCAACAGAACAGTACGTCATTGAGAACCCCAAATCAAAGCAAAGCCCTGTGCTTACTGTAACCAGGTGACTGTTGAATATCACCTTTTATTGTTAAAGTGCACTTACCCATGTAAAACTAACATACTGCTTTTAAGAGAAGACAGTGACATCATTTTGCACTAGTGGAATCACAAGAAGAGTTACCATGTTCTAAAGGGAATGACATTCGAGTAGTTTTCCCAGGTTTGATGAGAAAAGGTGAATAATATCTGATAATATCCATTTAAATTCACTTACACTTTTTTGTAAATCTAGAATATTAGTAATTTGACATGTTTTACATATGGATCCTTTAGATCTTTTCAAGTAAGTTATCGGTGCTGGATAAAGTAGTTGTGTAAGGTTCTTTATAGTAACTTTTAGTTTTTTTAATCATTTAAACTCCAATGCAATATATTGTAAACGTTTATTTTTGTCTTTCTTCATTGTTTCATGACTGAATGTGAATGTAAGAAGTAATGTGAATGTATTAATCAGTGGTACATAGTGTGAACAAGGAGAACTTGTTTCAGCATCTAGCCTATAGGTGTTTGGAAATTAAGCACTTATGTGCCAAAAGTGAGTATATCTCTTGGTTAAGATGAGATGTATTCATACATGTTTTTGATGTTGTGCATCAGGTACAGGGTTGGTGTTATTCTAATGTTGATTGTATTGTTCTTTTTTTTACAATTGCCACTACCATATTGGTTCTGTAAATTTTGTTTTATTTATTTTCATTCTGCATACTTAACAAGGGTGTGGACTAAAATTAAGCTGAGAGTGTAGCCGCAGGAACTGCATTTGTTTTAATTCATTTTGTCATTTTTATTTTGATACTCTCTTTCTGCATTAAAACATTTAAAACAGATAAAGGAATTAAAGGCCCAAGAAAATATTTGTTGTCGTGCACGTGTAATTTTCCCTAGACTACAAAATAACACTACATAACTATCTCTGAAAGACAAAATAAAGTAAGGCTTGTTCTCTGTGCTTGCTAAATCAAGATTGTATCATAAACTGAAATATGTTCAGCAACAGCACTGAAGAATTATTGTACATGGATTAGTTTATAACCACAAGAGATTCTGCAGATGCTGGAAATCCAGAGCAGCACAAAAATGCTGGAAGACCTCGACAAGTCAGGCAGTGTCTGTGGAAATAAACCAACAACTGATGTTCCAGGCAGAGACCCTTCATCAGGACTGGAAAGGAAGAGGGAAGATGCCGAAGTAAGTAGGTGGGGGACACTGTTCCCCTTAAGCTGTGTGGGAGCACAGCCGTGCAGTAACTGAATTGCTCCCACACACATAGTCTTTGTTGCCACACAGCTGGAATTTTATAATATTAATATAATTTGGAGATTATTTGAATATAATTTTGAAATCAATGTTAATATAATTGTGAAATAAGCTGTAATTAACCATGTTTGAATGAATATACTCCATGAAGTTTCTAAATAATAAACATACCAAAACCTTTTCTTTGAAACATTTTAGAGCTTCAATGTAGTTACATAGTCAGTGTTTCAAGCTACAAAATTGTTACAAATTGTAGCAATAAACACAGAATGGAGGTCTGCAGGGCTTGGCAATACAATTACTGAAGTGACAAAGTGTAAGATCTGCTTGCATCTATATGTTCTGGCGTTGACACCGTGCCTGTTACTCAATTCATTCAATGTGTGTGTAATCACTGGGTTAATAGATTTCCTGATGATGAGTAAAGAGAATAGGAAGCTTTTGACCCTATTGCTATTGCAAATGGAACCAATTTTGAATTTGGAAAAGAGAATGTTGTATGACTGACAAAAGAATACTCAGCTACTATTACAAACCACACCAACGAAAACTTATTTAAATATATGGCAGCAATGCTGTGATTTCAAATTTGTCATTTCTGAGAAAGTTCACATTGGTTCAATTAAGACGTTCACTAACATGCTGAACTATGTGCTTAGAAACAAAGAATTTGAAGAACTTTCAATTCTCGTTGACATCGCTAGAACATTTCAACCTTCTAATGCTGGCTGTGAACATGGGTTCAGTTTTAGGAATTCAATGAAATATTAATCTAGAAATTGAGTAGAACTGAAACATCTGGATGATCTAATGAAGATTAAGATGTATCTTTCACCTGGATGTGTAATTAATTTGGATAGCGCTTATAGACAATGGATTTGTAATAAAGACAGATGAGAAAAGATTATGAAATGTGAAAGATTTTCTTTGGTGTACGTGTTTTTCATTATACTCTACAATTAATAAAGAAAATCAAAAGTTTGTGATCTTTCAAACTTTATTCTAAATGTTCATAATATCCAGATTACAAAAAATACATTAAAAATGCTGCATAGTTTTCATACCATGTAAACATTTCCCACTCAGAGCAATGCTTGGTCCATGCAGCTGTAAAAGAAATTAAAGGGAACAATGCTGCAATGAAAGAAAGGTTGACAAGCTGAAAGGAGATAGGTGAAGCCAGATATGTAGGGGAGGGGGATGAAGATGTAAGAAGATGCAAGGTGATAGTTAAAAAAGGCAAGGGGCTGCAGAAGATGGAAGCTGATAGGAGAGGAGAGTGGTTCATAGGAGAAAAGGGAGGAGGAGAAGAGGTAAGAGACCAGAGAAGGAAATAGAAGAAGAGGAAATGGAGAGGGGGGAAAGGGAGAGGGGGGAAAATAATGATTTATCAAAAGGAGAAATCTATATTAATACATTTAGGTTGGAAGCTAGCTGGACAAAATATGAGGTGTTGCTCTGCCATCCTCAGAGTGGCCCCACAGTGGCAGAAGAGGAGGTCATAGACCAACTTATCGGAACCGGAATGGGAATATGAGTTAAAAAATTTACGTCAGTTCTCAGCAATGTAGAGGAGGCTGTGTTGGGGGTACTGGATACAGTAGGTGACATCAACAGATTTGCAGCTGAAGTGCTGCCTCACCTGGAAGGACTGTCTGGGGACCCTTAATGAAATGATGATGAAGTGGTGAAATTCTGCTGCTGTATCATATGGACTTAATTGACAGGTGTGGTATTTCAGTCACTTGCAGGGATATGTGTCAGGAGAGGGGCAAATGAACAAAGGAATCACAAAGGGAGCATTCCCTGCAAATATTGGAGATTATGGGGGGTGGGGGCAGGCAAAAATGTGTTTGGTGGTAGGGTTCCTTTGAAGATGGCGGAAGTTGCAGAGAATGATCTGCTGAAACTGGAAGCTTGTAAGTTTGTAATGGGGGCAAGAGGAACTCTATCGCTGTTAAGGTGGCAGGAGGATGGAGTGAGCGCTGATGTCCAGGGAATGGAGGAAATGCAGATAAGGGCAGTATCGATGGTGGAAGAATGGAAACTGAAAAGGAATACACCTCTGATATTCTTTAAAGGAAAACCTTATTTTTGGAAACAGATACAGCAGAGATAAAGGAACTGAGAAAACAGAATGGCATTTTTACTGGAGACAGGGTGAGAAGAGGTACAGTTAAGATAGCCATGGGATTCGGTAGGCTTATGAAAGATACTGGTAGGCAGTCTGTCTCCAGAGATTGACAGACAATACATAAAGAAGCAGGACCAATACCAGACCAGTGGAAAACCACTAGTTACCAGCAGCCAATCAGAAAAGGCTCCCTTTAATCCCACTATTTGCCCCCGTCAATCAGCGAATGCTCTACTCATTCTAATACCTTTCCTGTAATACCATGGGCTCTTATCTTGCTAAGTAGTTTCATGTGTGGCACCTTGTCAAAGACCATTGAAAATCCAACTATACAACTTGTACTGATTCTCCTTTCTCTGTCCTGCTTGTTCCAAGAGATTTGTCACGCAATATTTTCCCTCAGGATCACCATGCTGACTTTGGCCCGTTTTGTCATGTGCCTTCAAGTAGCCCAAAACCTTGTCCTCAAAAATTGACTCCAACATCTTCCCATTGAGGTCAGGCTAACTGGCCAATAATTTCCTTACTTCTGCCTCCCTCTCTTCTTGAAGGGTAGAGTGACATTTGCAATTTTCCAGTCCTCAGGAACCATGCTAGAATCTGTTGATTCTTGAAAGATCATTACTAAAATGTCTCCACAATTGTTTCAGTCACCTCCTTCAGAACTTTTGGATCTAGTTCAGGTGACTTATCAACCTTCAGACATTTCAGCTTACCAAGCACTTTCTCCCTCATGGTAGCTATTGTGCTCTGATTCTCTCAGAATCCTAGTGCACTATTAATGTCTTCCACAGTGAAGACTGATGCAAACTATTTATTCAGTTCATCCTCCACTTGTTTTTCCCCTATTACTACTTCTCCAGTGTCATTTTCCAGCAGTCTGATGTCTACCCTCACCTCTCTTTTACTCTATATATATATATTGGTATCCTTTTTGAATGCAGTTAAGCCTGGGGTAGTAGCATTTAGTTGCTTGAACAATACCTCATGTTTTTTTTAAAATTATAAATAAATTGCATTTAATTGTTTGAACAAAACCTTATGTGTATGTGGACTAAGGGAAGCTTCCTCAGTAGCATTCTCGCCAGAGGTGGAGGGAGCAACACAAGCAGCTTCCCCTTTCCTCAAGTATCATGCAGCCGCTCCTTGATTCAAAAAATGGACATGTTCCTGGAAAATGCTTCACTTAATAAAATGCTGATAAATCAACAAGACTGAGCAAAACACATTGTGATTTTTTGGTATAGTGGAAGCAATGTGGCACACTTTTCAATATAGCAAAAAATAGATTCATGAATCAATGGTTTTAATTTTAAGGTGGTTAAAGGAAAGTAAAGCCAGAGGTAAGTATATTTTACACTGAAAGTGTTGGCTGTATGGAATTCCTTACCAGGGTAGGCGGTATGGGCAGATATATTAGGAACATTTAAAAGACTCTTAGATAGCCACCTGGAAGATAGGAAAATGGAGGATTATGTAGAAGGGAAATGTTAGATTAATTTTAGAGTAAACAAAAGGTTGGCACAACATTGTGGGCCAAAGGGCCTGTACTCTGTTGTACTGTTCTATGTTACCTTCAGATTTCATCTGTTCACATCTTGTGGCTTCTGTTTGTTTTTAAAAGCTTCCCAATCCTGTAGATTTCCACCTTTTTATGTGCTATTATATGTCAGCCCTTTTACTTTTATGATAGATTTAACTTACCTTGTCAGCCACAGTTGGTTCATCCTGCTTTAGAATACTTCTTCGTTGGGATGTATCTATCTTGCACCTTCTAAATTGTTCCTAGGAACTCCAGTCATTGCTGATCTGTCATCATCCCTGCTAGTGTCCCCTTCCAATCAACTTTGGCCACGTTCTCTCTCATGCCTCTCCACTTTACTACTGATACATCTGCTTTACCTTCTCCCTCTCAGGTTGCGCAGTGAATTCTGTCATATTATGATCATTGGCTCCTAAGGATTCCTTTACCTTAAGCTCCATAATCAAAACTGGTTCATTACACCACACCAAACCCAAATTAGCTGATCACCTATTGGGTTCACCACAAGGTGCTCTAAAACATCATCTCATAGGCATTCTCCTTTGGGACCCAAAATCAGCAACAACCAGATTTTCCCATTTTATCTGCTATTGAAATCCCCCTTGACTACTGTAACATTGTCCTGTTGACATGCATTTTCTATCTCCCATTTTAATTTGTAGCCCACATCCTGGCTGCTGTTTGGAGGCCTGTACACATCACCCATCAGGGTCTTTTTATCCTTGCAGCTCCTTCATTCCACCCACAGGAATTCTACATCTTCCAATCCTATGTCACCTCTTTCTAAGGATTTGATTCAATTATTTACTGACAGAACCATGCCACCCCTCTGCCAACCTGAATGCCTTTTTGAAACAATGTGTCTCCTGCGATGTTAATCTCCTAACTATAATCATATTTCAGCCACAACTCAGTGATGTCAACTACGTCACACCTGGCAATATCTAACTGCACTAAGAGATGATATTCCTAATTTTATACAGAGCATGCATTTAAGTATAACATGTTCAGACTGTATTCATCACCCTTTTCAATTTTGTCACTGTTACACTACAACTTATTCTACTGACTGCAATTTTGTCCAGTCATCCGCCTGTCTGTCCTGACAGTCTCACTACATACCAACCGCCCCTTCCAGCACTATCACTCAGTTTCCCAATGCCCTGCCAAACAAGGTTAAACCCTCCCCAGTATTTTAGCAAACATGCTTGCAAGGATATTGCTTCCCCTCAGATTCAGGTGTAATCCACCCCTTTTTTATAGGTTGCAGGTTTTCACAAATAAAATGGCGGGGCCATTTTATGTTTGAGAAAAAAACCGTAGCAACTTATTTATTGAGCCCCAAGAGCTGAGCACGAAACACACTAAAAGTCCCTTACATAATTACGTCAGCATGTTAGACCAGCCTCCTAAACTCAATGTCAGTGACTGTGAATAATTTACACTTCCACAAATCACATTGCACTACACAGGCCCTCCCAGTTTTCAGTAAAACTGGCACTGTGGGCCTGTCTGGAGCTCGGTTGAGCTGCCCACCTCAGGTCCTATGTTCCATCAGAGGAGGAGCAGAAGGTGCCTCTGGCTCGTCCAGAGGTCTGTTAGCACACTCATGATCATTTGTGATGGCAGAGACATGGTAGTGGAATCCAACAAATCTTGTAGTTTAACGCGATCTACTGAAATACGTTCAGCTTTACCCCTCTTATCTCAAATAAAAGTCTTTTCTCTCTCTTCCAAAACACAGAATGTGTCATCGTAAGGGGGTCTAAGGGGATGCTGGTGTGCATCATGGAGGACAAAAACAAATGAAGCTTAATATAGATCACCAGGAACCCAAGAGTGCTGTGTACCACGGTGGGAGGTAGGAATAGGCACAAAGGAGTTCAGTTTGTTAAGGTGGGTGGAATGCTTTTGAGGGACCAACCAGGCAGTCGTGGTATCAGGAATGAAATTACCTGGCAGTTGTAATGGCTGCCCATTCACCAAGTCTGCCACTGACGACTTTAGGTCCTCATTTGGAGCTGCTCTGAGTGCAACAGGACCCTCGGGAGAAGATCATGCCAACAGAACTGCCTTTAAGGAGTGATGCCACTGCTTGCATAAGCCACTGAAGTCTGGGTGATACACGGTGGTGTTATGTAGCCTTATGCCATGGTTCTGGGCCATTGTAGGCCAGAGGTCTGATATGAAATGAGGACTACAGTCAAAAGAAATATCAGATGGAGTGCCATACGGAGCAACCCAGGCGTTGATGAATGCCCGAACCTTGTCTTCATCTGCCACCAATACCAGGGGGATGACCAGTGGCCACCTGGATGTATGGTCCATCGTAGTAAGGAGGAGTGTGAAATGATGGGAAGGGGGAAAAGGGCCAATAAGGTCTACATTGATGGTTAACATTTGCCTGCTGGCAATCCAAGCAGGCTGCACTCCAATCACATACGTGCTTCCCAATCAGTTTCTGTGAGGCTTTCTTACCCGGATGAGGGAGGCCATGTATGGAGTCAAAAACAGATTGCCTGCAGTTTGCGGGCGCTATGGGGCAAGGTCGGCTGGCTGAGATATCGCCCACAAGAGAAACTGCAGCTCTCCCGAATTTAATATCAGGCATTCGTGGGTCCATGACTGCCATTCATCATTTTCTTAGCCTCACTGGCACAGGGCACAGGCAGAAATCCAGAGATGACTACCCTAGAGGTCCTGCTTTTTAGCATTCTACCTAACACTCTAAATTTGTTCTTCAGGACCTTCTACCTTCTGAGATGTCCCTGATGCTGGCTTCTGGGAAACAACATACATGTTTGTCTCTATCACAGCCATAGAAACTTGTGTCTACTCCTTTAACTACTGACTCTCCTAGCACTGCTGCAGTCCTCTTCTCCCCCCTCCCTCTGAGCCACAGTGCAAGACTCAGTGCTAGAAACCTGGTCACTGTGAATTCCCCTTGGAAGGTTGTCTCCTCAAGGGGGAGAAATTTCAGAATGGCAGGTGCAAAGGGAGTTGAGAGTTCTCCTGTAGGATTTCCTAAAGGTTAACTTGCAGGTTGAATTGGTGATAAAGAAGGAAAATGCGATGCTGTCATTCACTTTGAGAGGATTATAATATAAAAAAGAAAGACTTTATAATGCATTCGACTGATCACATTTGAAGTATTGTGAACTGTTTTGGGCTGCATATCTCCAGAGTAGGTGTACAAGGATGATCTTGTGAATGAAAAGGCTAATGTCTGAAGAACATTTGATAGCTCTGGGGCTGTACTTACTGGAGTTCCAAAGAATAAGGCGTACTGTCATTGAAACCTATCAAATATTGAAAGGCTTAGTTTGAGTGGATGTGGAGAAGATGTTTTCAATAGTAGGAGTGTCTAGGACTAGAGGACACTGGCTCAGAATAGAATGACGTCCCTTTAGAACAGGGATGAGGAGGAATTTCTTTAGCTAGAGGGTGGTGACACTGAGGAATTTATTGCCACAAAAGGCTGTGGAGTCCAAGTCTTTGGGTATATTTAAAATGCCAATTGATAGGTTTTTGATTAAATAGGGTATCCAAGGTTACATGAAGAAGGCAGGAGATTGGGGCTGAGTGGGATAATAAATTCGCCATGATGGAATGGCAGTGGAGACTTGATTGTCTGATGGCCTAATTCTACTCCTTTATCTTATGGTCTTACTGTGGACTGTATATTATCAATGATTTCTTGACAGTGGATTTCCCTGTTTTTATTTTAGAAAGGAATATGTTTTATGTTTCTGGTCACAATGTGCATTACCTTATATTTATCCAGATCATGCTTCTATCAATCATTAAACTTAATTTTTTTTAATTTTACCAAGTCACCTTTTAATGCTTTCAGCCTTTTTGAAATTTATCATCTGGTAACAAGCTTGGCGTTATCTCAGATTCAGTATTTTACAGCAAGCTACCTATTACTCTGCACATTTTATGATTAATGTGGCCAACTACACTCCTGAAAACTACAAGAACAAAACATAACACTGTCTTATACAACAACCATCAGAAATATTCCCTTTTATGTTTTACAGCTGCAAGGCAGATGTTTATTTCTACAAAGTGATTCATCAACATCACCAAACACTGTTCACCTTCCAATTTATATTGATTAGCATCCTGGATCTAATGAGAAATGCAATGCTTACTGGTCTAAACAAAAATTAGAGGAATGCCACTCCCCAGGAAAGCAAAAGCCTCCAAAGCCTACGCCTCAAAATTCAAAAGGAGTCCTTCAAGTCTGAAGTATCTGTCAATGAATGTCCTCACACACAGGGCATGTTGGTCTTCACAAATCAAAGTGTTGACTACAGGAGTTCAATGTTCTCTTCAAGTTGTATAAGATGTTGATGAAGTCCAACATGTAGTATTGTGGGCAGTTCTGGTCACCAATCTACAGAAAAAATATCAGTAGCATTAAAAGAGTACAATATACAAGAATGTTGCCAGAGCTTGAGGACTTGAGATTAGTGAAAGGTTCAATAGGTTCTGACTTTATTCCTTGGAGTGTAGGAAAATTAAGAGAGATTTGATAGAGATGTATAAAATATGAGTAGTGCAGACAGGGTAAACGTAAGCAGAATTTTTCCACTGATGTTTAGTAAGACTAAAACCCTGTCACAATGTGCACTGGGAATGTTAGAATCCATGTGCAGAGAAAGACAGGCTCTGGTGTCTTTTTCATAAGAATTCCAGCAGAACCCTTGGTGGCTTGGCGAAGCAACACCACGAGATTTTACATTCTCAAAACTAAGACCCAACTATTAGCGCTAATCGGGTGTCCTTTTAAATAATACAAGTACATGGAATCTCTGAGCCCATTAAAATACACTAAACAGGTTTATATAATAAGGAACAGGAGACTGCATTACAAAGAGTGTATCACTCAAGGAAAACAACTGTAAATGATTAATATCCCTCAATAAACAACAATTAACCAATTCAGGTGCTCCAAAAAGCCCCAAGAGTCCAACACACCCCAGCTCCCTGCACAAGCCTGAAAAGATTGTTACAGTAACTCCCTCCCTATGGCCAGCACCTGACAGCTAAGAGAGACCTCAGGAACTCGAGAGGATGTGGGAACATTGAGAGAGACTTGGGAATCTTGAGATAGAGCAAACATTGAGTAAAGCTGGAAGACCATGGGAAACCTTGACCAACTTGAGGACCTTAGAGACCTTGATGATAGGGGATGATTAGACCAGGGACAGTAAGACAGGGGACACTTAGACCCAGAAAAAGCCTTGAATGTAGGTGAGAGAATCAAGGAATGTAAACTTGAGAACTCAGAATGTGGACTTGAGAATAGACGGCATTCTCACCTAAAGATAACTGATGTCAAAACGCCACTTTACAACCTCCACTGGATATGCATTATTTGGCAAGGTCCTTCAATCAAGACATGTACTGGCTAATTCAGTACCCAAGTGTGAAAGAAAGGCAGATCCAATGCAGAGGCAGCAAGAAGAGTTTTTTCATACAAATTCCAACATAACATTGGTGGCCCAGCTGAGTGATACAGTGAGATGCAACATTTTCAAAACTAGCACCCTGCAATTAATACTAATTAGGCATGTGTTTGATACAAGTATCATGGAATCCCAAAACTTATCCAAATAAACTTAACATGCTAATACAGAAAGTACCAGGAGACTATATTACAAAGAGCGAGTCACTTGAGAAAAGCACAAGGAATTCTAAAGGATTAATGACTCTCATTGTAACGTTCTCCTTCTCGTGTCACGAACGCCGAATTTAACGTCGAGATAAACCACAATTAATAAGAACCAGATCGCAGTAAGATTAACCATTTACTGTTCACTCTTCACATTAACATATGGTGAAAACTGTTGATAAAACAATACAAGATTGATACAGTATTTGTTCCTTCCTCAATATCACATTTCAAGTGTAAATACTTGCAAAGGTGACTATAACTACATTACACTAAGGTGCAGTATACAGGGAGAGTTTACCTGCTCCATTGACTACTTTAAATACACTTCCATGCAAACTATCCGCGACTCTTTAACTAACGAAAGCATAAACATTATCTACCGTCGTTACTTCTAACAGGATCGGCATTAACATCTTAGTTCAATATATCGATTATCTATTAACTTACAGCGTTGCTCTCACTGTGATTTCTCATGCCTGCAAAACAACTTCTGCTCGGGTCTGCCTCGTGGTAAGCCCCCACCCTCGCGCTAATTTCAAACCGGTATTTTCCCACAAGACGCGGCGAAACCGGATGTGACGTCATCGCATGCCGATATATTTTACATGCAATGAATATACTTTAAACACTTCTAATTCTAACTAGAAAATACTATCGAATGAATTACTAAGCGGAAATATTATAAACTAAATAACTGTCGTAAAGACAGCACACTCATTAAACAACAATTACCCAATAGAGGTGCACTAAAAACTTCAGAGCTCAACACTCTCCAGTTGCCTGCACAGGCTCAGAAGAGTTCATTATAGAACCCAACCTCAGTGGTCATGGGTTAAGGTTGCCAGCCCAACCAGTGGATGAAGTAACTGGTGAATCAACATTTAAGAGAAGTTTGGATAAATACACGAATGGGAGTGGCATGGAGGGCTATGGTCAAGGTGCAGATCGATGGGACCAGAGAGAATAATAGTTCAGCAAAGACTAGATGAGTCAAAGGGCCTGTTTTTGTGCTGTAGTGCTCTGTCGAAGGAAGAGGAATAGTGCTGAAATTCAGCATTTTGTGGGATGTGACATAACAAGGCTAAATCCTCCTCAATAACAAAATTTCACAATATTTTAAGACAAGTAAACCCTGTCAATATAGTTAAATAGATTAGAATGACAACTGTTATATTTATTATATTATGTTATTAAATTTTGCTATTGCTGTTGGCCCAGTAGACATTTGTAAGGTTGTTTGGTGTCACTACCTGTTTTCAAACAAATCAGGTGTGAAGCAGACAACTTACAACCTGGACTTTGCAGATGAGAGTATATTGATGGCAGGAATAACTAAAGAGCTTGATGTTTAGAAGTTGTGGTAAGGCAAAGGTTAACAGAATCAGAATCAGGTTTATAATCACTGATATGTGATGTGAAATTTGTTAACTTAGAAGCAGCAGTTCAATGTGATATGCAATCTAGAAGAGAAAAAAACAATAAAATAAAATAATAATACATAAATAAATAACAGTATACATATATTGAATAGATTTTAAAAAGTGCAAAAAACTTAAATATTGTATATTACAAAAAAAGTGAGGTAGTGTCTAGGGGTTCAATGTCCATTTAACGTTCAAATGGCAGAGGGGCAGATGTTGTTCCTGAATCACTGAGTGTGTGCCTTCAGGCTTCTGTACCTCCTGCCTGAGGGTGAGAAAAGGGCATGTCCTGTGTGCTGGAGGTCTTTAATAATGGACACTGCCTTTCTGAGACACTGCTCCTTGAAGATGTCCTGGGGACTTTGTAGGCTAGTACCTAAGATGGAGATGACTAGATTTACAACCCTCTGCAGCTTCTTTTGGTCCTGTATATTAGCCCCTTTCCATACCAGACAGTGATACAGCCTGTCAGTATGCTCTCCAGGGAACAACTATAGAAGTGTTGAGCGTATTTGTTGACATGCTAAATCTCTTCAAACTCCTAATGAAGTATAGCCACTGTCTTGCCTTCTTTATAACTACATCGATATGTTGGGACCAAGTTAGATCCTCAGAGATCATGACACTCAGGAACTTGAAGCTGCACACTCTCTCCACTTTGGATCCGTCTCTGAGGATTGATAGGTGCACCTTCATTTTACAATTCCTGAAGTCCACAGTCAGCTCTTTTGTCTTACTGACGTTGAGTGCCAGGTTATTGTTGCGACACCACTCCACTAGTTGACATATCTCACTCCTGTACACTCTCTCATCACCACCTGGGATTCTACCAACAATGGTTGTATCATCAGCAAATTTATAGATGGTATTTGAGCTATGCTTAGCCACACACTCAAGGGTAGATGGAGAGTAGAGCAGTGGGCTAAGCACACACCCCTGAGGTGCGCCAGTGTTGATCGTCAGGGAGGAGGAGATGTTATCATCAATCCACACAGATTGTGGTCTTCCAGTAAGGAAGTCAAGGATCCAATTGCAGAGAGAGTTACAGAGACACAGATTCTGTGACTTCTCAAACAGGATTGTGGGAATGATGGTCTTAAATGCTGAGCTATAGTTGACAAACAGCATTCAGCATCCAGACATAGGTGTTTATATTGTTCAGGTGTCTAATGCCATGTGGAGACCCATTGAGATTGAATCTGCCATTGACCTATTGTGGCGATAGGCAAATTGCAATGGGTGAGGCAGGTGTTCAGTCTAGTCATGACCAACCTCTCAAAGCATTTCATCACTGTCGATGCGAATGCTACTGTGCAATAGTCTTTAAGGCAGCTCACATTATTCATCTTAGGCACTGGTATAATTGTTGCCTTTCTGAAGCAGGTGAGAACTTCTGCCCGTAGCAGTGAGAGATTGAAAATATCCTTGAATTCTCCCGTTAGTTGGTTGGCACAGGTTTTCAGAGCCTTACCAGTTACTTCATCGGGACATTACATCTTGTGGAGGGAGGGGGGGTTCACTCTCTTTAAGGACTGCCTAACAGGACTGTCCAGGCCAGAAAAGGTTGCAAATAGAATGCAGAGCAACCCTGGCAAGAAAGTTTATAGAAAAGCATAGCTTCCCTTTACAGAGTAGATTCCCAGCCCCATTTTCACTTACCACAGATGAGATAAGAGTATAATGAAAGGATGCAAAGCACACATATCAACTCAGGGACAATTGCCTTACTAACCTCAAAGTATCATCAGTTGTTAGCTTGTAGTTTCTATTGATTTTTAAGATCTCTGTTGTGAATGGTGATTGATCTTACAAGTAAGGAATTCAAATATACATTGTTTACCAAATGATCAATATCCACAATTGTTAGTCAATTCTGTATACCGGTAAATATCACATTTTTCTGTTCTAACTTCAGAACGGTGTGGTGGCAGAGGCTATGCTGTTCTTCTTGTACGCAAGTAAATTTATGCGTAAGTATGTTAAGAAAAGAGTATGAATTTTCAGAGTCCAGTTAATTAGTGATGACAAAAGAACTTGATATTATTCTTAAACTTCATAAAAGACATTTAGATACCTACACATGGAAAAGAAAGCTTTAAAAGGAAATGGGCTGAAAATGGGAAAATTGCATTGTCTTACACGGACATCTTGATCAGTATGAATGAGTTGGGCTGAAGGGCCTGTTTCCTTGCCATATGATTCTATTATTCTTTGACCCACAGGAAAAGCCTTTCTACCATTGGGCATATCTGTAAGGAGTGCGTCACAAGAAAGCAGCATCCATCATCAAGGACTCTCACCACCCACCCATGCCATGCTCTCTTCTTGCTGCTTATGTTTGGAAGAAAGAATAGGAGACTTAGGTCCCACTCCACCAGTTTGAGGAACAGTTACAACCCTTCAACAATCAGGCTCCTGAATCAGTGTGAATAACTTCACTCATCTCAACACTGAATTGATCCTAAAACCTGTGGACTCACTTTCAAGGACTCATGCACTCAATATTATTTACTGCTGACTTAATTATTATTTTTTGTATTTGCACATTGGTTGTTTATCTTTCTTTATATGCAGTTTTTCATTGATTTTATTGTATTCCTTTGTATCTATTGTGAATTGCCGCAATAAAATAACTCTTAGGGTAGTATATGGCGACATATATGTATTTTGCTAATGAATTTACTTTGAACTTCGGGCTCTATAACTTACAAAAATGCTAGAACATATTGTACAGTGCATCAAACTTAAATAATGTTGTCAGAAAAACAAAGTTTTTCCAAAGTCAACCATGGACAGGTGCCAATATAGTAACAACAATAACAAATTTTGAGTTTTACTCAAAATCCTTTAATATTTTTGAGCTTAGTGTTGTTGTTACAAGGCTAATCAACACTAACATGAAATGCTGCTCCTCAGACTTGTAAGTAGCGTAAAATATTGAAGTGAAAGTGTGCCTTTTCTTCATTTATATCATAAAAGATTTACAATTATTTCCCTCAAACTTGTATTGCAAAAGTTAGAGGATTGTGGAAAACTAAGGACAGGAGAGAGTGGACATGATCTGGAGAAATAAGAAGGTTCACGTATCAAAGACATAAAAAATAAATTTAGAAATCTAAAATTAGGAATGGCAAAGTTATTTCAAAGCATTTTAAATCTACCTTGTATTTATGCTTGTTCAATAAATAGCTTGATGCATATGTTTTAATAATGAGCACATTATAACGTTAAGTTACAGAAAAATTACATTAACATAACTTGTGTACAATTAATGTTATTGCATACAAATGTGAATAGAATACTTTTTTCAAATAATATATTCTTTAAATACGGACATTGCAAAACCTCCATTTATTGGCTACTCTTAAATTTGCTGCTTCAACTAATCAGCTGTTACTGAGAGAAGGAGAACATATTAATATGTAACTGGGATCAGGTCTAAAACAGATCAATGCAAATTATGGCAAGTTTCAATTCCAAAGAATATCAGTAAACTGATTAAGTGTTTCACTAGTGCCTTTTACAAACACTTGAAAAAGACTGATATTGGTAAAAAGCTTCATTATCACTTCTACTAATAACGACATTTTAAAAGAAGTTTATTTTTTTTCAAAATGCCATGTTGGAATTAGATTAAATGCTCACTTAATTATTTACTAGACCTCTAGATTACAAAGTCAGCAACATAAACAGTAGAATATCAAAATCTAACATTGAGTTCTTTTTCTAATATCAGTATATAGGATGATATAATGTTTAGCTGAACATGTGTCCTGTCTGTTTTCATTCTAAAGTGTTTAAAAATTGAATTTCTCAATCTTCACGCATAGATCGAATAATGTAATTCCGTTAACTAATGTGAAGAAAGTTTGTCAGTTGTGAAGGAACAACTTATTTGAAGACTGCATGACCTCTATGTTAGACCTGCAAAATGCTCAAGTTTTTTGCAGGTTTACTTGAAATCAGGTCTATCCATGAATTAGGCATTGCTGTCACATATGAACACAGAAAATGTTCCATAAAATTTCCTTGTTCTATTAAATATCCTCTTGAGACTCACAACTTTTTTCTCATGTTTTCATAATCACATCTTATAATATAGTCATGTCTTTTTTCTGACCCAAGATTATACTGCTTTTTAATATTAAAGCTATAGCTATACTTTTGCTAGCACTTACTTTTCATATTTAGTATACCGTACATTTGATTTTTCCATTTGAATGCATATTAAAATCTTGCGTTAATTGCAGAAGTGTAATAATTATGAAAAAAAGCATGAACCATTTCTCGATATAAAACTGATTAAATGTGCAAAAAATGATTATTTAGACCAAATTGACATGAGAGGACTTGCATATGAGTTCAAAGTCTTTGTCCATGCTACATAGACTTTGTCCATGTTGCTCACACAAGTAATTTTTGGCCTTTTTTTAATAACTTTCAGAAGTTTTAATTAAGTTTGAATTGCTCATCAGGGTATTTTATTTTTGCTTTGGGGAAGTTATTAAAACATAAGATGGATTTTTCTCAAGTAATGACAGAATACATGTTTTTGCTCAATTTATTTTTCAGCACACATAAAGCATTGCTGTGAGCATTGTCAGCTGCCACTTATGACATTGAGAGAACTGATTTGCATAGAAATCAGTGTTGATCTGTTGTTTGACTTTTAAAAAAATACTGTCTCTCTCTCTTATTCCTTTACAACTCATGGTGTAATAAGTTCCTATCTCTATTGGAAAATGAAATGGTTTGATTAGAGACTATCATTTTATTATTTTTTAACTTCCAATTAATCTTTTTTAGACAAGTTATACAATCGTCATTCAACTAGAAACTAGAAACAAAATGTTTTGGTAACCACACCTTTCTTCATTTAACAGCTTTTAACTCTAATACTGTAAATAGCTTTTGTAATTCAGAATAGGGTTGATACGTTATTTTACATCTGAATACAAAGTAACTGAGCATTGTGTATGACAGGGAGTATCGTTTTCTTCCCGAAGTACATAATGATAAAAGAGCCTTTCACACAACAGATGCCGTGAATAAAGTATGTGGTGTGTGCTGAATAGAGATGGGTGAACTGACAATATTTCAGTTTTCCACATAAGACTGATGTGAATACATTCAAGACAATTGAATAAAGACAGACCCACCTCAGCTGGATCTCTGTTTTCCGGCATCAGTGGAGAGAAACATAAATTTCTCCTTTATTAGAACGGTACATCTGAATACATCTGAGGATACTTTTCTGATTTTTTTTCTGCTTAATATGCCAACTGTGAATACTCTTTATATCAGGTGTCATCACGGGCTTAAAAATCTTATTTTTAATGCTTTCTGATGTTTTTGCAATGTCTTTTTGCCATATTTTGATTTAACGTGTCTTATATTCCTCTGTATTACTCTGCCTTGTCTCATTTTATGCTAATCGTACCATAAACAAATACCTATGAAGAAAGAGATAATAGCAAAGAAGTTTCAAAATAATTTGTTTTTCAGACTGTCAAGACCTGAAGCATTTTGAACTCTGGTGACTGGAGTGGTTAACATTTAAAATATTGCCTCAGGATCAGGAATGACATGCTAACCTCACAGTAAATAGACTGATAAATTGCCATAGGTTGGACTCATGCAGATGAAAGATTTTTTTTAGGTGAATGTGACACAGAGAGAGTTGGGTCTGTGGAACATTCTACAAGAGTAAGTGGTAAGGGCAGGTGCAATTACAATATTTATGAGGCATTTGGACAGGTATGTGGATAGGAATGATTTGGAGAGATATAGTTAAAACACAAGCAAATGGTCCAGCTGAGATAGATACCATTGTCTACATAGGCAAGTTGGTCTGTAGGGCCTGTTTCAATGCTATATGAGAAGAACATACTCTCATCCAAACCCATACAAGATTCCTTACCAGACAAGCCATTTTTTCTGAGTGAGCACGTATTTCAATGAGGTGTATATCAGTCCCTATACACTTCTATCCACTACCAAGATGACCTTAAAGCTCTCCACTTCTTCAACAACGGACCCAACCAGTATCCCTCTATCAACACCCTCCTCCATCTGTCAGAACTGATCCTCACACTCAACAATTTCTCTTCTGGCTCTTCCAATTTTCCCTAAGCCCAAATTGTAGCCAATAGCACCCGTGCATACCCCAGCCATGCATGCCTTTTCATTGGCTATGTGGAGCAGTCATTGTTCTCTATCTGTCACTCTATCTGTGCTGCATTGGTAGTTGCATTAGTGCTGCTTCATGCACCCATGCTGAACTTGTCAATTTCATCAACTTTGCCTCCAACTTCTACCCTGCCCTTAAATTCACTTGATGAATTTCTGACACATCACTCTTGGTTCTCAATCTCTCTGTCTCCATCTCTGGGAACTAACTGTCTTCTGATATCTTTTAGAAACCAACTGATTCTCACATCTATCTTGGCTATACACCCCATCACCTTTAAAAATGCCTTTCTGTTTTCTCAGCTCTTTTGACTCCAGCACATTTGTTTCCAGAATGAGGCTTTTCTTTCCAGAACAACAAATATGTCCTCCTTCTTCAAAGAATGGAGATTCCCTTCTTCCACTGTTGATGCTGGCCTCATCTGCATCTCCTCCATTTCCCGGACATCCACGCTCTCCCCATCTTGTTGCTGCCTCAACAGGAATAGAGATCCTCTTGTTCTCATCTATAACCCACGAGTCTCCACATCCAACACATCATTTTTCACAATTTCCATCATCTTCAACAAGACCTTACCGCCAAACAATTCTTTACTCCCCTGCCCCATTCTTTGCTTTCCACAGGGATCGCTGTCTCCATGATCCCCGACCCTCCTGATATCCCTCCTGGCATTTATACCTGCATGTGGATGAATTGCTGCACCTGCCCAATCACTTCCTCCCTCACTTCCAGTTAGGGCCCAAAACAGTCCTTCCAGATGACGGAACGCTTCTTCTACAAATCTTGTGTTGCTTACTGTATCTGGTGCTCCCGACGCAGTCTCCTCTTCATTGATGAGACCCAATAGAGCTTGAAGACTACTTTGTTGAGCACCATCACGCCATCTGAAATACTCAGGATTTCCCAGTGGCCAATCATATTCATTCTATTCCTTCTTCCCATTCCAACATATTGGTCCAAGGCCTCTTCTACTGCAATGATGAGACTTCCCTCAGGTTGGAGGAGTATCACCTGAAATTCCTACTGTGTAGTCACCAGCCTGATGGCATGAATAAAGCTATCTTTAGCTTCCAGTAATTTAGTCCCCTTCCCCCTACTCTCTTCTTCCATTCCCTATTTCAGGCTGCCTTCTTATCTCTTCACTTCTCCTCATCTGCTTGTCACCTTCCCATGGTGTCCTTCCTCCTTCCCTTTCCCCCATAGTCCACTCTCTCCTCCTATCAGATTCCTTCTTCTTCAGTCCTTTGCTTTTTCCACCAATCACCTGCCAGCTTTGAGGGGGGATCAGTAGACCCAGGAAATGGGAGAGAGACGTGCCAGATGCCTCGTTCCCCAGCGATGCAAAATAACGCGACATTGACCATTGTCTCCTGGAGACCACGTTTGTGGATTGGGGACTATGCTACGTGCAAGCCCTCGGGCAAAGTGGGCTGGTTGAGAGAGAGATTGCATCATCCCAACCTGATTGACATCTGAGACCCCGTGAGGAAGTATAAAAGAGGGTCTGGGGGAACAACCCCTTTCAGACGCACCAGAAGAAATGCTAGTAGTGGGAAGCCATTGGAAGGAAGCCACGTGCGTTCAATTCTGTGGCTGGAATCGGTGGCTGGAACCACGGAAAACAGCTTTTAGCTAACAATGGGGAAGCCTGCTCCCCTGATTCGATGGATTTGCTTCATAAAAGACCCGGGCAAGTTTCTTTTCTCACCAATCTCTCTCTCTCTCTCTCTCCAACAAGTGAAAACCCAGCGGTCCCCAAAGGCTGAAGCCTTCAGGAACTGAGTGATTTTAATATTTCCATCGGACAATATATTATCCCCTAGACAAATGCTCGAGCTGTTTCTTATTGATGGTTATTGTTAGACCCGCGCTTTTAAATTGAGAAGTGACAACGTATATTATCTGAATGTTTGTATTAATCTTATTTTTGAGCCCCTTTATAAATAAAGACTTTAAAAAATAACACCATCAGACTTCAACGGACCTCTCTATCTTTGCTGGTAAGTGACCTAGTTACGGGGTACGTAACATCAGCTTCGAGCTTTTACTACTTCATCTTTTTATTCTGGCTTCTTACCTCATCCTTCCGAGTCCTGATGAAGAATCACAACCTGAAACATTGATTGCTTATTCCTTTCCATAGATACTGCCTGACCTGTTGATTGCTTCCAGCATTTTGTGTGCATTGCTCTGATACTATTTTGTCTACCCGCTTCTCCCCAAACTGAAAAGATTTTACTTTAAACAATAGATCTCATTTCTCGGTCATTTATTTTAAATTAAACACATGTAAAATGCAGTAGAAACCCAACATTTCAAACAGCTTCTGTTGAGAGGAATAAAGATCAATGTTTCAAGCTATGACCCTTTATCATGTGCCATTGAAGGGTTTGTCCTGAAACGTTGGACTATTAAAAGATTCTAACCCCAAGATGAATTGATTGACCAGTCAATTGCCAAAAGGCTCTTGGTCTACAATGTTGTGCTGATCTTTTAAGCTACTCAAACAACACACACAAAATGCTGGAGGAACTCAGCAGAACAAGCAGCATCTAGGAAAAGAGTACAGTCGATGTTTTGGGTTGAATCCCTTCAGCCGGATGAAACGATGAAAGTACTCTTTTCCTAGTTGCTGCCTGGCCGCTGAGTTCCTCCAGCATTTTGTGTGTGCCGCTCGGATTTCTAGCTCCTGCAGATTTTCCCTTGTTTGTAACCTACTGAAAGATCATTCCAACCCTTCCCTCTTCCATAGCCCTGCATTTTTCTATCACCAATGTACCTGTTTAAGAGCTTCTTAAATGCCCCTAATATATCTGCCTCTACCATCACCCGGCAGTGCATAGCATGCACGGACCACTCTGTAAAAAGAACTTACTTTTGACATCCCTTCTATACTTTATTTCAATCACCTTAAAATTATGGTGCTTTATAATAGTCAGTTTCATCCTGAGAAGAAGTACCTAGCCATCTACTTGATCTACACCTTTACCAAATCACATCTCATCCTCCTTCACTCTAAAGAGAAAAGCTCTAGTTCACACAGCAAAAAGACATAGGGCATGCTCTCTAATCCAGGCAGCATCCTCGTAAATCTCCATTACACTGCTTCTAAAGCTTCCATATCCTTCTATAACGAAGCAAACAGAGCTGAGAACAATGATCCAAGTGTGGTCTAACCAGGGTTTTATGGAGCTGCAACTTTACCTCACAGCTCTTGAACTCAATCTGAAAATAACCTTGAGCACTTGCAGTCCTAGAACAGGATTTTTTCAGTGTCTATAAATTTATTAAATCTTCACCACTGCTTTCTGTTTCCTAAAATTGCAATATTGGATCTTATAAATCCCACCATAGGTGTGATACAATTTGTCAAGCTATTGACATCCTAAATCAGCATAAACTGGTAATGCTGAGCGATTTGACTGTCATTCTGACAGTTCCTGTGGGATCTGGGTATTTTGGATTAACAAATGTGAAAGTCTGTCAGCAGACTGCAACAACTTTGGTCAATCTGCATTTGCTTATTTATTCCATTGTACTAAAACTCCTTAGGCATCCACTTAAGGTCGAGACTGAGCAAGACGACAGCAGGGACCAACAGCGACATGTTGCAGACAGCTCACAAAACTACTAGATAATCTTCTGAGCTGTGATTGCTGCAGTATCAAGCCTGTAATTTCCTTTTTAAGGATATACTTTTGAGCTGACTAAGCAATCTGCTGCTTTTGTGATCTTCTGGGGATTCAATGAACTAGACTCTTGAGGGTGCAGGTACAGAATGGGTGGACATCACTGGAGTGGATACTGCATCTATGCTTGATAGTGGAACATGAACCTGTGGTTGGGTACATTGCTCTGTGCTGAATGAAAGGTCAAGCCAGATTTTTTAAAAATGGAGTAAAGGAAATTACAGTTGTATGAGAGAGGAGCTGGCCAAAGTAAATTGGAAACTAATGCTGGCAGTTGTAACAGCAGAGCAGCAATGACATGGGTTCTGGGAAAAATGAGAAAGATGCAGGATAGATGTGTTCCAAAAACGAGGAAATACTCAAATAGCAAAATAGTACAACCGTGGCTGACAAGGGAAGTCAAAGCTAATGAAAAGGCAAAAGAGAGGGCATGCAACAAAGCAAAATATAGTGGGAGAACTGAGGTTTTGGAAGCTTTTAAAAACCTACAGAGAGACATTAAAAGAATCATTAGGAGGGAAAAGATGAAATATGAAAGTAAACAAACAATATTCAAGTGGATAGTAGAAGCTTTTTCAAGTATGTAAAAATAACAGAGAGATGTCAGTGGATATAGGACAGCTAGAAAATGAAACTGGAGAAATGTTAATGGGGAAAAGGAGATGGCAGATGAAATAAATGAATATTTTGCATCAGTGTTCTCTGTGAAAGACACCAGCAGTGTGCCAGCTGTTGAAGGGTGTGAGGGAAGAGAGGTGTGCAGTTACAATTAGAAAGGAGAAGATGCTCAAAAAGCTGAGAGACCTGAAGGTACTTAAGTCACCCAGATGAGATGAACCTCATCCTAGGGTTCTGAAAGTGGTAGTGATAGAGATTGTGGAGGCATTAGTAATGACCTTTCAAGAATCATTAGACTCTGGAATGGTGCCAGAGAACTAGAAAATTGAAAATGTCACTACACTCCTTAAGAAGGGAGGAAGGCAGCAGAAAGGAAATCATAGACCAGTTAGCCTGTCTTTAGTAGTTGGGAAGATGTTGGTGTCAATTGTTAAGAATGAGGTTATGGGGTACTTGGTGACACAGGACAAGATAGAACAAAGTAAGCATAGTTTCCTTAAGGGAAAATCTTGCCAGCTGAACCTGTAGGAATTCTTTGAGGAGATTACATGTAGGATAGATAAAGAGGATGTAGTAGATGTTGTACACTTGGACATTCAGAAGGTGTTTAACAAGGTGCCACATATGAGACTGCTTACCAAGTTAAGAGCCCATGGTATTACAGCAAAGTTGGTTAGACGTTAAAGCATTGGCCTGATTGGTAGAAGGCAGCACACAGGAATAAAAGGCTCCTTTTCTGATTGGCTGCCAGTGACTAATTGTGTTCCACAGGGGCCAGTGTTGAGACCACTTCTTGTTATGCTGTATATAAATGATTTAGATGATGAAATAGACAGTTTTGTTGCCAAGTTTGCAAATGATATGAAGATTGGTGAAGCGGCAGATAGTGTTGAGAAAACAGGTAGGCTGCTGAAGATTAGGAGAATGGGCAAGAAAATGGCAAATTAAGTACCAAAGTAGAAATTGCATGGTCATGCACTTTGGTAGTAGAAACAAATGTGCAGACTATTTTCTAACTGGGGAGAAATTCCAAAAATCTGAGGTGAAAAGGGACTTGGTTGTCTTTGTGTAGAACACACCATAAAAGTTAACTTGCAGGTGGTGAGAAAGGAAAATACAATGTTTGCATTCATTTTGAAGAGGTCTAGAATACAAAATCTGGGATGTGATGCTGAGGTGTTATAGGGCACTGGGGAAGACTTACCTTGAGTATTGTGAACAGTTCTAGGCTCCTCATCTAAGAAGAGATGTGCTGGCATTGGAGAGCCTTCAAAGGAAGTTCTCAAAGATGATTCTGGGAATGAATATTTGATGGCTCTGGGTCTGTACTCACTGAAATTCTGAAGAATGAGGAGGATCTTATTGAAACCCTTTGAATGTTAAAAGGCCTAGACAGAGTAGATGTGGAAAGGATGTTTCCCATGGTAAGAGAGTCTAGGACAAGAGGGCACACCCTCAGGATAGAGAGGCATCCATTTCAAACAGAGATGATGAGAAATTTCTTTAGTCAGAGCATGGTGAATTAATGATATTTGTTACCACAGGCAGCTGTAGAGGCCAAGTCATTAGGTGTGTTTAAGGCAGACATTGATAGGTTCTTGTTTGGACGTGGCATCAAAGGCTATAGGAGAAGGCCAGGGAGTGGGGCTGAGGAAGGGAATAAAGGATCAGCCATGATTGAATGGTGGATCAAATTTGATGTGCCAAATGGCCTGATTATGCTCCTATGTTCTGTGGCTTTAGGGTCTTAAAATCATCACGCATGGGAGCAGAAAATGAGCAAGAGTTCAACACTGTCTGCCTATGTCTGACATGTCTCCCTCTCATCTTGCTATTACCATTGTGTGGGAAGTGCAGGAGTCTTGGGTCCCACACTGCCAGGTTCAGGAACAGTTGTGTCCTACAGCCATTGGGCTCCTGGACATGCTTCTCCTGTCCCTGAGCTAAACTGGCACTGATGTGGACTCATTTTCAGGGCTCTGCAGTTCACCTTCAATGTGCTTTTGTTTACTGTGTTTACCATCGTGCGTGACTTGATCAAGGTGCTTCAGTGATGAACTGGCTCTGTGGCTGTGAACCCCTTTCGGAGGCTCTGCGGTTCATATTCTGTGTGTTGCTTGTTTACTTTAACATTGTTTGCACAATTTGTTGAATTTTTCACACATTAGGTGTTTGATGGTTTTTTGTGTGTTTTTAAGGGGTTCTATTGTGGTCCTTTGTCTTGAGGCTGCCTACAAGTAGATAAATCTTTAGGTTATGTACAGTATACATACCTTGATAATAAATGTACTTTGAACTTTGAATTTGCTTTTGTTCAAGTTCTCCAGATTCAGGGGTGGCTGAAGACTGCTATATGAAATCCGCAGACTCTCTAGCAATGTGATAAATATCCGCTTTCCAGGCCTCAAACGGATTATTGCTAACCTCAGCTTTATAGCACAGCAGTATGACCTTTCTAAATGGTCAGAGTTGTTTGTGACAAAGTTAAACTTCTAACCAAGTGAACAATGAAGTCTGGAGGCTCATGCTTAATAAATGTAAGACAATGGTTTATGTTAATCGGCCTGTATCAAACCAAACAACAGTGGCTAAGTTGCTTACACCATTGTGACTGAGTTCAAAGAAGCTTGCAGACCAGACTGATTTTCTCACTTAGCACATCAATCATGGTCACAGGCATAGTTGAGATATTTGTGTACTCAGAGAATCAGCCCTCACATCGTTAATCATGGGTAACACACACAAAATGCTGGTGGAACGCAGCAGGCCAGGCAGCATCTATAAGGAGAAGCGCTGTCGATGTTTCGGGCCGAGACCCTTCGTCAGGACCCTTCGTTCCACCAGCATTCTGTGGGTGTTGCTTGAATTTCCAGCATCTTCACCTGCATCAGCATCTGCGGATTTCCTCATGTTTGGGTTAATTATTGGTTTTTCGGATCTCTGTCTCAGAGGCTTTTAGACCATTTGCTTGAATTAATTGTCCCAGTAAAGGTATTTGTAAAACATCACATGTAAATAACATCAACTTGTTGCGATACAGCATAAATGTTAGAAAGGATTGAGCATTGTTTGGAACGTCAAGAAGAATGACAGAAAGACAGGGTGAAAGAAAGAACTGAAAATTTTAGTTTCTGTGATGGATGACTCATTCATCTGCAACTCACTGGTGTGACTTTTGTAGTTCATAAGAATTGTGCCTGTGCTTGGAAATTCTTTGTAATTTATGTATCTTGTTATTTGGAAATCTTTTATAAATCAGAACTCCTCTGTGAGTGTAAAATATGTGTTAAGATTTGTTTGTCTAAAATGAAATGTGTATCATTCAAAATAAAACAAAATGGGTTAATCTACTTCCTTTGCTGTAAGCATCTCCTCCTTGGTAGAGAGAGGGACTCCACCGCTCAAATACACTCAAACTTAATGCTCCTCGGAGCTGGAACACTTTGTAAATCAACATTATGCTAAGTTATTATTACATTGCATAAATGGACACGTGTGCCTGATTTTAAAAAATCAAACCCGAGATATATGATATATTATTTTATATATACGCAGTAATTTGTGGAGTACCGAACATGCAAGTAGGCCTAACCTGTACATCAATGGATCAGCGACACATCACAGCAACAGAGGGAAGCAAGTGATGATTACATCTTAGAGGAGGGACAAGGCCGTGGGTTCTCCTCTAACTTTGGTTTCTTCATCAAGTAGACATCAAGATGTGACTGCCTTTTCTTAAGTTTCCTCTCGTAAAGCAGTTCTCGGTAGCAGGAAATCATGTCGAGAACACTTCTCTTTGCCTTATTGCTTCGTGCCTAGTTAGGGTCCTTATCAATGAACTGGTCCATGATTTGTGTGGAATTTTGTGGTGAGGTTTCTTGCTGGTGTTCCCTCTTCTCCATCCGTGCTCTTAGATTCACCTAGGATGCTCTGCCAATTCTTGAAGTTCTTCCTTATTAAGGTTCTCACTACGGGAATGCAGTAACTCTTCAACATTGCCATCATTAACATCGTCTAATCCCACTTCATTGGCCAGTTCAATGACTGGTTCTGCCTGAGATCCTAGGATGGCAATGTATTCTTCTGGCCATAGCTTCTTCCACACTCCATTCCTGCAGTTTGACGTTGCAGGCCATTTTTCAGACATTATGGATGAAAAATAATGGAATGATCTAACTAGGGAGCAAGAACGCAGGGAAGGCAGAGCATGAACTGATATGTGATTGGCTGTGAGTGGCTCAGAGCCTATGTAAAGCACTCTCATTGGCTGATTGAATGTTTACTGTAATGGCGTCCACACAAGAAGTTTTAAGTGTTGTTTAGAATGAATTTTTGTCATTTTTAAAATTTTTATTAAAGAATTGAATTACCGCATTGTAATAAATCAGCACTATGCAGGGTAAGTGGGCAATGGCATCTAGGCCTATTTGAAGAGACAAGGTAATGAAGTAGTCCTTTAAGAGCAGATTGATATGGTATAATCTCCCTATAGTGAAGGTGCCCATAGATACCTATGTATGTATATCAAATAGGGTTTAAAGTCTCCTTTTGAGTTTTGTGGACAGTAAATCAAATACTATCATTGCAGAAAGGGTAAAAGTCATTTGATGGAGCATGTAGATGGGTTGTTTAAGCGAATCTGTTCTCTTTCATTTAAGTTTGGCCTCCACAAGTTGCTGAAGGTCTTTTCAGATATCACTTTTCACTTTGATTGGGGATTCAATTGGGATGTTTTTTACAGAGGCTTTCAGAGCATCAACAAAATATTTTCTCTGTGCTCATTAAAATCTGCTGCTGTAACAGAGCTGCGAGAAGTATGCTTGCTTCAGGAATCTGCTGTCTCCCTGCTGAAAATTTTGGTGTGCACTGTATGTTAATGATTCTCACTGGAGATGTGAGCAACTCCAAGAAGCCATGGGATGAAATGCTGAATAAGTTGCCATGCTGGAACTTGAAGAAGATTCCTATTTTGGGAGTCTGGCATTGTGAATAATGACACTGAACTTTTCATGAACAGCTTCTTCCCCTCTGCTGTCAGATTTCTGAATGGACAAAGAATCCAATGAACTCTGTCTCATTATTTTTCTTTTTTTTTTGCAGTGATGTTTTCATCTCAATATTTTATATATATTCCTTATGGTCATATATACTTTTTTTATTATTAGGTATTGCAAATCAACATATATCAGTGATATTAACACTGCTTCTAATCCATTAGAGTCAGCTTGATGTACTTTTGATCCCACTTCTGGAAAAGGACATCACTCTATCAATGGCTTTAGAGGATTTCTTGAAAACAGTTTGTTATTATCTCTCCTCGGCTTTGAGATAGTTACTGCAGGAGGTAGACCATGACTTCAAAACATACAGGAGATTAGAGATCACTGATGCTCAGTCAACACGAGCTTAGCGAGGGCTTGAGATGTTAACCTTTTGGCTTCCTTTTTCTCCACTGGACATAGAAATCAGAATCAGATTTAATATCACCAGCAGATGTTGTTTTGTGGCAGCCAGTACAGTGCAATACATAATTTAAAAAGATGAACAAAAAAAATATATATGTGATGTACATGAGTTCATTGTCCATTCATAAATCTGATGGCAGAGAGGGAGAGGCTGTTGAGTGGGTGTAGTCAGGCTCCTATACTTCCTCCTTAATGGTAGCAAAGAGCAGAGGGCATGTCCTGCATGAAGAAGGTTATTGATGATGAATGCTGCCTTCTTAGGCATCATCTTCTACAGATGTTCTTGAACCTGAGAAGGCTGGTGCCCATGATGGAGCTGGCTGAGTTTGCAGCAATCTGCAGCTTTTATCCAATCCTGTGTAGTGGTCCCTCCATACCCGAGAATGATGCAACCAGTTAGCACACTCTGTATGGTAAATCTAGAAATTTGCAAGGTCTTTGGTGACATGCTAATTCTTTTCACACTTTAAAAGAAATATAAGTTCCATCATGACTTTATAATAAAATGGCACAAAAATGTTGGGCCCAGGATAAGTCTTTCCAGAAACTTGAATCTGTTTATCTTTTCCACTGCTGATCCCTCGATGAGAACTGAAGTGTGTTCCCTGAACTTCCCCTTCCTGAAGTTGCCAATCACTTCCTTAGCCTTATTGAAGTTGAGTGCAACATTCGTGTTTTGACTCCACTCAACCAGGTGATTTACCTCATTCCTGTACATTTCCCCTTCACTATCTGAATTTCTGCCAACAATAGTTATGTTATTGGCAAATTTATGGATGATGTTTGAGCTGTGCCTTGCCACATAGTCGTGGGTGTAGAGAGAGTAAATCAGTTGGCTAAGCACGCATCTTTGAGGTGAGCGAGTGTTGATTGTCGGTGAGGAGGAGATGTTATTTCCAATCCACACTGACTGTGGTCTCCCAGTGAGGAAGTCAAGGATCCAGTTGCAGAGGGAGGTCCAGAGGCCCAGGTTTTGGAGTTTTTCGATGCTGTTGAACACTGAGCTACAATCAATAAATAGTACTCTGATATAGGTATTGCAATTGTGCAAGTGATCCAAGGCCACGTGGAGAGCCAGTGAGATTACACCTACTATAGACTTATTAAGGTGATAGGCAAATTGTAGTGGGTCCAGGTCTCTGCTTAGGCATGAGTTGATTCTGGACATGACCATCTTCTTAAAGCACTTCATCACAGATGATACGAGTGAAACTGGGTGATGGTTATTGAGGCTGCTTACCTTGGCATTGATATGATTGTCGTCCTTTTGAAGTAGGTTGGAACTTCTGACTACAGCAATGAAAGATTGAAGATGTCTTTGAACACTCCTGCCAGCTGGATGAAATGGGTTTTCAGTGTCCTATTAGATACACCATCAAGGCCTGATGTCTTGCAAGAATTCAGCTTCATGAAAGATGTCTGACATCAGCTTGTGAGACACCAGATGCTCCAGGAATTTGTACAGATGCAGTTTTTTTCTCCCTTTCAAAGCTGTATTTAAGGTGTTTTGCTCATCTGAGACTGAAGCATCACAGCCATTTATGATGTTAGGTTTCACCTTGTAGAAAGTAATAGCCTGGCTGGGATGACGTGGATCTAGTTTCATATCCAACTTCAATTGAAATTATTTTGTCTCTCATAAACTAGCCTTTTATAGGTTGTACCATGGCTTCTTGTATAGTTCTGCATCACCAATCTCGAATGCCAGAGATTCAGCCCTCAGTAGACAAAAAATCTCCTAGTACATCTTTGGCTTTTGATTGGATGTGTCCAGTATGCTCCTGAAGGCCCATGCTCATCTCCACAGATTTTGATGAAATCGGTACTAACTGTAGTGTAAGCATTTAGATTTGTAAATGTTCCCTGAATACTGTCCCGTCCATTGACTCAAAGCAGTCCTTAAAGTACTTCTCCCCCTCTCTTGGCCGTGCCTGCTTTGTCCTCAACATTAGTGCTCCGGTCTTTAGTCTCTGCCTGCACACCAGAGTTGAAGTACAGCCAGCCATGTAATTAAACTTTCCAAAGTTTGGGTGTAGCATGACACAGTAAGCACTCCTGATGGTGGTACAACAGTGGTCCAGTGTGTTGGCAACTGTAGTTCCACAGCTTGTTTGTAGTTGTTTGGAGACTTCTTCAAGCTGGCCTGGTTGAAATCCCCCCACAATAATAGGGAAGGCATCAGGTTGAGCTGGTTCTTTAGATATCCTGAAATATGGAAGATGATCCACATTTTCCAATATCAAATGATTTTTAAAATTCTAAGTGGTATTACTCAGCAAGCATCTTAAGGTTGTCATATTCAGGAGTGGTAATGGGGACAAGCTCCCACTACCTAAAAACTGCTCCCAACGGCGTGCACCTCAAATGGCGTCTGTCAACGAAGCTTGGGTCCCGGCCTTCACAAGTAGCTTAGCTACTAAGTCTCACAGAACTATTTCTACTGACAGGAGAAGAGGCAATGGTGGGTTAGTAATGCCTTAAACCAGTCACTTTGGGTAGATGAGGGTCATCAGCCATGCTCCTAGGAGAAGGAAAACTCTGATCTCAATCTTCCGCTTCCTTGTGGTTATACCCACTCGGGGGAAGGCTTCTGGAGTAACTGCTGAAGGAAGAATTCAAAGCTGGTGTCCCTAGGGCAGACCTACATTGAGTTCAATGCTGACTAGCAACTCTTGTGATGCTGCTGGTATCAAACTCTATGGGTCTCTTCCTTTCCTTTCGGTTTGTCAGTTGTATGGATAGGAGGAGCTTGCTACATGGGCAAAAGCTTGTTCTTCATATCGTATTGTTCAGGCTTAGGTATCTAGACAGCTAGGATGCAATATCCGTGGTCAGCTCTGAATGACAGAGGCCCTCACCTCACTCAGTTCATTAAAGGTCCTCAGTTTTATCATATTGTTTTAGTTGGGCCCATTCCCTCATATGTTTTTCCCATTGAATGTTCATACAATATATCTCAGTGTCTTCTGTAGGCTCTTGCTTAAGTGGCTTTGGATCTGCAGTGGAGATGACAGATTGTAGTGTTTCCTATTTGTCCTATAGATTAACTCCTCTCCAGAAATAAGTTATTACTGGAGGTAAGGAATAAGATTGCAACAAGAAAGATTAAGAAAATATACTGGAGTATTGATATATCCTTTTTAAAGATTTAACAACCAGCTTGGTTTCATTAGATATATTTTTCATCTTTTTTCCTTAGATCAATGGAATAAAAATCACGCCCCTTGTACCAAGGGTAGCTTATCAGTACTTCACAGAGTAAAGTATAATTATCAATTATATTTTCCACTGATCTTTTAATCAGTATTAAAATACTTGCAAAGATATTTCTTCATATCTCTTACAACAACATTCTATGGAATATACATAATAATGTCCTGGAACCAAGTTGAGTTTATCTCTCAAGCATCTTAAGAACAAAACCAATGCCACAACTTGCAAAATTTAAGCTTTGTAAAAGCAGACTCATTGGGCCTTCATTTGCATGTGCAGTATTAAATGTATATTTTTATTAATTCTCCAGCAGCAATATGGTCCAGGGAATATTTCATGCCACAAAATGAGTTGCACATTTCTATTGCCACATTGGATCTTTAGTGCCAATCATCAATGTATCCCTATAATGAATTTCACCTAACAGAATAGCTTAGGTTGGAATTCTATTATATACTTCATATACATCTAACATCACTAAAACACTTTTAGTCATCTTTCAATTCAGAATCTGTAAATCCAAAGGGTTTGGTAGAGTATTCAGTGAGCATTATGTATTAAGGTGTCAAAAGTTATATTTCTTATTAAAAATAATAGTAATATTCAGATGGGGCTTCTCTTTAAAATGTGTTGAGATTGTAACCTGTCATATGCAAAATCATGTCTCCACAGCATTGCTTCTTGCCAATTTAATTAAGTGAATGCTTTGGCAACCACTTCAGATCCAAATGTATTTTCATATGTTATATTTTCTTCTTTTAATCTGGCTTTAGAAATCAGCAAGTAGAAGCTGGCCATACTTTATCTGTATCTTGATACAATCAAACATCAGTTAGTCGTGGCTTTTGGTGTGGATGTTAAGTGGATTGCAATATTCAGACTAAGGAATTAAACTATTAAAAGCAAATATTAAAATATTATAAGTAGAGAAACCCTAGTAGTTCATGTATACTCATCACTGAAAGACATCTTGAAGGTGGAGAGAGTGATTAGAAAAGCAAATGACATATTCACCTTTATTCCAAGATGATTTGAAAAGAGGGGTAAAGATGTCTAAATGTATTAATATATAGTGTTTGTTATAGAGCATCAGAAATATTGTGTACATAAATTAGGAAGTAATTGTATTAGGCAGAACAGCCAGAATTCAATAGACTTGTTCTGGACTTACCAATTAGCTGTATGAGGAGTAATTGAGTAAGCTGAGCCTGTATTCTTCCCTATTTGCAAGAATGTGAGGAGATCTCATTAAAATATGAAAAGTTCTTAAAAGTTTTAAGCTTCCTCTGGATGATGAGCCTAGAACCAATTGTCACTCTCTCAGAATCAGTGTTAGTTCTGAAAAATGGAAAAAAGCCTTCACCCAGAAGGTGGGAAAATCAGAGGGTTTGCTACTCTGGAGGGATGTCAAGGCTCAGTCATAGAGTTCATACAAAACAGATTAATATGTTTCTAGGCATTAAAAGAATTGAGGAATATGGAGCAAACATGAGGAAATCTGCAGATGCTGGAAATTCGAACAACACACACAAATTGCTGGTGGAACACTGCAGGCCAGGCAGCATCTATAGGGAGAAGCACTGTCGACATTTCGGGCCAAGACCCTTCGACGGGAATTTGTGAGGAATATGGAGACATATGGAATATGGAAAATGATGTTGTTATGGAAGGTTTTGATTTTGATAAAGGCAAAATAGGCTTGAAGAGCAACATAACCTCTGCCTGGGTTCCCTTACTTTTGTAATGGTCTCTGTACTAAATTACAAGAGCATGGTGTGTTGTCTGCAAGACAAGTAGATTTTCTAGACTATTAGATGTAATTACAACAAGATGGGTCATCTTATTGCACTTTTACAGATTGTCAGGTATGATGTTATGGCCATCACCGAATCAGGGCTGAAGGATGGCTGTGGTTGGGAGCTGAATGTCCTAGATTACATATTGTATCTGCAACATGCTGTAAGGTTTCGCTGCTAATGTAATAGTTTCTCTGTAGCAACAATGGCTAGGTTATGACTAGAGATAACGAGGTTTGGAATGCTGGGGCTATCCAGTGAGAGAAATGTTATTCTTTCTTGTGAGCTGGAAGAGAGATTTTCACGGTCTTTTGCCGGGGAGAGATGAGGAGAGAAGACGCAAATGGAGAGAGTTGGTAGACTGCTGGACAGACTGCTAGGCAAAGAAAGAGTTACATATCGAAGGAATAGGAAGGTAGGACGAAGGGGAGGTGTGGCTCTGCTGGTAAAGAATGGCATCAAATTAGTAGGGAAATGTGACATAGGATTGGAAGGTGTTGAACCCTTGTGGATTGAGTTAAGAAGCGAGAAGGGTAAAAACACCCTGATGGCAGTTATATACAGGCCTCCAAACAGTGGCTGGGATGTGGACTACAGATTACAATGGGAAATAGAAAGGCATGTCAAAAAGGCAATGTTATGATAGTCATGGGAGATTTTAACATAGGTAGATTAGGAATATCAGGTTGGTATTGGATCTCAAGAGAGTGAATTTGCTGAATGCCTAAGAGATGGCTATTTAGAGCAGCCTAACAGGGGGTCAAGTATACTGGATAGGGTGATACGTAATGAACTGGAGGTGATTAGGGAACTTAAAGTAAAGGAATCTTTAGGAAACAGTGATCACAATATGATTGAGTTCAACTTGAGATTTAATCGGGAAAATGTAAAGTTTGTTATAGCAGTATTTCAGTGTAGTAAAGGAAAATTACAGTGATATAAGAGAGGAGATGGCCAAAGTAAATTGGAAGGCGATGTTGGTAAAGATGACAGCAGAGCAGCAATGGCTTGAGTTTCTGGGAAAAATTAGGGAGGTGCAGGATAGATGTAATCCAAAAACAAAGGAATACTCAAATGTGAAAATAGTACCACTGTGGTAAACAAGGGAAGTCGAAGCTAATGTAAAAGCAAAAGAGGGGACATATAACAAAGTAGAAATTAGCGGAAAGATAGAGGATTGGCAAGCTTTTAGAAACCTACGGAGAACAACTAAAAGAATCATTAGGAGGGAAAAGGTGAAATATGAATGCAAACTAGCAAACAATATCGAAGTGGATCATAAAAGCTTTTCCAAGTAGGTTAAAA
Source organism: Hypanus sabinus (assembly GCF_030144855.1). Taxonomy (NCBI): domain Eukaryota; kingdom Metazoa; phylum Chordata; class Chondrichthyes; order Myliobatiformes; family Dasyatidae; genus Hypanus; species Hypanus sabinus. The sequence continues at coordinate 36,538,328 of NC_082719.1, forward strand.
ATTAAAAGAGATGAGAGTGGATATAGGACCGCTGGAAAATAAGCCTGGAGAAATAAAGAGATGGAAAAATAATAAATAGAGAGGGAGATAAGGAGATGGCAGATGAACTAAATGACTATTTTGCATCAGCCTTCACTGCGCAAGACTCGAGCAGTGTGTCATACGTTGAAGGGTATGAGGGAAGAGAAGTGAGTGCAGTTACTACTACAAGAGAGAAGGTGCTCAGAAAGCTCTGAGGACACTTAAGCCATCCGGATGAGATGAACTGCACCCTATGGTTCTGAAAGAGGTAGTGGTAGAGATTGTGGAAGCATTAGTAATGATCTTTCAAGGATCTTTGGATTCTGGCATGGTTCTGGAGGACTTGAGAGTGGAGGGGAAAAAGAAGGATCAGCCATGACTCAATGCAGAGCAGATTCGATGGGCCAAATGGCTTAATTCTGCTCTTTTGTCTTTCAGTCTTATGTAATTCCAATTAACAACTTAACATGTAATTCCAATTAACAACTTAATCACTTCTGTTTTACATTATACGTGATTGTTATATATTTTCCAGTGAACCTGGCAAGTTTAAAATTAACTTAGAAATCAGGGCTCAATAAGTTTAAGTGGGTCCTAATGGGATTGTGGAGAATAAAACTCTGGTGAGCAGAGGATAAGAATGGCAAACATCACTTCGTGAACCAAAAGCCAAACCATCAAGATCTCTGAAATATAAATACAAAAAAGTTTGCAGGTGCCGGAAATACAAAGCAACACGCACAAAATGCTGGAAAAACTCAGCAGGCCAGCTGGCATCTAAAGAAATGGATAAATAGTTAATGTTCTGAGCCCAGAACCGTCTTTGATCCTGAAGAAGTCTTGAGGAAGGAACTTGGCCAGAAATGTCAACTATCCATTCTTTTCTGTAGATGCTGTCTGGCCTGCTGAGTTTCTCCAGCATTTTGAGTGTGCTGCTGAGGACCTCTCAAAAGTTGGAAAGAGGATTATGAGAATTCTGTTGTGCCCAGAATCATGATAGTCTGAGTTTGCATATCAGTTGGGTGAGATTGCATTCATTTAAGATAAGCTTCTACCAACATACTTGGATATGTAAAGTATGTGTACTGTGGTTTCTTATGAAGTCCAATGCAGACCGTGTCTACCAGACATGTGAAACACAAAGAGTCCAAATAAAAATTTTATGCAGGAACTATTTGCAGCCAGCCTCTGAAGCATTAAATAAATATTACTGCAACCCAGTTGGTCAAACAACACGTTAAATGTACAACAATCTAAGTACACATATTAACATTCACTCTTCACATTCAGCTTCTCCAAGTGCATTCCACAGCCACTCTCTTCCTCTCCACTTTGCCAAATAAGGCATCCAGAAAATGGATCTTCTTGCCTGAGCTCTGGCATCCATTAACCTTTCCATAGTATGGAATGTTGCAAATCACCTTCCTTTAACGAGATAAGAGCATAGTTTAAATTTATACAAGCCAAACTACGCTGATGTTTGCTGCTCCAAAAATTATACACAATGATTCAGGAGCAGCTCCTTTCCCTCCACTATCAGATTTCTGAATGGTCCATAAGCCCATGAACACTACCTCATTAATCCTTTTTTGTGTACTACCTATTTATTTTTAAATTTGTATTAATTCTTATGTCTTTTCACTGAACTGCTGCTGCAAAAACATCAAATTTCACATCATCTAAGCCTGAGATAATAAATTGGATTCTGAATCTGATGCTGTGTAGATATGCATTGCAATAATGCAGTTGTCTCAAGCTGAAAATATTACATTATGCCCATCCTGACCAGAGGCAGAAGTAGGTAAATTATGCTTTGCACTCCCAGTAAGTAGTTTCCAGTGCATCTACATTTCCCCCTTATGTTCACAATTTAATCCTTTTAAATTGATATTATTCCAGGCTATCTACACATCATATATTTTATTAATCTCAAAATGTGCATTGATAACTAAACACTGTTCCAAAAGGAATCTGACCAAAGCAAAGAAAATATTTAAGTCACATATCTTTATGATACAAAGTGAAGATATTGTAACTGTTTTTTTACAATGCAATATGAAGCTTTTGTGATTCATTCACTGAGATACAAAATTTCCTTTGCATTTCACAGCTCCGAGTCTATCACTATTAAGAAACATTCTAATCAGAATTTCTCATTACTCTGTTTTGTTCTATTGATGCATTTCTACAATGGTTATCCTGCTCCTATTTGCATTATTTCATACATGTCCTTAATTATGTGTGGCAAAATAATGATGGCTAATTCCTTGGAAACATCACTAGTCATGTTATGCCAAACAGAAAATTACATCAACTCAGGTGCTAGTCTTCTGCATCTGAAACAATTACCAAGGCTTGTCACAAATGTTACATTCACGTTTGTAAGCATCAAGTTTTACTTAGCACCCCTTATGTGGAAATTTATCCAAAATCTTCTTAAAATCTACATGGTTATGGATGCAGCCCATCCAACAAAACTCACACTTGCATTAAAAATTTCAGTTGGATTGGTCAGGCATCCTTTCACAAGTCCAGTCTAATTTTTATTAATCTGGCCATACTTTTTGAATGTTCCATTCACTCTGTTTCCAATTATAGCTACCGAGATCTTTCTCACAATTTTTCTCCTTTAATTTTTCTGAAACAATAAAGCACTGGACTTCAGTTTTACAATTCATTGGCACACTTACTGAATCTAGACCTCTATGTAAAACCATGACTATGCATTTACAATAATCTCGCTCATTTGTTTAATACTTTAGTCTGGAAACCTTACTTCTTGCATTTCGTTTCTTTATTAATTCCTATTATATTTTCTACTATTATTTTGGTTTACCCTTTACAGGAGATACCAATTAGTAACTAGCAAGTAAAGGTATCCAAGGATATACATTAACATCAGAAAGAATGATTGATTTATATTAATGGTGTGTTGATGTGTTTGCAGTGACGTAGGGGAAAATGACCAGAGGCCACAAATACTATGCAGAAAATGAATTTTGTGTAATGCATTTTTATAGTTTGGCGTTGATGATCTATTCTCATGTCTGGTAAAAGGGCAAACATCCCCCCAGGGCTTTAGAAAGACAATTTATACAGATGTCATATCTTGCGCATGAGAAGTTTGAAATGTTGTCAAACTGGTGTTGGTTATGATTAGAAAATTTTGATCAAGGGAGGGATTAATGGACTGTCAGCCATCCCCTGGTCACTAGGGAGTGTTGAGTACTATTTTCCATAATGTTCTTCCAAACTCTATACAGTTCGTTGTTCTCATATTTTACCATATTACATGTAGGCCTGATTGGAGGAAGAAGTTCCTTACAGTTTCCTTTTATAAAGTCATAATTTATTGTTTGGAAAGAAGAAAAATATATTCACCATTTATTAATTTTGTGTTTTTTTTGCTGTGTAATTGGAGCTTGAATTTAATCTCAGCATGACCTTGATATTAATTGTAGTGTACAGCACTCATCAGATATTAAAAAAAAAGTTCATTCTGCTGAATCTTACCAACCTTGAAGGAACTGGGTTTCTGTCCATTTGAATGATCTCTTATAACTCCAGAAAAAATTTCAGGCTTCGAGTAATCCGTATGTTTTGTGGGATTCTGGTGCAATTTCATCTTGGTCTGAAGCTGGAGTGGGAGCTGGCAAGTATGTATGGCAGTCTTTCATGATCTATCTCAACATAGTTGACATGTGACTTTTGCGCTGGTTAAGAAGGAAAAATTATGATTTATTTAAACCATCAATCTATGAAAGAAATTGAATGTTGGATGACATATTCTCAAATACTTGTGTATCAAGTCAATATGTCACCAATGATCTCTGACAGAAAATCAAGTACACAGCACAGACTTGAATCATGGCAGTGATATCTCCAAAAAATGTTCTCTTCAGGCTCAAAAGACTTATATTGTGTATTTAGATAAATCACCACCAACCAAATTTATACCTCATCAGATTATTTCTATTTCCTAATTAAATAAGAGGTGATAGAGGTTGAAAATGATAAATTTGATATTAAGAGCTAAAACTAAAATAAAGCAGATCTTGAATTTCACTAATTATACCATTATACATCACCTTCTAAGATAGTCCCATCATAATTTCCAGGTTACTCACTCAGTCTAGCTATACTGGCTTTGATCTTCACTTGTATCATTTAATCTCTCTCAATTAAAAAAGTATTTTCAGAAATAGCTTCTAGATAGATAAAAGATAAAGTATAAAGAAGGAACGGGAGTAAACTCCTTTTTCCATTGTTTGCCAAATAAAGCAATGAGGGAGGTTGAATCATCAAGTTGAGTGCGAAGGGAGAGCTCCAGCTGCCTGTCTCTTGATGGTTCTGCTACAGAGAAGGAAAGATCTGCTGCTGGGCACAGAGAGTGTTGCCCTGGTTTTCCCCATTTTGAATGTGGACATGGACTTTAGACTTTTCCCCATTTTTTATACTTTGTGTTTTTCACCCGAACTTTCTTGTTTAGTTTTTGTGTGTGGAGGAGGGATTTTGTTGTTGATGAACCTGATCTGTTTTGTTCATTTTTTTTTGTGCAGGAGGATTGTGCTGCCTTTCTTTTCTTTCTTGGTTTCATGGCTATCCAGAAAAGAGGCATTTTAAGTTTTATACTTTGATAAGTGAACCACCAAGACTTTGAACCTTTAAACCTTTGTAAGATCTCATATGACCTGGCATTTTAACTACTAATAAAGAAGAAATTGCTGCTACATTTGTGATAGAGTATGAATCAGAGAAACTTAAACATACAAAAGTTAGGAATGCTTTGAACAACTTGGCCTAAGTTTTGTAGAGTGCTGACTACATTCATCATTCAGATGATCCATCACCCCATGCCCTGGTTCAGGTACACAAGACTAAATTTGTTGGGCAAGAGGATTTTGGACTGAATGCTCAAGGCTGCATTTTACACCAAGATCCAAAGCAAAATAAGTGGATCATGTGAGTGCAGATTAAGCCTCACTAAGAAAAAAAACTGTTGAGGAAACATTTTTCGATTGGAATAATATACTCCCAGCTTTGCTATCTGCAAAAGCTGTATAATATATTATCTTTTCTGTTTTATAGAAGAACTAAAAAAAATGAAAGCTAAGTAAACAATTCAAACTATTTCAAAAAGTATTATCATTTAAAATATCTTAAAAACACATATGCTATTGTGTATGCACAATTTAAAGTCAATGTAAGTGGCCCTTGCCTCAACATTGGTGCCATATTGAGTGGGTATGTGTATATGTAAGTCTGTGTATGTATGTGTGCATGCATTTTATTTGTGGTAGTTGGGTATTTCTGTAGTTCAATAAGAAGGATATAAAACACTCTTATGCTAATTAGCATCAGACACACACTGGTTCTTATCACAGTCATTAGGCAAACTGACAGAGAACATGAGAAAAAAGGAACTTAACAAAGTGTATAATAGGAACAATTTTTAAAAGCATACACATTGCTCTGGTTCAGTTACTGATACATGAAACCTGTAGAGAAACTTAAATCCAGGCACACTCACTTTTGGTATAACTCCACAAATATATGAGTAATTTTATACTTGTCAGTAATTGTGATACTGAATATCAATCTGTAAAATAATGCAGGTCCAATGGTCCATTAAAGTGAAATTGATATTGAGTATATCTTCAGTTTAAAATTGCAATAAATCTTAATGTGGCTCCATTAATAAAGCAAGTTATCCTAATGAAGATCAGGCAATTTTATATAAGTAATTTCCACTGACTTACAATGTTCACTTGCAAGTCAGATGCAAAGGAACGGTCTATAAAGTGTACAAGTTATCAGTCAGAGACATTTAGAAACATTGATATCTTTGACTGGTGGGTTAGCCAGAAGGTGTGGCATTTCTGTTTGCCAACACACTTCTATAAGCCAGCTATGTTCAGCCTACTACACAATGCCAGTATTGGCCATAAAGTACTGCACAGTACAAATCCTGCAAAATCAACTTCACTCAGGAAGTTTTGACTAAGAGATTGACTCTGGGTTAAAATGGAACCACTAAGTAGGGAGACAGCTTGTGACCATTGTCACACAAGGACCCAAAACAGAAGGCCACTCATTGCTCAGGACTTCCTCAGCACTCAACATAAAAGCATAAGAGCAGGAGAGATCGAGGCATGAGTAGGCCATCTGTGACATTGAGCCTGCTTCATATTCAATGAGATCATGGTTGATCTGGCTGTGGACTCAGCTCAACCTTTTCTCCATAAACCTTAATTTCCCTGCTATGCAAAATAACAACTATGTCTTAGTTATACATCATGAGGTAGCCTCTAATTCCCTGGGTACAGAATTCCATCAATGCACTGTTTTCTGGGAAAAATAATTGCTCCTTACCGATCATAAATCTATTCCCTGAATCTTGAGCATGTACTCTAGTTGTAGTATCACTTACAAGTGAAAAAAAAACAATTCTGCCTCTATCTTATCAATCCCTTTCACAATTTTATATTTCTAAAGGATCCCCACTCGTCTGAACTCCAGCGAGTATAGTCCCAAGTTATTCATTCTTTCCTCATGGGCTAAACCCTCTCTTTATAGAAATCTACCTAGAGAACATCCTCTGCACTGCCTCCAAATCCCTTATGTCTTTGCTCAAGTAAGGAGACCAGATTACATTCAATAGTCCAGGTGTGGCCTCACCAATATCTTGTACAGTTGCAGCAGACCCTCCCAGCTCTCAGTTCAATCTATAAATGAATGCCAACATTCCTTCTTGATACCCAATTGCACCTGCAAACCAACCTTCTGGGATTCAAGCACAAACACTCCCATGACACTCTGCACAACAGCATGTTGCTGCAATCTTTCACCATTTAGATAATAATCTGATTTTCTACTGTTCCTTCTATAGTAGATGACATCACATATACCAACATGGTATTCCATCTGCTAGATCCATGCCCACTCATTTAACTTAGCTAGATCTCTCTACAGACGCTCCACATCCTCTGCACAATTTGCTATTCCACTCAATTTCATGCCATCTGCAAATTTAAACAAGCTACACCTGGTCTCCTCTTCCAAATTGTCAATGTATATTAGGAACTGTGAAGAATGATTTGCTGAATGCAAAGAATGCTATTATGACAGATGAGGGCCAATACTGATATATGTTCAATACTGATCTATACTGGCCTCAACTCATCTTCTGAGCCATCATTCCTTGATCTTTCAAATATGTATTCATCTCCACCTTAACTATCCCTAATGCTTTGGCCTATATCCTTCTCAGGAACAGTGATTTTAGGAATATGCAAGCTTTTCTTAAGTGACTTGGAGTTTGGTGTCTTAAAGGTTTTTGAGATAATATATTAAAACAAATGAAGCATCTTTACCTCAACAAATTATAATTTTAGTTTGAAGAACAGAAACATCTGAAAAATCACTTATAGTACGTTGTTTCAATATTCACTCTTGATCATTCATCTCTTAAACCTTTAGGCACAGTTTGTCTTCTTGTGCACATTGGTTGTTTGTCAGTCTTGTCTGTTTATGAATGCATTGCATTTCCTTTTTCCTTGTAAGTGCCTGCAAGAAAATGAATCTCATGGCAGTATACAGTAACGTAGACACACTTTAATAAATTTACCTTGAAATTTGAACTTTGGATTTGCTGAATATAGAATAGTTGTTGAAATATTGCCAAATGTCTACTAGTTCTCTGGAGGTCCACCTGAAATTGATGGAACAAGAAAAGAGTAGAAGTGAAAAGGAATTCTTTGTTTTTGCAGAGCCTCAGCAAGTCATGTAATTGAAAAACTGTCAAGTTGAACTTAGTAGCATGGGTCGAGTTTGAAGTGCTCAGTCATATTAAATGGCACAAGATGAGAGAGGATGTGTCAATGTGAGCTGCAATTGGACAGATGATTCCCACAAAAACTTGACAATCTATCATTATAAGTTTTTGTTTTGCACCACCTAAGGATGTCTCCAATTGATTATGAGTTTTAATGGATTTTTGTAACAAAAATGATCATGTTTTTAAGTGCTTTGTGATGGATATTCACTGTCTTCATGCCAGGGGGCTTTTTCTGCCAAGCTTATCTTACTAAACACAATGGCTGACACTTCTAGAAATAAAAGGGTTGGTTTTCAGTAAGATTAACTTCCAAATAATATTTGTTGCTTCGCTTCTTGTCATAAACAGGAGCCTGTCTTCAGTTTTCAATGTAAATGGCACGTAATAATCAGTCTGAATTTGAATAAATGGCTTTGTGAACAGGAATCCTCTATTAGAATGCAGCACCTGGACTGACTTCTTTAGAGTTGCAGTGTAAGACAATGGGTTATTTAATTGGGTTTGTTTCAAAACAGGCGAGCTGTCTAAATTATTTAGTTCAAAGAAGCTTGCTGACCAGAAGACAATATCACTTTCCACATCAAATGGCTGATCTGTTAATGTTTGGGAAGTTTGTATGCTCAAAGGGTCATCTTCACAACATTAATTGAGGGAAATCTGGGAACTGTGCCTCCAAGAAGCTTTTAGATTGAATAAAATTGTGTAAGACAGGGTTCTCTGAAGATCATAATAACATAAGAAATAGGAGCTGGAGTCGGCCTTTGGGCCCTTTGAGCCTGCTCTGCAATCCAATAAGATCATGGCCAATCTGATCATGGTCTCACCTCCACCTGCCTGCTTTTTCCCCATAACCCTTAATTCCCCTACTATGCAAAAGCCTATCCAGCAACTCGGTTAACAATTCAACATAATAAGCTCTTAAAGGAAAAGGGTGGAGTGGAAACGAAATCACATAATCTTAATTCTGTCATGCAGTGGTTTTATTCATTCCCAGATTGCACCTATTACTGCATCTCCTTCCAATCCTTCTGAAATTAGAACTCTTCACATTCAGGATTATTAGCATTCCTTGCATAACTTAAGGGTCTTTGTTCACACTATGAAGTATTTTTACACTGAAGATGTTTAATAAGTTTGAATAGGTACATTTAATGTCAGGGAAATGTATACAATACACATCATGAAATGCTTTTTCTTCACAAACATCCACAAAAACAGAGGAGTGCCCCAAAGAATAAATGACAGTTAGACATTAGAACGTCAAAGCCCCCCCCAGCTCCCCCCTCTTAAACACAAGCAGCAGTAATACGATGATCCCTCCTCCTCCACCACCACCAACAAAGCATCTGCAAACCCCACCGAGCACTTAAGTGTGCAGCAAAGCATCAGTAAAGACACAGACTTGCAGTACCCAAAGACTACTTATTCACCCGGTAATTCAACATACCACGAGGCGCTCTCTCTCCCTAATAAGGGAAAAGGAGATGTCCCCGTTTCACAGTGAGAGGGGAGTCGTATCAAAAGCAACCTGCCGACTTATGGTGTTAAAAGTCTGTTGTGTCACTTTTTCCGAGCCCTGTGCCCAAACCTTTCGGGTCTCTAGGCACACAGCCAGGAGCCAGCTCACTGCTTTCGATCTTTCACCTACTCCCACGACACATCAGATGGTGGTACCAATCCGCCTGTGTCCAGAGCCACGAAAATCTGGAACCCTGAAGGCACTATAGTCTTTCAGGCTCTGTGGAAGATCGCAGATTACATACTCTGGTTATATTGTTTGATTTTTATCCAAACCTTGTATTTACCTAGTATGAGTATTCGTGTGGACATTTCTGAGAAAGAGGTTATATCTGCTGGGATGGCACCTATTGAAGTGAGATGATGTCAGGTCAGGAATCCTGATGACCTGAGCTAGCCTATGACCCTGATTACCACCATTCACAAGCTATTCACCCCCTGGAAGAAGCAGAGCATTTTGTCAGAGCTGGCCTCACTTAAAAATTCTTGTTGGGTTGAGAATTTTGGTGCAAGATTGAAGAAATGATTGAAATTCACCAGCTGAACCCAAAAGATATACATTTAGAATGGAATACGGCCAACCACTGGCGTTGCCAGTAATGAAGAGAGTTATCGATTCTTTAAGGGGGAAGTGAGGCAGTGGCTAGGGGAGGTGAGAGTAATTAGTGAATGAGATTGTCAGTGGTTCAGAGAGATGATGAACCTGCCATGGATTATGCAGAGTGCATATATCTAGCATATGAGGAGTATTCAGGGTTGATGATCCATTCTTCCTGAAAATGCTGAAGGAAGGCCTGAGCTCAGCCCTCTAGGAAGTTTTAGATTTGGTGATAGCAGTGGGATCGACCGATGCTGCAGTATTATCATACTGCAGGGAGCTAGACCAGAGGAGGGGGAGGAAAAATCGTAAAGCAGCTGTTCAAATTTCAAAGTACATTTATTAACAAAATACGTATGCAGTATACAATCTTGCGACTTGTCTTCCCACAGATAGCCACAAAACAAAGAGAATCATGAGACCTGTTCAAAGAAACACTGTCAAAGCTCTAACACACATAAAAAAGAACAAATTGTGCAAAGAGCATAAAAGAATGACAGACAGAGAATATAATACACCAAACCACAAAGTTATCAAAAGATTCTAGGGCATATTCAGTCTAGCTCAGTTCAGTCTAATCCAGTGTCATGTCTTTGTTAACTACAGGCTGCAGAGTCAGTCTGCCCTGATCAAAATTTGCTGTAGTGGATGTAGCTGCTGCAAAGATACAGATAACTTGCTTTGTGTGCCAGAATGGAATGGCAAAGGAGATAATATGTTTCAGCTGTGGTCTACGGAACCATAGTTGGAGACAGTGTTCAGAAGTGGAGTAAAGTGTGAAAGTCACTCACCAAAACAGGCAGGAATTACAACAACACCCTCTCTGGTCTCTGTACAACCAGATTATAGAGTCAATATAGAGGCTAGCGGCTGCCTCCATATTGAGTACTGGTCACCCATGGATGTATACAAAATGTTTTATTGAGGGCTGGCAAACTGAAATGTTAGTTGACACAGAGTCATCAGGGTTGATAATTGATCTACTCTTTCCATTGACTAAAGTGGTGATTTATATTACCAGTGCAAGAAGTGAAGCTATAAGGCTTGAGGGTAATGAGCCTCGAGTTCTTGAGGTAGAGCAAGTGCAGCTTTGGGTGTGTCCAAATAATGAAGGTACTGTCCTGGGGATAGACACTTCACATAAGGCAGGTGCTATCATAGATTCAAGAAAAGGAGAAATAAAATGGATAGGGCAGAGAGAGCAAGCATGTATGATTCCCAAAGCAGACAATATGGCTTACAGAGAGAAAGCAGCCCCAATGATTGTGAATCATGTCAGAAGGTCCCAAGGGAAGGGGTGAAACAGAGTGAAGAGTTGTTGGAAGTAGTGAAGTTGCCTGTGGACCTAGCAGTGATTGGGAATGAATGCAACAGAAAGAACATGAGACAACATAAATTGCAAGCTTGAAGGAAGAAACCACTTGAGCCAAGTTAGTAAGGTTATATGTGAGTGTAAAGGACTATGGTAACCAAGTTAATACACTGAGGGACGGAGCAAAGCAGCAGTGGCATATTGCTAGTTGAAGGAAGTCAAAAGGAGAGAAAATAGTCTTCCAACAGCCAAGTGACCAAGTCATAGTAAGCCAGCCACTTGAAAAGTTGTAGTTTAATCCTAGGAAGATAGCATAAGTGTTGTGCTCAGAAGGTTTATCTCAAAATAATCAGTAATCAAGCCAAAGCATTGAAGTAAGCAATTTTGAAATAGTATTGACTTTAAGAGTGTAAAATGTGATGTAGCTTTGGATTTGTGAGCTTTTACTAACAGTGTCCCCAGAATGATGACTGATTGTTATGCTGGATAAAGACTTTTATATCATCAGCTTCAGTGTCTTTTGTCTTTGATCATGATCTGACTTTGATCATGGTCACAACACTCCTATTGGGCAGTAGATACAAAAGCCTGAATCACCAGGCTCAAGGACGGCTTCCATACATCTGTTTAAAGACTATTAAATAGACTATTGCATGTTGAAATGGACACTTGACTTCATAACTCTCTGCCTACACTGCACTTACTCTGTAACTGTAACTAACTATATTCTGCATTCTCTTATTGTGTTTTATTCCTCCTTTTTACTACACCTAGGTACTGAAATGATGAAGTGATTTGTCCAGACAATGATTTACAATGATTTGACAAGTAAAGTATTTCATTGTACCTCAGTATATGTGATGATAATAAAACAGTATATTAATTTACATTAATAAGGATAAAAGGCCCAAAGTTAGAGCTTTCATGGATTAACAACAAAAACATGTGTGACACAAAACAAAAGGAATAGAATTTCAATAAATTATAATTTCAAACACCAAAACAAAGAAGGCATTCTAAAATAGAAATTAAAATCATTATAAAGGAAATACTTATATTCTAATGTATAGACTAATTTGTTTTATAGGTATTCTGAATTAATTTCTACGCTCCAGTACTTATCAATAATATCCTGGAAATAGAACCAAGGCTCCTGTTAATAGAAGTATCTATTCCCATTGAAAGAATGTTTCATAAAATAAGAGTAACAAATAATTTACATCATATGCTCCAAGGAATCCCATCCAATGATTGAATCCCATCCCTTCATTTAAACCCGCTGCCTACTTTGTTACTGGTGAACTAAACTTGAAAATGGAATTGTTAAAGTATCCCTATGGATGGCTATGAATGGGAAATGAAGAGCCTCATCAGCAATTATTTTCGAAACAAAAACCACAGGGCAAAAGAAAAAAATTGACTATCCATAGCCGAGTCAAACTGATTTAGGAAAAATCTCAGTTAACTGGATCATACTGTCAGAGTTGTCTAAGAGAGTTCCAGCCCTCAGCTGCTTGATTAGAAATGCATAGTTTGGATCATTTACAGTGTAAAAAGAGTGAGGATTTTCAAATGAATCCAAAATCCTTTTGTTGCTATTGCCAAGGCACAAACGTCACCTTTCATGCAGACCATGGATGACATGGGCAATCTACCTGCCTGAAATAAATCACAAACCATAATGAAAATTGATCCATGTGTGGAGGCGAAATGTAGTTTTCTCCCCCTCTTCTTTTCTTAGTATATATTCGGTACTCAATTTCACCAACTTAAGCCAGTAAATCGGTCTTATTATGAAGTAACACTAGAGAGGAACTAAGAAAAAAATCAATGAAAGGAGTGTTCAGATACATTTTAAATCTCTTTTTTTTGGTACCATGTTTTACGTGTCAGTAACTCAGTCATGGGAATTTCTTCTTGGAGTCAGGCAGACCTTAGTGAAAGAAAAAGTGGATGAAAGATAAACAAAGGGAACTTTTCTATTTGTTCCCAGTAAGTAAACAGGACTGCATTAACAAGTGGGATGAATATTTATTCTACCAGACATCACTTTACAAAGTCTTTATAAAGTCAGAGTTTATTGTAATACGCACAAGTACATGTGTACAAGATCAAATGAAAAACTTGCGAAGATTTTGCGAAGACTTTATAATACTTTGCTTCTTGAAGTTATTCAGTACTTTGAGCAATCGAATGCAAGGAGAAGATTAAATTTTATGAACACATTGTAATTAACGGAAAAAGTATGAAGGTCATTGTATCCTAATCTGCCATTGGAAAATAAATTAATCACATTTCTTTCTTTATCCCGAAGCAGGGTCCCGGCCTGAAATTTCAAATGTTTATTCATTTTCATAGATGCTGCCTGAACTGCTGAGTTCCTCCAGCAGTCTGTGTGTTGCTCCGGATTTCCAGCATCTGCAGAATTTCTTACATTTATGATTTTTTCTTTATAGTTTGTTAACACATCTTTTGTCATCTACAGCTGTAATGAATTGGCCTGAGGTTTATTTTGCATTCCATAATATATTTAAAATGTTAATTATGTGGATAACCTTTTTTAGGTCAATGTCTAATGCAATGATTTGACAATAACAGCAACTTGAGTAATATTCTAGAAATTCACTACTTTTTTGATTTGAACAATAAGGCTTATCATAATTTATATGGAAGTGAAATTCTACATTGCTTCAGTACATGCCTCTATATCTCTAAAATAATGCTTTCTCTGTTTTTGATACTGCAAACAGGAGCTCAGTAGACAAATCCCATAACAATTTTAAATCCTGTTTAATTGTTCAATTCTAAGTATAGCAACCTGCTTAAAGTAATATCTCAGTTATGCCCATCATACCATGTCTTTGTGCTGGATTTTTAATTCACTCAATCCATTTCTTACACATTGCATGCTGGAGAATAAATTCTTAATTAACTAAAAGCCATAATGAGTCTTTGGACTTTAATACTCCTTTTATTATTTTGCTTAACTTAATACATATATATATATATTTATCACTTCTGCTCTAACCACTTAATTAAGTATTTGTTTCGGTTAAGAATATTCATATGTGTTTGTGAACTGAAATCAGCATTTACTTGATCTTTATTATTTTGAGATTTAGCATGATAATTGGCCCTTCCGGTCTAATGAGTCCATGTTACAAATTCCACCAATGTGACCAATCAACCGAATGTCTTTGGAATGTGGGAAGAAACTGAAGCACCCAGAAGAATCCCATGAAGTCCCAGGGAGACGTACAATCACTTAATAGAGAGTGGTAGAATTGGCACTGTAATAGTGTTAACTAACTGCTATGGCACTGCACCTCCCACAATTTTGATTTTCTTTAATTCCTGAAAATGTGCTTTTCACTCTTAAACTTCACAGATGCTTCTCACCATTTATCATGTTTCTTTTCAACGTCCAACTGATTCTTTTATTTGTACTTTGACCTCGGCTTGGAAAAGGTGCAAACATCCCAGCAGCTATGATATGACTCACTTTTGGGTTTTGCTCTTGTATCTTAGTATATGTGGTTCAACATGCTGCACAGTGATCTGAAATGACTGCACTCATTGATTTTTCATAGTTAATTATTATCATATATGCAAAGATGCAGTGAAAAGCTTGCCTAACACACTGTTCATGGACAGCAGATTATTACACAGTGTATTGAGGAAAAACAGGATAAAATAACAACAATGAACAAGAAAATGTAGCAGCTACAGAGACAGTGCATTGCAGGTGACAATAAGATACAAAGCCAGAATAGGGTAGATTGTGAGGTCAAACTTCCATAGATTTATTTCATTGCCTTTAAAACAGGGTGGAAGCTGCCCTTTTTAGGAAGAGAGAGAATCTGCAGTATGCTGAATGCCGGGTGTAACGCAAAGTCTTTGGGGTAACTGCAAGTCTGTGTCTTTGCTATTGCTTTCCTCACGCTTGAGTGCTCAGAGGCGTGTGTTGATGCTTGCTTTTTTTTTGCCGGTAGGGGGGACAGTTGCTCACTGCTGCTTCCGCGCAGGAGGGATTGAGATGTGGGGGGGGGGGGGTTCTTTGGGTTCTTACATTTATCTGTGGTTCATTCTTTGGGGCATTTCTCTGTTTTCATGGCTGTTTGCATAGAAAAAGAATTTCAGGATGTATATGGTATACGTTTCTCTGACATTAAATTGGACCTTTGAACCTTTAGTTTACTGAGGCAGCAATAAGTATAGACAGAGCCCATAGAGGGGTTTGAATGGTGTTCTGAGCTAAGTCCACAATGCTTTCTATGGCAATTAGCAAGGGTCGATGAGGGCATTCCAAAATTCTTTAGTCTCCTCAGGACATAAAGGCATTGTTAATATTCTTGGCTGTTGTATCTATATGATCAGACTAGGGGAGGCTGTTGGTGATGTTCTCTCCTGGGAATCTGGAGCTCTCAACACTGTTGATGTAAACAAGAGTATGTGCACCCCTCCCCAAGTCTTTTCTTTTGCTGACATTCATAAACCCTTTCCACGGATGCTGTCTGAACTGATGAGTATTTCTTGCATTTTCTATTTTGATCCCAGGATATCTTATCTTAATACCATTAGCAGGCTACCAAATGTCACCAGTTTTACTGCTTTTCCATGCATAAGTATTATATATCTCAAGGAAACATTCAACCCTTTGCAATAGGTGAGTTTGTATTAATTTTAATAATAGTTTTGAATAGAACAGTTTTTATTTTTACTTCATTATTTAGTATCCCCTTTAGTATTTATTATTTATATACACAGAGTATTTTTATTTAAAGCAATTCATATAATGTTTTGATTTGTATCTTATACTTAGTTTATTTTAATTTTATCCCCTTGGATCCAATTAGAAATTCATTATTTATTTAAATGGTTACTTATTTATTGCTGTTGGTTTGTATAAAATATTTAATACCTCATTCCCTTCTGGACCAAATTCCCATTTTCCCTATGTTTACGAATGCATTCATTGTGCTATGGGATGAAATTTTTCCTCTTAAACTATTGTGGAAAGCTGGAACTTTCCCAAAAGAGCCATGAATGTTCAAGCACCGAATACTTTGGATCAATATTGGTGAAAGTGATTATTACCAATGGCTATTTGACATTAGCATGGGTGTGGTGGGACAAAATGCCTATTTCTTTGTTGTATGATTCTACCTTGAATATTTAACATTGATTCATTGCTGCTTTGTTAGGCACACTTATTAAGGAATGAACAACAATTAACTGAGGCGACAATAAACCTTAATGTTAAGCAATTGCGGAAAAGGTTTGAGAGAATAAGAGGGCTATTCCTTTTCCAACACTCCTGAACAAAGATGGAAAGGTTGTCTTATATGCAAATTTTATTAATACCTGTCATTAAGATTATATAGTGAAAACAGGCAAAAGAAGACTAATTATGCAGTAAGATTCAATGGAATAGTATCTGATTAATTGTCAAAATGGCTATTCTAATCTTACATGAATTGTGACTTTTTTCTGTGTAATTTGAGACAGCCTGTGGGTAAGTTCAACACAAAACATCTACAGGAAACTGATAATCTAATCCTTATATATCCTGCCTCAGTTTGCTTCCCACTGACTTGGAAAAATAAGACTGAAAACAAAGATCACTCAAGCTTTGAAAATAGCAACTTGCACAGATAATGCAGTTGGAGGTGGGTTATTTAATCAGCATTGCTGACAACCAAAAACAATACAGTTCATTAACAAACCTGAAAAAAATTAAAAACTTAGTCCTGCAAACTATATACTGAACCAATCAATGGCCTACGATTGAACCTATTAATATATGAATATGATAAGTATCTGTCCTTGAATGAGATTAAAAGTTGTAATATATGCAGGAAGAATTAGGTTATTTACTGGAGTTTGACAAGCCTTATGTTGCTAATAACATGGTATGTTTTTGGATATTCGTTCATTTTTCAGAACATGGCCATTACCAGTAAGACCAGTTTTATTACTTATCCTTGCTTGGCCATTTCAGAATCAATCACATTGTTGTGGGTTTGTGGTAACATGAACGCCAGAGCTGAGGAACTGTGTTTTGCAGAAGTTAAGCACAGGGCCTATTCTCTCATACCATATACTTCAGTGAATATTGATAATGACTCAGAGCTCAGGGCCTTAATGTCTGAAGTTAAGTAACCATGATTCTGGAGTAAATGTGATGTAGTCTTTTAGATTAGCTCCATTTCAGCAGATAGCTAGTTTCAGATAATATACAAGAAGGAGGTGAGAAAGTCTGAGAAAAATATCAGAGGGATGACACAGCTTTATTTGAAAATAATCTGCACAGTCTGCTAGTTAAGATTATGTTTTGTATGCCATCATGTAGCTGAGGAAAGATGGAGACATTTTTTTTTCCAGACAGCCTAATTTGAGAAGAGTGACATCCCTAATGATTGATGCATTCAAAGGCAGTAGCGAATCAGAATCAGGTTTAATATCACTAACATATGTTGTAGAATTTGTTGTTATATGGCAGCAATACACAATAATAAAAACTGTAAATTGCAGTAAGAACTTTATATATATATATTTAAAAAGTTCAATTAAATAGGTAGTGCAAAATGATGAATAAAAATCAGTGAGGATTATCATGTTTATAGGTTCACTGTCCATTCAGAAATCTGATAGCAGAGGGGAAGAAGCTGTTCTAGAATTGTTGAGTGTGTCCCTTCAGGCTCTGGCACCTCCTACCTAAGGGTAGCAATGAGTAGAGGGCATATCCGGGTGATGGGGGTCCTTAATGATGGATGCCACCTTTTAGAGACATCACTCCTTGAAGATATTCTGGGTGCTGGGGAGGCTAGTGTCCATGATGGAGCTGACTGAGTTTACAGCACGCTGCAGTTTATTTCGATCCTGCACAGTGTCCCCTCTGTACCAGATAGTGATGCAGTCAGTTAGAATGCTTTCCATGGTACATCTTTAAAAATTTATGAGTGTCTTTGGGAACATACTGAATCTCCTCAAACTCCAAATGAAATATAACTGCAGTCATGCCTTCTTTTTTAACTGCGTCAATATGTTGGGCTCACAATGGATCGTTAAAGACATTGTTTGTCCTTCTCATCACCGTCTGAAATTCTGCTAACAATAATTGTGTCATCAGCAAATTTATAGATGGCATTTGAATTGTGCGTAGCCACTCAGTCAAGGGTGTAGAGAGAATAGAGCAGAGGGCTAAGCACACATCCTTGAGGTGTGCCAGTGTTGACTATCTGTGAGGTGGAGATGTTATTTCTGACCTGCTCAGACTGTGGTCTTCCAGTGAGATGTCGAGGATCCAGTTGCAGAGGGAGGTACAGAGGCCCAGGTTTTGGAGCTTTTTAACCAGAACTGCAGGAATGTTTGTGTTAAACACCGAGCTGTAGTCAATAAATAACAGCCTGATGTAAGTATTAGAGTTGTCCAGGTGATCTAAGGCAATGTGAAGAGCCAACAGTTTACATCTGCTGTAGACCTATTGTGGCAAAAGGCAAATTGCAGTGGGTCCCGGTTCTTGTTTAGGCAAGAATTGAGTCTAACCATCACTAACCTCTCAAAGTACTTCATCACTGTAGATGTGAATGCTACTGGCTGATAGTTGCCCAGTCCCTGCTCTTCTTTGGCACTGGTAAGATTGTTCCCCTATGGAAGCAGGTGGGCCAATGAAAAGTCAGAAAGTACACCATGGTTAATGCTGTTCCCTACATTTTGCTTGGCTGATATAAGATGAACATTATGTGTTTTACACTTCTCACCCTCAAAACAGAGGTCCTCTCTGGTACGATACTGTGTTCAGACAATAAATGCCAACTCAAGCCAATATGGACTGCTTACCATAACTTAGGCTACCTCTCAATTTGTTAATTTTGTAATTTACCATTGTCCTCAATATAACAACGAAGCCTTCTGATTCACTGTTGGAGCAAATTTTTAAAGATCAAGACCCAGATGCAATGTAGCTCATTATCTACCCAGCAACAATGATACCTATCCTCCTGAATGTTTCTCAGACATAGACTACCTGCAGCTGCCATTTCAAAACACTGGTGATATATTGCCATCAATATATCCCCACAAAATGTTCCACATCCACTGGATAGATAAGCAAAACATCAGCATCCTCTCCCAGTCCAATACTCCTAGCAGAAATGTT
Organism: Hypanus sabinus; assembly: GCF_030144855.1. NCBI lineage: Eukaryota > Metazoa > Chordata > Chondrichthyes > Myliobatiformes > Dasyatidae > Hypanus > Hypanus sabinus. The sequence goes on from NC_082719.1 coordinate 36,557,775, forward strand.
TCAAATACCTTTACTTGTTTGCATCATTTTTCAAATGCCTGACAGCAGACTAAGAAAGCAGATGATCTAATCCAAGTCCATCTAGGCAAGAGATAATAAAGGGAATGGAGGAAAAGCTTTAGGAAGGTTCTTAAATCCTCCTGAAAAAAGTATAATTCATGGAATCAGAATCAGTTTTAATATCTCTGGCATATATCATGAAATATGTTGTTTTGTGGAAGCAGTACATTGCAATACATTATTTTAAACAACTACAAATTACAATAAGAAATATATAGTGGATTCCAGTTAGTTGGTCATTGGTTAATTGGGTCAGCCACTTATTTGGGATAACTCTTAAAGAACAAAATCAAATCATGGAAATAGCAAGGACTCCCTTTATTTATTTGGGACATTACCCTGCTTAATTAGGACAGGAGGCTTTTGCTGAACAATTTCTAACAAACATTAGTCTCAAGGCACTTGTGTGGCTGTTGGACACTACACTATACTTAAAATGAGCAGAGCTTAAATAGTGACAGTTTCATACGTTTCTGTTAAAAAATTAGTGATCTTTGTCAGTGACAGCTGTTGAGAAAAAAGCAGTAAGACAATTCAGAACTGTTTTGCACAATATGGTTTCAATGTGGTTTGGAGAAACCAGAGATGGCCGGAGGTGAAATTGAAAAAAATCACTACATCAACAAGTTAAGGACTATGAAGAATTTGAAGGCATTGACAATCATCTTGAATGTTACAATAAAAATGGTATGGGGGATTATATAAAAATAATCCATTATCAGCACGAATAGTGTCTGCACTGATACTTTTCATTTATAATCAATCAAAATAACATGACTGCATTTATACATTTCTGTTGAAAATCATTAGGAACTAGTACACAGTTTTATACGTCTGTAGTGTTCCAATTTCATTTACATTCATTGTTTTTACTCAGTTAAATGGTAGTTTATTTGATATATCTTTTTAAACTCTTTCCATGAAATTTCAGCTAATTGAAAAGTTTTATGGGAAGGCAATGAGAACTTTGAACCCATGCTTTGGGGAAGAGCAGTGTATTTGGGGCACACCATCTCCTGAGCTATCCACCTGCCCAAACTGCCAAGAAATTCCTACCTATAGTTCACAAGTCCAACATTGGCCTCATTAACAATTTCAGATCTTCACTCTGAGGGTATTTTTGGATAGAGTAGCAGCATTAACATAAACTTATCATCTTTTATTAGAAATGGGGAATGTGAGGAAACTAACATTTTTTTTAGTTTGCAGAGAGACTGGAAAATGGTGAAAAAAATAAACAGTTTACACTATCAGCTTGAAGTATTAGTTGTTTTTCTTTCTGTAGATGCTGCCTGACCTTTTTCAGTATTTTCAGCCTTTATTTCAGATTTTTGGTATCTATAATTTACAGTTTGTTAAGTTTACTAAAAATAATAGGTTTTCAGATACTTGTTTTTCAACATTCTGGGTCATTAATTTTATTTTACATAACTGCCATGAGGGGAATTGAACTTACAATTTTGGATAATTAGTGTAACGTCCAGTAATTCAGCCATGGCAATAACACTATATTCAATTATACTTTATGGAAACAATGAGTCAGAAACAAATAATATCAGTTAGAGGTCTCAAGATATGCTTTGAATTTTTACTCATATGATACTGAGAGCAGAAGTCATGCATTAATATGCTTCAGAAGATAAAAGAAACATATTTTTAAATTGTCCACATCCTGAAGTGCAAAATGAGGGCAGAATGATCCAGTAGAATGCAAGCCCCGGAAGTTGGTGTTGAGTGTTTTTTCAATGTGTTAATATTCAGCTACAAGATTTGCAGAACTATTTCAAGCTCTCAACCAAATAGACAGAGCTGATGTGATTATTTTTATAGTTCATTTTTTTTCTATGTTTGGGAGGTCTTTCTGCTCAGCTGTTCCATTCCAGCTCTCAAAGCATTGTTAACAAAAATAAAGATGGATAAGAATTAATGATTGGCTTCATTATTTATCACATGCACAGTAAAGCATTGAAACTTACATTGAAATGCAGCATTGGTCAAATCAAATCAGTGAGGATTGTGCTGAGACAGCCTGTAAGTGACACCAAGCTTCCAGCTCAAATAAACCACGTCCACAACTTACTAACCTGTGAACTATACATCTTTGTAATACAGGAGGAAATCAGGGCACCAAAAGAAACCCCATGGTCATGGAGCAAATATACAAATTCCTTTCAGACAGCTATGGGAGTCAAACCCTAATCCGAGATTTTTGGCACTTTACATCAATTGTGCTAACCTCTATACTATTGTGCTACTCCTTCCTTTCCTCTGAAACCTCTTCTGTAATCAATCCCTTTCCTCTGCAACCTATTCACTCTCACATGCTCATTAACTACTCCAATTCTAAAATCATCCAGTTACACTTGGGGTAAATTAATCGACCATATAGGAGTGCATAACTGCTCATCAATTCCACTTCTGAAAGGGGCATTGCAAACATAGCATTTGATGGATTGTGGAATTGGAAAGATAAAACAAAGTAGCAACAGACATTTGGAGTATGGACAGTTTGGAGTTACAAAGATGTAAAGTAAGTTAATTTTCTGCTTTTTGATGTGAAGGAAGAGTCTTTCAGTGACAATGGGGCAGTGAAGCTGGAGATCACTAATAAGAAGATTGGTGAAAGGACCAAGGTTCAGTTTAAGTAGCTTAATAACCTTAACAGAACAGGAAGGTTGAGGACAGTGGTATCCAATGGCCCCAGAGCCTCAAGATGTGATTTGACGGTTGGATTGGTGGGGAGGTGGCACTGTGAAAGAGATTGATAGATGTCTGCTTTAGGGATAGAATGGGTGATGAAATCAGAGAGCTACATGATAGAATCTCAGCAAACCTTATAATAATAGGAATCCCAACTGTTGAAGCTTTGTTTACAATACATTTCTCCTCCTCTTCTTCTCCATCATCATCAGTAACAGCAACAGCAACATGAGAAGTGCATCTCTGTATCCTAATTTTTGTTTTCTCTGATGGTCTAAGCTATGAGATTGTGCACCACTATTCAGAATATGACTCATAGAAACCATCTGCAGATGCTCTCTGGTGCATTCTGAAGGCTATTCTCTAGATTGTCGAGACAACTGAAGCCACCTTCAACTGCGGATGGACTTGTTCAAGGGTTTCTTGATACCATTGCCCACCTGGTTCCCAATAGCTTTCTGCACAGGGTGCCATCATCCTATTCATCATATACGCTGCTGTGCAGTGCAAAGAGATTTTGACGACAAAACTGACAGAAGATAAAGGCATCATGACAGCTGACAGGGATCTTGCCCACACCTGTAGAAATATCTTCTTGTATTTAAACTGCTGCTGTACAATGACATCATGAAGTGTTTTAGAGTCAATTTCCTCTCCTTCATGATGTTGTGGTACATTTTACACTCAATGATAATCTGCATTTTAATGAAGGTGGGGAGGGGTTGTCAGTACACAATCTAATATGCTCAGGTTGAACACTGAAGTCAACAGGTTTTTAGACATTGATATTTTCAGCAGAATTAACAGTCCTTTTTCCCTTTTGTTATCACCTGTCCCCAAACCTATGCTCTCAGGCCGCTTAAAATCTAGCTCAATACAGCATTTAGATTTTAGGATATGTTAATAGGCCATTTGTGGTGTATCTATCGCTCTGCCCCAATTCACTGCATCCATTTACTTGTTCCATATAAAGGGCCAGTAGAGCTCACACTCCACACCAAAGAGGCAGCTCACAGAATGGCCTGACAGCTTATGACATTTCACTGCTTTCAAACATTTTGAACAGCGTGTAATTGTGTTTAATGAGCATTTAAAACTAATCATGCACATGCAGTTAATTACATAACTTAAAGAAAACATCTTAAATAATTAAAAAAAAACTAAAATTAAAATGACCATAATTAATTAAAATATACAAATGAATCAAAATGACTTAAGCATTTGCCTTTTTCACAAAATCTGTGATATTTTACAGATGAGAAACACAAGAGATTCTGCAGATACAGGAAGTCCAGAAAAACTCATACATGCTGAAGGAACTCAACGGGTCAGGCCAGTTCTGATGAAGGGTCTTGGCCTGAAATATTGTCATCTTATTCCCCACCATAGACGTTGTTTGACCTGAGGAGTTCCTCCAGCATTCTGTGTGTTGCTTTGCCTTTCAAATCAATAGGGCTACCATTCATTTGACAGCCATCTCCCATGTAATGCTGAGGACTATCCTCTCTTGTCTCTCTAGGACTCTATGTCAAATCCAGCAACAGAGTGAAAGGCCACATGCTCTGACACCTGGTCTCCACCTCATCTTTAGCATCCATCTTTGGCTGAGCACGTGTTACTTGCAGAACTGTTGATTATTAGCTCACTCAGTTTGGCCCAATTTCACAACAGTTAATGAAAATTATTTGCATTAACATAAGATGGTCGGCTGTAATTAGCCGCTGTTGAAATCTGCAGCATGCATTGCAAGCACTTCAACTACTTCCAGAGGGGAATTATTGATCATGGTTAATTATACAGAAAATGAATAAACTTATCACATTCCACAAAGCACTTTAGTGAAACATTACCATTGGTTTAAAATGGTTGTGGCAATCTTAAGAAAGTAATATCATCTAATCAAAAGCAAATGACGGCAGGTATCTAATTCTGTTGAACAATAATCAATGTTGAAATTTTATATTTGTTCTAAATAAGTTTTCAAAAATTGAAACATTATCAGTCCTCTATCAAATACAATCTCTAATACACAGCAAAATATTTAATATAAGAAAGCAGAAAGCTTTCAGAAGCAAGGATTGATTTGTATAATTTCCATACTTTGTCCATTACCCTCAATTTCTGCATACAATCTGTTCAATGTGGATCCATTTCAATAAGTTCAGTAGAATCTATTCACGTATTTTTAACTAATGCTTTTACAAGGATGATGCAGGTGACTTCTTTGTGTTTAGTTTATGTGCTTCATAATTTTCAGCTTAGAAACATAGTTAAAGGATTTGCAGGATTTTTAGCTTGAGTTTTGCAATCAACTGACTTATAGTAACATCAACAAAAAACCAAACAGCCACTTTATTATATATTTACTAATTCTCCTTTGACCTCTCCCATTAACAAAGCATTTTTGAGCACAGAACTGATGCTTATTTTTTTGTTCTCTGTAAACTCTAGAGACTGTTGATCTCCCAGGAGATCAGCAGTAACTCAGATACTCAAACCACCCCATCCAGCGCCAACAATCATTCCACAGTCAAAGTCACTTAGATCACATTTCTTCTTCATTCTGGTGTTTGGTCTGAACAACAACTGAACCTCTTGACCATGTCTTTATGCATTGAGTTGTTGTTACATGATTGGCTGATTATATTTTTGCATTAACTTTGCTAGGTTGCCCTGGTAAAATACGATGACACATTGTGGGCAGCTTGCAAAACTTCTCTGCTTCTCCTGTAATTTCCGTTTAAGTAACGTATCTTTGAACCACCTTAACAAATTAGTGATTTCACGACCTTCTGAAGGATTTGATGGGCTGACCTCTTAAACATGCAGGTACAGCAACTTAAGCTGACAAAGCTATAACATCAGGGCTAAAAGAAAGGGAGGAGAGGAGGATCTCAATCTAGACTAAAACACTTGTGAATGAAACTTCCTCTACCTAGCTTCTTGCTTGCAAATGTACAGTCACTGGAGAACAAGAGTGAGGACATAAGGGCAAATAAGGAATTGCTGTTTCAAGGGAAATGAGGAATTTATGTGTTCTGCTCTTCACGGAGACATGGCTCATTCTAGAACACCAGATATATTGGTAAGACAGAGAGCTTCTCGATACATCAGATGGACTGGACTGCTGATTTGGAGAAGGCAGAAGGTATTTCATGATAAACTTTTTGTGGTGCTCAGACACAGCGGTCTGTGTCACTCTCTTGTTCTCCCAACCTGGAACATCTAATGATTAAATGCCAATTATTCTACTTACCAAGAAAGTTCTCCTCTGTGATCCTGACTTGATTTTACTTACAGCTGACACCTTTTAAATCATTGTCAGGAACTTCAATCATACTTAGTTGAAGAAAGCTCTGCCCAATTATCATCAACATGTCCCCTGCAGCACCAGGAGTCCCAACACACTCAATCACTGCTATACTACAATGAGGAATGCCTATTATTCCATGTCTGGACCACATTTCAGGAAATATGATAACTTGACTGTCCTCCTCCAATCTGTAAACAGAGGCTAAAGCAAGGCTCCTGAAATAGAGACAACAATGAGGTGGTTGCAGGAGGAAGAGGAACAGCTATAGCGTTGCTTTGAGACAGTGGACTGGGTCATGTTCAGTGAACCAATAGAGGATCTGAATGAATACACCATAGTTGTCGTGGACTTTATAGGAACAGTGGTGGACAAACATGTGCCCACAAAATCAGTTGGAATCTTCTCCAACTAGAAGCCCAGGTCTGATGACCAAGTAAAATACAAAAAGTCTGGGTATAATCTTCAGAAAGCCATCTCCCATGCAAAGTGGCAATTCTAGTCCAAACTTGAATCACTGAATGATGCTCAACAAATTTTGGCAGGGCTTGAATACTATCACTTCCTACAAAGTAGAGCCACACAGCATAGGCGATGTGCTGTCTTTACGACAGTTATTTAGTTTATAATATTTTCGCTTAGTAATTCATTCAATAGTATTTTCTAGTTAGAATTAGAAGTGTTTAAAGTATATTCATTGCATGTAAAATATATCGGCATGCGATGACGTCACATCCGGTTTCGCCGCGTCTTGTGGGAAAACACCGGTTTGAAATTAGCGCGAGGGTGGGGGCTTTCCACGAGGCTCACCGGAGCAGAAGTAGTTTTGCAGGCATGAGAAATCACAGTGAGAGCAACGCTGTAAGTTAATAGATAATCGATATATTGAACTAAGATGTTAATGCCGATCCTGTTAGAAGTAACGACAGTAGATAATGTTTATGCTTTCGTTAGTTAAAGAGTCGCGGATAGTTTGCATGGAAGTGTATTTAAAGTAGTCAATGGAGCAGGTAAACTCTCCCTGTATACTGCACCTTAGTGTAATGTAGTTATAGTCACCTTTGCAAGTATTTACACTTGAAATGTGATATTAAGGAAGGAGCAAATACTGTATCAATCTTGTATTGTTTTATCAACAGTTTTCACCATATGTTAATGTGAAGAATGAACAGTAAATGGTTAATCTTACTGCGATCTGGTTTCATTGGCTGTGGTTTATCTCGACGTTAAATTCGACGTTATTGTTACACGCGAAGGAGAATGTTACAGTGAAAAAGCGGCATTATCAGGTGTTTCATGTGCTGCAATGTCAGCTCGATCCAGCATCAAGTCGACGCCGCCCAGCGACAAGGGCGGTAAACCGACATCAAGTAAGTCCACCCAGGCAAGAGCCAAGGCAGAAGCCGCCAAGGTGCGACTGCGTTACGCCAGACAAGAAGCAGTTTTGAAAATGAAACAGGCTACCCGAGAAGCCGAAATCCAGAAAGAAAAGGCTGCTAGAGAAGCCGAAAGGGCCATCAGAGAAGCCGAAATCCAGAAAGAACAGGCCATCAGAGAAGCCGAAATCCAGAAAGAACAGGCCATCAGAGAAGCCGAAATCCAGAAAGAACAGGCCATCAGAGAAGCCGAAATTCAGAAAGAAAAGGCTGCCAGGGCCATCAGAGAAGCCGAAATCCAGAAAGAAAAGGCTGCCAGAGAAGCCGAAACCCAGTTGGAAATAGCAAAAATATCGACAGAGTTGCAAGTGCTGCAGCTAGAAAGAGAAGAAGAAGCTGCCATGGCGGAAGCAAAGTACATAAAAGAAGCTGAAGGGTCGCGTGATCTGACCGCAGCAAGATCTACTTTAGAAAGGACCAGACTGGAACGCACAAGCGACTATGTACAATCTCAAATAGACAGGCAGGCTCGTCTCCCCTCTCCATACATATTCGATAACTTCCCCAGCTACGAGGAACCTCAGAGAGTCACGATTGCATCACATCCATACGAGGAAGGAAATTTACCCTCACGGCTCCGTGATGAAGTCAAGAATGAAAGAACCGACAACGCTCCTTCACCCCCACAACAGGACGGCGGGGAGGGAGAGGTTCACTCCAGGACAACAATTGTCAGCTCGAACTGTACAGAAGTTTGCGGTCAAACTCAGTCAAGCCGTTCTTGTTCCGAGATCTGCCTCACTGAGGTGTACCCTAAAGAAGCACAACAAGACATTACCAAGCGTAAAGTAACCGACGAGACGCTAGGTCAGTCAGTTTTCGTTCAAACCGAGCACGGAAACAAACTTGCACAATCAGCTCAAGATACCATTTCTTTAAAACCCAAAGACACCAAGGTCTTCAGAGATGAAGCAAATAATGGGGTTGCCCCATTGCCTTTCAGAGAACCACGCCAGCGCTCACCAGATAACAAAGAGCAGGCAGTCAAACAGTTCACGTCCTTACGGAAAACCCGGAAAAGGAAACCTGAGATGCAGCAACACACCCGATTGGCCCACGAGGTACTGTGCACCCTAATGGCAGAGGTCACAGCCATTATAAATGCACAATCATTCCTACCTGTGTCTTCTGACCCAGAAAACCCCTTTATACTTTCGCCATCAACGCTCCTTACGCAGAAGGCAGGAGCACCTCCTCCACCAGGAGACTTCTCAGACAAGAATTTGTACACAAAGCAATGGAGACAAGTCCAGGCTCTGGCAAATCAGTTCTGGCCTCGCTGGAGACAAAAATATCTACCTTTGTTGCAACAGAGACAAAAGTGGACAGAACCCCGAAGGAATCTTCAAGTTGAAGACTTAGTCCTGCTCAGGGACAAGCAAGCCACCTGCAACAGCTGGCCAATGGCCAGAATCTCTGCCACATTCCCTAGTAGGGATGGACATGTCAGGAAGGTTGAGTTGAAAACTTCTGACCAAGGCGATGTGAAAATTTACCAAAGGCCAGTTACAGAAGTCATTCTACTTCTACCTAAGGACTGTATTATGTTCATTGTGACCTTACGAAGGTCAAGTGGGGAGTGTGTTGCCTTTATGGCATTTGTTTAGTTTATTATATTTTCACTTTAGTGATTCATTTGTTATCATTTTGTAGTTAAAGTTAAGTTTGTTTAAAGTAAATTTGTTGTCTGTGATATATCGCGGCATGCGATGACATCACACCCGGTTTCGCCGCGTCTTGTGGGAAAACACCGGTTTGAAATTAGCGCGAGGGTGGGGGCTTACCACGAGGCTCACCTGAGCACAAGTAGTTTTGCAGGCATGAGAAATCACAGTGAGAGCAACGCTGTAAGTTAATAGATAATCGATATATTGAACTAAGATGTTAATGCCGATCCTGTTAGAAGTAACGACGTAGATAATGTTTATGCTTTCGTTAGTTAAAGAGTCACGGATAGTTTGCATGGAAGTGTATTTAAAGTAGTCAATGGAGCAGGTAAACTCTCCCTGTATACTGCACCTTAGTGTAATGTAGTTATAGTCACCTTTGCAAGTATTTACACTTGAAATGTGATATTAAGGAAGGAGCAAATACTGTATCAATCTTGTATTGTTTTATCAACAGTTTTCACCATATGTTAATGTGAAGAGTGAACAGTAAATGGTTAATCTTACTGCGATCTGGTTTCATTGGCTGTGGTTTATCTCGACGTTAAATTCGACGTTATCGTTACACGCGAAGGAGAACGTTACAGGCGATGAGGCTTTGCTCACAAATGAGCTCAATGCATTCTGCTCTCATTTTGACCATCAAGACATGAAAGCACATTCACAAACTGATGACCCTGTGATTTCAGTCTCTGACGCTGATGTGAGTGCTTTCTTCAGGATGGTGAATACATGGAAAGCTTTGGGATAATGTGGGGTAACTAGCCGAGTACTAAAAACCTGCGCTGATCAATTAGCAGGAGTGTTCACCAATATCTTTAATCTCTTGCTTCAGCAATCTGAGGTATCACCTGCTTCAAGCAGGCTTCAATTATACCAGTATTTAAGAAGAATGTGATAACCTGCCTCAATGTCTATCACCCAGTAGTACTTATATCCACTGTAATGAAGTACTTTGAGAGGTTAGCAATGAAACTTGTCAATTCCTGCCTGAGAGGTGACTTGGATCCATTCTAATTTGCCTACTGTTATAACAGGTCCACAGCAGATGCCATTTCATTGGCTCTTTACTTAACCCTGGAACTTCTGGACAACAAAAATGCATACATCAGGATGTTCTTCATTGTCAACAGGTTGGCATAAAATACTATCAACTCCTCAAAACTAGTCAATAAGCTTCAGGACCTAGTCTTCAATAATTCCTTTGCTCCTGGATCCTTGATTTCCTCACTTGCAGACCCCAGTCAGTTTGAATTGGTATCAACATATCCTCTATGATCTCCATCAGCCCAGATGCACACAAAGCTCTGTGCTTAGTTCCCTACTCTACTCACATTATACTTACGAATAAGGTTAACCACAGCTCCAGTGCCATAGTCAAGTTCACTTATGACACCACGTTGTAGGCTGAATCAAAATTGGTGACAAATCTGCATATAGGAGGGAGATTGAAAATCTGGCTGAGTGGTGTCATAACAACAATGTCTCACTCAGTGTCAACAAGACTAAGGAGCTGATCGTTGACTTCAAGAGGAGGAAACCAGAGATTCATGAGACAATCTTCAGTGGGGGATCAGAAGTACAGAAGGTCAGCAACCTTAAATCCCTCAGTGTTATTATTTCAGATGAGCTGTCTTGGGTCCAACACGTAAGTGCCATTATGAAGAGAGCACAGCAGCGACTGAACTCTCTTAGAAGTTTGCAGGTGTTCAGTGTATCATTTGAAACTTCAGCAGTCTTCTGTGTTGGAGTGGAGTGTATATTGACTTGTTTTATCATGGACTGGTATGGAAACCTCACTGTCCTTGAATGTAAAAGCCACAAAAAGTAGTGGAGATCACCCTGTCCATCACAGGTAAAGCCCTCCCCATCATCAAGCACATCTACACAGAGTGCTGTGGCAGGAAAGCAACATGAACACCCCCCCCCCCCCACCTCTCTATCTAGGACAAGCTCTCTTCTCACTGTTCTCACTGCTGCTATTAGGAGGAAGGTACAGGAGCTTCAGGATCCACACCACCAGATTCAAGAGCAGTTATTAGCCCTCAACCATCAGGCTCTTGAACCAGAGGGGATAACTTCATTCAATTTCACTTGCCCCATGGCTAAACTGTTCCCAGAACCTATAGACTCACTTTCAAGGACTCTTCATCTTATGTCTTGATATTTATAGCTTATTTATTTATTATTATTGTTTCTCTTTTGTTCTTTCTTTTTGTGTTTGTGTGGTTTGCAATTTTTTTGCATATCGCTTGTCCATCCTGCTGAATACAGTCTATATTTGATTCTATTGTGTTTCTTGTATTTACTGTGAATGCCCACAGAAGTGAATCTCAGGGTTCTATATGGTCACATGTATATACTTTGAATTTGGAACTTTGGACTTTAATGAGGTGGTGTGCAGATGTACCTAATAAAGTGGCTACTGAATGTCACCTTCGTTAATCGATGCTGTTAACCGCAGTAGAGAATTTTAATATTTTCAAGGTGAAACTGACTGCCATTCAGTTTCACGTAATAAATTAAGGGAGGTGTCTGAAGGTGTAATCAGAAAGTTAGTTTTTAAAGAAGCTTTCTTCATGCAGGGGTTAAGAATAAAGGCAAGGAGTTCCATAGCACAGGGGAAAGAATCACAGAATGTTTATTGATTATCACAAAATGGACATTTTCATGGACATCTCAGTAATTACTGGTAAAATCTAAGAAGCACACTGCAAAATCTAGATGTCATTCAGCCACAATGATTAATAGCAAATAATATTCATGCCATGCAACCATCAGGCAATTAGTATCTCCAGTAAGAGAGGTTTTAATCATTTATGCTTGGGTCCATAAATGAAAATTAAAAGAATTAGAGAGTTAATAGGGAATGTTGTTCAAATGAATTCAATTTCAGGGCAATACTTAGCATGTAATAGAGAAAGAGCAGACGTTATTAATGGTAAATTGCAGTATATTGGTTTTCACAGCAAAAGGTAGGGAACTACCAACAGTGCAGAAACATCCATAATTGCTAATATCGGCAGTGTCCAACTTTCTCAAGCCCTGCTTCATCTTCCCCCAAGGAAAAATAGGCCTCCGATAGCAGGATAATTACTATATCTGAAATAAACTTATCCAATGCTTAAACTTGGAACAAGTATGAGAGATGTTAACTATTTACAGTAGGCAAATCACACATTTATAAAGTATGTAAATATAAATTTTATAGTCATCACAGAAAGAAGGCACTGATATTGTGTGTTTAAAATGCCAGCTTCATGTGAATTTAAACCATGTCAAACACAGAAAATCATTGGACCCAGCATTGTTGGAGCATTCATGAGCATTCATGACGACAACACTTGTCATCAATCTGATGTTTGCTAACATCCTCTAGCAGAACACTTTTGCAGTACTTTTTACTGGGAATGCAATGTGATAAATACAGCAGAAGGAGCACAGGGTGATCGGCACCTTAGTGAATGCTGTGACTATGAACCTTCAGACCAATATGATTTAAGGATTGAAATAACAAAAACAAAATAGAGCTGGTATGTAAAATAAGTGGCATTGAGGATCAGACCAGTAGCAGAAAGGGGAAAAACAAGGGGAAAGAACAATAGCATTTGAGCAGTGAGAATAAAGAGTGAAAAATGATCAGTATTGATAAAAAATTGACAGTTTAAAAAGCTACGCATGTTCTTAGTTAACAACTCAAACTTTACAATATGTAATGAATTTAATGGGCAATTAACATGCAGCTCCTGTAAATTCTTATAAACAAGGAGCCTAACGCTATCTACTTGAAGCAAATTCCACCTGTGTAAATGAGTCAACTTCTTTCAAATTAATGTTCAGTTTTTCAATTAGCCAGGCAGTCCTGGAGGTCCCTAACATCCTGAAAGTATACAGCTCATGGTTTCTTTATTAATTTCCTGATTTTATTAGCCAATGTACTTTAATAATGTCTTTTCTTCTCTAGAAAGACTTTCATGTCAAGGTTTCTCAAAACTTTCATAAAAGATGAAGGCAGTGAACGAATGAATCAGCTTTGCAGTCTATCGTACAAACTTAAAAACCTACAGAAGTATTATTGGCATTTGTTCTTAGTTTACCGTCTTACATTATGCTTTCAACAAAATCCTGACTACAAATAGCCAGATTTTAACAAAATAAAGTTCTATTCCATCATCATATTTAATTGTTTTGTCTGTATCAATTAATTAAATTTTAATGGAAATTATTCTTTCAAATTAATGCAACATTTATTAATCAGCTGACATACAAATCGAGATAAGGTGTCATCAGATCCAGAATCAAAGAGATTAATGCTAGAGAGATTAATGTAGACAGTGATTCAGTTTTTCTTTTAAAAATTGATTATTCTCTGCTGCTATTTCTCCAAGTCCTAACATCTTGCCAGGAATTCCATTATCACTATTGCAGAGCACACAATTTCAATTGAAGTTGTAACCTGCCAAATTTCAGCAAAAGCTGTAGAGCAACACACTGTCTTCAATGCCAAGTTCTGCAGGTTGTAAATATTCTACTAAACGTGTTTAATATTCAGCTGTCCAGCTTTGCAACCCCTGACTGTGAATAGCAGGGTTATATGATTGGTATGAGTGACGGAAAGCCTCAGGTGGAACCAACAGATCTGCTTCAGGATTGGTTAGCAAATCAGGGAAGGAGATATTGCACAAGCTAATTTTTTTTGATTTTGCAAACACTGAAATTCAACATTAATTTGAAAGGTAGCTATCAACTACATTTTGATATTTGAAAAAGGATATGGTTGAGTGCCGTCTGTGTTACACTGTTACTGAAGAGCAACATAACTGGTTCAGCACAGGCGAATATGATATATCACCTCTTTGTTGCTAGTACTAGAGAGATGCCCATCATTCTCTGCTACAAGAGATTGTGAAGCTTTTATGAATGGACAAATGAACACCAAATTTCTTTGAACTGGTTTGTGAGGTGTTTCTAGTGAAACATCAACTGTTTATACCTCTCCATAGATACTGCCTGGCCTGTTGAGTTTTGTGTTTGTTTCTCTGAATTTCCAATGTCTGCAGAATCTCTCATGTTCACAATGCTTTCAAAAGACTTATTGAATGAATGGGAAGAAATGACAGTCCACGGAGTGATAAGAAGAAGTTATTTTCCTTTGTGATTGATTTAGTTAATTTAAACATGATTACTTGTTTCCCAGTATACAAATGTTTTTAATTGTTTAATTTTCTAAATTACTTTATTTTTCTAGTTGTGTCTATTTGCTTTTGAAGCTCATGAATTTTCAATGCCATTGATAGCGTTGACAGTCAATGAACTTCAATGCGGTAGATCAACTTTAAACACTGGGGGCAGACCCTGACAATGAATTACCAATCAACTGGCAACAGGACTTGGATCAGGACAGGCAACAGGACAGGACTTGGAAGCAGCTTGGGTCAAGTTACAAGCTCCAAGAGCAGGTAATTAATTAATGAGCTTGGACTGCACAGGCATTCACACATCAGAGGAAAATCCGCTCTAACAACATTATCTTTTTAAGAGTCCATACCATATTTATTTAGTCTTTTTTAACACTATATACTTGCATGCCAACTTCCCTAACATTCAGAATATATTATCAGTGGACACTTTATTAATTACTTTCTGTACCTAATACTGTGTCCAATGAATGTGTGTTCATGCCTTTCCTCTGCTGATTCCAAACCACTTCATGGTTTAACATGTTGTGCATTCAGAGATACTCTTCTGCATACCACTGATGTAATGTGTGGTTATCTGAGTTAGTGTCATCTTCCTGACAGCTTGTATTAGTCTGGCCATTCTCCCCTGCTGCTTTTTGTTTGTCACACCATTTTCAGTGAGCTCCAGAGTCTGTTATGTGTGGAAATCCCAGGAGATCAGCAGTTTCTGAGATACTCAAACCACCCGATTTAGCACCAAAAATCATTCCAAGGTCAAAGTCAACTAGATCACAATTTTTTTGCCATTCTGATGAGCAACATATGAGCCTCTTCAAAATTCAAATTTCAAATTTATTACAAAGTATGTAGAATATAACATATACAACCTTGAAATTCATCTTCTTGCAGGCACCCACAAGACAAAGCAACACCATAGAATCTGTGAAAAACCACATAACAAACACCGACAAGCAAGCAGCATAGAAAAGAGAACAAATCATGCAAATAGTTAAAAAAAGTGAGTAAATATTACATAGAACGTGATCTGCAGAGTCCCTGAAATTGAGTCCACAGCTATGGAGTCAGTTCAGTTCTGAGGCGAGAGAAGGTGGTCCAGAAAATAGTTGGCTGTGGGACAGCAATTGCTCCTCAACCTGGCCGCAAGGGAGGGATCCAAGACTCTTGCATCTCCTGCCTGATTGTGTCAGCAAGAAGAGAGGGAGACTGGACAGGCTTGTGTGGGTTTTCATGGCTGGCATGAAGAACACCAGTTTGTGTTCAGCTCTGCTTTCGTTTGGCTCAACGCTCCAGCCTGCGTGGAGTAATGGAGTTGATCACGGGTTCATTTTCCACTCACTGGCCTCAACACAGTGTCTGCCCCTGGGGATACTCGCACTTGCATTCTCAAGTTCTCCATATCCTTCAGGAGATCATAAAGTCTCTAGTTTGCTTAGACGATTAGAAAGTACATTTCTTAAAGGGAAACTACAGGCTGCAGATTCCAGTGATGGTAGTTCAGAAGAAGAGTATCTAGTAATCTAGTAGTTTTGTGATTTGCCCACTGAATGTCACTGTATGTCACCAGTGCCATCTTGATCAGCCTTGTTGCTCTTGAACATGTCTGCATGGTTTTAAACATTGAGTTGATGCCACATGATTGGCTAATCAGATACTCGCATTAATGACCAGGTGTACATACAAACCTAATAAAGTGCTCTGAGTGGGCTCCAGGCACCTCATGAGCATATTTTGAACTGCTGTGTAGGCTGTAAGGAGAAAACACAGCTTTTGAATTTGTAGCATTTTAAGGAAGCATTCAATAGAGTTCAGTGTTAGCTACATTTCAAGATATAAAATGTACAAAAACCTCCAAGAAGACCTCAACCTTGTTCTGGTTGACCCAGAGAGCTATGTTGGCTGGAATCCAGGCTCTGTGCTTTGGCTCTTGGTAGCGTTAGCCATGCCAAATACGTCAAAGGGTAGAGGACAGACTAAGAGTGATCCACCGGTCCTCCAGGTTTTGGGGTTCAGCTCAGTGCCAACAACCCTGATTGGTAAAACAAAATTATGATGGAAACAGCAATGAAGGATCCTTCTACAGTACATCTGAGTATGCCGGTATTCCTGAGTCTCCACCCAGGACTTGCATGACTGACAGTAGTGCAAGCCAGGAGGAAGCTAATGACATGATAAAGGAAGCCCTGAACACTCCCAGAGATGGAGGTCCTTCGTTGCTGCCTTGTACACCGGCAGTTTAACAGACAGTGAGTAAGTATGTACGAAATAAAATAAAAACAAATATTCCAACTGCACTCTTTTTGCATTTCATTTCCTGTTGTTGCAATTCCAAAGAAGACTTTTTATATCTAGTAAGTTCTTTTGAAGTTCAGTCATTGCTCAGAGATAAGACACACAGCAGCCAATTTACACACAGCATGTTCCAACAAATAACAATGTGCTAATGAACAGAGAACCTGTTAGAATAATTCTGAGTGTATAATAAGTACTGACTAAAAACAGTGATATTTCCTTGCTTTTCTTTGAAATAATGAAGTGGTATTATTATATCTGCTTGAAAGAACAGTTGCTCTAGACACAGAGCATTAAATAGTACAGTGCTCTATAAACACTTCTCTGGGGTTTCAGCTTAGATTTCTCTACAGACTAGAGTTACACCTTAACTCATAAAGATCTGATTCAGCATGTTAGTTCC
Source organism: Hypanus sabinus (assembly GCF_030144855.1). Lineage (NCBI taxonomy): Eukaryota > Metazoa > Chordata > Chondrichthyes > Myliobatiformes > Dasyatidae > Hypanus > Hypanus sabinus. The sequence goes on from NC_082719.1 coordinate 36,574,841, forward strand.
AACTCTTCTAAGAGCATATTTCATAGAACTTGGTATATAGAGCAGCACAGCAAAGGAGCAAGCCCTTCAGTCACAAAATCCGTGGTGAAGACAATGCCAACATAAACTAATTCTCTTCTGCCTGTACACTGCCTACATCCCTTCATTTCCTGATTATTCATCAGAGTATCAAACAGGATCCAGGTATAATAATATGCCAGTGAGTTACCTTGTACTGCATGAATTCATACCAACTTGCCAACGAAGTAAAACAAATCTGGTCAGTTTATACTGTGCATTGATTGTGATTTTTATGTTTTTTGTATTTATTTATGTCACTGCAGCACAAGTCTGAGGATGGAGCTTATCCAGGTTTCTCACTTGGTAAAAACTGTTGGCTTACCTGTACCATTGAAGCCATTTAAAATATTCAATATTCTCAACAAAACAGAAGCTTTATTTAATATATGTTTAACTCTCACTTTGTCTAGTGGCCTAAAGTAGGGGGTGGCAACCCCTGGCCTGGCCAAATATAAGAAATCTCGTTTGAGTGGATGCTGCGCGATGTGTCCCCTGTTACAAATCAGTACCCCAAAATAACAAACAGAACACAATATATGATTAAATGATTAAGCTTTATAACTCATACTTTGACTATATGGTTAGTACAGAAATGAAATAAAAGAAAAAAAAGGCCCAATCTTATTACCACTCTGTGCGCAAAGTGGGAGCTCACTCATAGGCCGATCATTCACCATCGACCTCCTCCGATCATCACTGCCCTTGGGACCCTCGCTCTGAATCCAACTCGTCCAGCAGTCTACCAAATCTCTCCATCCGCGTCTTCTCTCTTCATCTCTCTGTCTGGCAAAAGCCCACAAAATCAACTGCTTCTAGATTCACAAGACAAGGCAACAAAATCCTGATTGACTAACATGTATCCACAGTTCTGTTATCTACAGCCATAGCCCAACATTGCTGCTACAGAGAAACCGTTACCTCAGCAGTGAACATTACAGAGAAGCTAGTCCATTAGCCTTAGCAGTGAAACATTACAGAGAAGCCGTTGCAGCGCGTTACATATGCATACTGTAATACCATGTGTCTCCTGGAGCACTTCAGCAGACTACAGTAAGTAATAGTCTAAGTTAATACTCTATGCCCCCTTGTTTCTATAAAATGTTGTTCATTATCATAAAGGGAAATAATTCTGATAGTAATTACCTTACAACTAGTGATTAGATTTCATAAACTTTGGAAAGGCAGTTTAGTAATCAGGAGCTCCCAGTCAAGAGCCATGCCTGCAGAAAAGTGCATCTCCAAAGATGGAGCTTGCCATTGCCACTGATCATTCATCCATTAGTTTAGAACACAAACAATAAAAGACCAGCATTATTTTCATCTGCAGTTTCTGAAAGAGCTTCATTCTAGTGTGAGTAATGGTTTATGGGATACTCTTTGTACCATAAAATACATTGTTATTGATTGGTCTTTGTTATTCCCTAAGTGTTAATACAGAATAAGTGTAGTGTTTTTCTACAATTGTAAGGGTAATAGTTACTTCAAGGATAATGGGTTTGTTTTCATTTTCAAGACAGCATTACGTTTTTAGTTATGGAGACAGCCTTGCATCATGCCTGCAACTTCAGTTAAAGATCATAAGAAACAAGTTGTTTTACTTGATGTTCCCTGTCTATATGAGTGAATAATCAATTGTGATACTCTTTTCTTTGGCAGTTCAGAGAAAGCACAAACTACAAAAATATGTTTAAATATAATTTAACTTGGCACATTGGGAAGTTAAATCAAGTCAGGACTTACACGGTAAATGGCAGGACACCGGAGAATGTTGTAGGACAGAGAGAGACCAATGGGTACAGCTGAGTAGCTCCCTGAAAGAAACAACACAGCTAGGCAGAGCGGTGAAGAAGATGATTGACAAGTTTGCCTTCGTTGGTCAGGACATTAAGTGCAAGAGTTGAGATGTCATGTTACAGTTCTACAAGATGTTAGAGACATTGTATTTGGAGTATTGTGTCACCTAGCTATACAAAGGATATTGTTAAGCTGGAAAGTATACAGAAAAGATTCACAAGCATGTTGCTGGGGATGGACAGTTTCTGTTAAAAGGAGACTCTACATAGGCAGGAGCTGTTTCTCAAGGAGTGAAGGAGGCTGAGGAGTGACATTACAGAGGTTTATGAAATAATGAGGGGCATAGATAAGGTGAATGGTCACAACTTTTCTCCCCAGGGTAGGGAACTCTAAAACTAGAGGGTATTCATTTTGGATAAGAGCAAACGCGAAGCGAACGTTTTTCACACAAAGGGTAATGGTATGTGGAATGAGTTGCCAGAGGAAGTGGTAGAGGCAGGTACAATTACAACCATGAAAAGGCATTCAGATAGATACTTGTATAGAAAAGAATATGGGCTAAATGTAGACAAATGGGACTAGCTTAGTTAGGTAACTTGGTCAGTCGAGATTAGTTGAGTCAAACGGTCTGTTTCCATGCTATATAATTCTATGATTCATGACTATTTTGATCTAATACACCAAACATATATTTGATCAATAAATTCCTTTTGTGGTTCCAAGTTATACCACAGCGCAGAAGGATAATCTGTGAAACCACGTGTGCTGGGCCTCAATGATGGTCATAGTGAGGATTCCACAGTGCAACTAGTGAGGCACCAGGAAAAATATTTGGTTGCAAAACTTGTCCACAAAAGGATTTTTTTTTACAAATTTCAAATTCTGCTGAAGACCTTTGCACGTTAGATTCAAATAATTGTATAACATGTATATCAAGAATTCAGATTTGGAGGTCACAGGAACTAATCAACTGTGTGTGTGTATATATGTGTGTATCTGTATGCATATGTGTGTCTGTCTGTGTACATTGTAACCTATAAATAAGTAAGCAGATTACATCGGAGCACAGATTTCACTTAGTCATTCTCGTGCAATAGCATTCATTCCATGTTACATGAAGCTGTAGTGTTTTCTATTTTCCTGAAAGAAAGCTTAAAAGCAGAGTTGTAAATGCATCATTGTCATGAATACATATAAATTATTCATCTAACTCCATTAACTGCAGTAGCCCAATGGTTTATTGCTAAAGCGTTCCAGGAATCTGTGTGGCCCTCAGATATTTTACTTAAAGCACACTGAAAGAAATTCTGAAAGAATACTTATATTTATTTATGTGTTTGCTACAATGTCAGGAAAGGTATTTGAATACAAAGGTCATTTACTATAATGTAAGAAAAAAGTTATCTTTCCTCAGCAAGAAATACTTATAAAATTATTCTGGTTTTAAATCTTTACATATTCCTGCGTGAAGGCCAATATACTTGAGCATGTTTCTGTAATGCAAAGCCATAGAAATCAGGACACTGACTCGCAAAGAGACTTCACCAGTTGTTTTCTTATGAATGTAAAAGGTAACAACACACCATGTGCTGTTGTATCGGTGAACATTCGTCCTTCAACCACCAAAAACAAAATGGGACTACCTGACCATTTCTCCTTTTGTTGTCAGGAAACCAGTTTTTACATTTGATGATAATTTTCCTGTTTGATAGAATCAATAATAATTTGTCAGCTGTGAAACAATCTGGGATGTCAGTTTCTGATGGTAGATGCTTTATAAATTTGACTTCTTCTTTCTTGATTGCCATAATAGTTTTAATCAGGTTTCAAAAATGTTGAGCCAGCAACCTGTCTGTATGGAATTTACACATTCTCCCTGTAACAAGATGGGTTTTCTCCAGGTGCTCTGGTCTCCTGCCACATCTCAAAGATTTTGCCACTGTAAATTACTCGCATTGTGTAGGTGAATGAGATAATTTGTGAATAGTTCATGGGAAAGGGAAGAGAATAAAATAGGGAATGCAGGATTAGTGTAAATGGGTGATTGACAGAATAGACCATATGAGCAGAAGGGCCAGTTTCTATGCTCTAAGCTTTTATAACTCTATTTCGATAACAACAATTAATATTTCTATATGAGGTCATCAAAGAAATACTTTAATATTTTGTCAATTGATCATTTGATTTCCCACGTGCTTTATTTACAGAGGAAAATATATTTTACATACACAGACAAACAGTAAAGTGGATTTTCTCAGCAGTGTTAGAAGGAATATCTTTGCAATTGACTTCAACCCTCACTCACACTCAATGATTCATACACAGCTTCTTCCAGTTCATCATCAGATTTCTGAATGGTCCATGAAGACGTGACCATGAGATGACATTTTGTTTATTTTGCACTATTTATTTTTGTCATTCATGCAAACTTTATGTCTTTTTGCACTGTACTACTGCTGCAAAAGAACAAATTTCATGCTGTATAAGATAGGGACGATAAACCTGATTCTGATTCTGATTTAGATTTTAATGGGTTCGAAGGGGATGTTTAAAATGGGTATTGAAGTTTGACTGGTTGAATGATAAGGAGGGTTAGAAAGGCAGGCAGTGAATGAACTGAGGCAGCAATAGTTTTTCATTTGTTAGGGAAATGGAAGAGGTGGTTGGTTGGATAGATCAGAAATTGGCAACAACAGGGGATAACTTCAGATTCAGATTCAGTTTATTGTCATTTAGAAACCACAAATGCAATGCAGTTAAAAACTGAGACAACGTTCCTCCAGAACGATATCACAAAAGCATATGACAAAACAGACTACACCAGAAAATCCACATAACGTTTGGCAATCCCCAATTCAGAGTCCGGAGAGGCTGCTGTGTATTAATATCGCGCTACCGTCAAGCACTTTAACGGAAAGGAGCTCCAAATCCACCAGACAAAACAAGACCAAAAACTAAAGCTACAAAACCTGCACAAAACCACATAGTTACAACAGTGTAAACAGTAGCATAATTGATAAAAAAAAAACAGACTATGGGCACAGTGAAAATAGTCCAAAGATGTTAAAGGACCATCAGTTCAAAAGAAATCACCACACAGTTTCCACAAGTCCCCAGAGTCTTTGGGATGGTAATGTGGTATGAACTGGAGACTGGGATAATGATTGGGGACATGGAGCAATAGAGGGGATCCTAGAGTTGAATTATTTACTGTATGTACTGAGCAGACATTCCTAGTCTAACATGAGGCTAAAAATACAATGCCATCCTGGGAATGCTCACAGGGAATGACATCACCATGTGTGGGCATAACGTAGAAATCAGAGGCACAAGAAACGGGAAATGTTGGAACCTGGAGCAAGCAATAAGTGGCTAAGGGAGTTCAATGGTTCGGGTAGCTTCTTTCAAGGCAAAAGGATGGATTTGGGTTGAGGATCTGATGGTTCTCTACATTAGACATGAAAGTATTGAGGGAAGATAGCAAATATAATTAGGGGGATTTAGGGCGATGGCACCAACGAACAATGTTACCAAAGGCGATTTGCTCAAGATGGTTCACGAACCAATTTCTTTCACTTCTCTTACATCTTCTATTTATTTCAGATATGGTTCTGCTATTGTTAGAGTCTCTAATCTATATTCTGGTGGTATGATTTCAGGTCAACCGGGCACGTTGCTGTCTCTGAGAGTGTGCGGCATGGAGTCCAGGAAGCCAGGAGAAGGGGTGCGAGCCCATGATCGCCTCCATCTCCTGTCAGTCTCGCCAATTAAAGCACTAAGGAAGATTGAAATCACTGAGGTGCATCCAGCGGGTTAGCGAGTGTTCAGCACGGTCTACCAGCCTCTTAGTCGCTGCAGCTGGAGAAGGTGTCTGCATGTGGCAGTCTCTCACTCACTTTCACTCACTGCTCCTGAGGGAAGGTCCCTGCATTCGAGTTATCACTCTGTCCCTCAATACTGTCGGCGGATGGTGCTGGAGCAAGATTTATTCAATGCTGATTGTAGGGTAGGACTCCAGTTCAGGCTTTGATGTGCTCTACTTCTTGTCACTCGTTTTTATTGCTGCTTTTAGGCATTTTTTGAATCACGGTGGCCTGCACGTGGGGGAGGGGGTGGTTGATGTTTGGTCTTTTTCTTTGAATGGATTTGATGTTTGATGTTTCTCCTGGAACAGTTTGATTCCATGGTTCTTTTTTGTTTTTGTGACTGTCTGAGGGGAAGGCAAGTTTCAGGATTGTATACTGCATACACACTTTGATGTACTTTGAACCTTTGCTTAGGCAATGAAGAAGGTGGTGAGCAGAACCATATAAGGGAGCGCTGCTGGGTAAAAGGGAAAAGTAAGAGAAATCAGGAATAGGGGAATGAGTGGATGGAAGGTGTGGCTGAAAAGCAGATGAAACCAGTTTGGGTGAATCAGTTAGAGCAAGAGAGATGGAGTGCAGTTACCTGAAATTTGAAAATTCAATATTCATACAGTTGGAGTTCTGACTACTCAGATGGATTATGAGAAATATAGGATATTTTCCCCTAGCCTCACTCTGCTGGTGGAGATGGACAGATAAGTGTGGGAATGGGGAGGGAAATTGAAATGTCCTGCAAACAGAAATTCAAGATGGCCTTTGCAAACAGAGTGCAGGTGCTCAGCAAAGCAGAAACCCAGGCTGCATTTGGCCCTGCCAATGTTGAGGAGGCACATTAAGCCAATCAAGGTGTAAAATGGACAAGGTTGGAGGAGGTGTCAGTCAGCCATGCTACAGAAGCTCCCAGTGAAATTTCTGGAATGATACAAGATGTCATGGAAATGTTTAAACAATTGCAGTTCCTTCAGGATACAGAAATATACATCACTATCAATTGCACAACACTAAACAAAACAGCATTATGTAATTGAACTCTATTGTCTTACTTAGACACTAGCTAAGTAGTTCCTCTCTTGCAACTACACCCTCTTGCTTTGTTTCTTTTTAACCGCTACCTTCATCTAACACTGTCAATAAAGCAGAAACATTCACAGAGAGCTGCATGGGATAGGTATTGACAAAATGTTGAATGCTTTCCAAAGGGAAGTTGAGATACAAAATTACATAGGAGGTCTCTCGGTCTCATGACCTCCTGACAACAAAAGATTGACAAGGTATCATGACAATACCCAAAAGAATTTTACCCATCTAATTCATTCACAGGTACTGATTGAACTGCTAACTGTTTTCATTACCTTATGCTTTTTTTTTGTACAGATCTAGCTTGGCTACAGTTCCAATATGCTTCACTCTGCAGCGGGAAGTTAAAGACAGGCAGATGGATTAGAAAATACTGCAGATGCTGCAAGTCGAAAAGGCTGGGAATGATGAAGAGGACAGGCGGCATCTGTGAAGACATGTTAGTAAACATTTCAGATCTTTCTGCCTCCTACTTTCTATTTCTGAAAGACTAACTTATAATGAATTCTCTCCACTTAATTAGTACTAATTAGGATGAAGATTTACCGTATTGGTACAAATATGCATAACTTAATAATTGTTGTCACTAATCTTTCATCCATCATATACAGCTGTTGGGACACAATTTTTAACAACAAAAAGGAGAATTAAATTGATTGAAATGCATGCGCTTCTCTGAAACATTAATGGAGGGCTTTTTCTGTTATTTGTTAAGTACCTTTGGTGAAGTTGCTTGTCTTTCAAAATCTTTGACTATTTTGCCAGCAAAAAGTTGGCATGTTCTGATGAAAAACAGCATAATTTACAGGCAGTAGGGAATTACGCCAGCTCTTCACAATAATTACAGTTTAGCGCCTTAATAGTTAGGAAATAATCTGCTTGAAGCCCAGAAGACAATAGCAGCTGGTATTCCAGTTGAGCTGTTTGAAAAGTTACAATGCCAGACAGGGAAATCATAGGAACTGTAATTTGGATGTCCTGGTGAAGGGTCTCAGGTCAAAACTTCCACTGTTTACTCTTTTCCATAGATGCTGCCTGGCCTGCTGAGTTCCTCCAGCATTTTGTGTGGCTGGTATTCCAGTTCAGCTGTTTGGGAAATTGCAATGCTAGACAGGGAAAATCATGGGAACTGTAATTTGGATGTCCTGATGAAGGGTCTCAGGTCAAAACTTTCACTGTTTACTCTTTTCCATAGATGCTGCCTGGCCTGCTGAGTTCCTGCAGCAGTGTGTGTGTTGCAGAGTAGTGTGCAAGCAGTTCTGATTTCAAAGGAGGTACCATCAATCGAAGAAGACAGTACTTAAGGGAATAAGAGCATTGTTGTGACAAACAATAGAACATAGCATGGCACTCTATAGAGAGTTAATTATATCAAGTCAGTTTGATCAGGAAAAAAAAATGTTAAAAAGCATAGCAGGCGAGTGAGCAACAGGGAACCAAACAAAGACAGGTACACAATTGATGTTACTTGTATGAGCTAGAAATTCATCAGGCTGTGAAAAGCTTTGCTAAAATGGCACTGGGCACAAGATCCATGCCCATTTGTCTTAGCATTATTTGTACATGATTTTTGTGCACAGCTCATGCAAACAATTGCGTGCTTTGGAAACATCACTTTTGTTGCTTTAATCCATGCTAAGCTTGAGTGACTTCAAAAGCCTTGCAGACCTGCCAAAGCTGACCAGCATTAACTGACATTACAAAACAAAAATCCTGCAAATCTGAAATTAAAACAGTAACACGAGGAATGCTCAGCGTGTTGAACTGCATTCCAATGAAAGCGTTCATCTGAAACATTAATTATTTTTTTCTTGCTGCAAATGTTGTTTGTTTTATTTTTCTGCTTTTGCATGTGATGAAATTTGATGTTTTGCACAGCAGAACAGTGAAGACATAAAAATTACTACAAGTTACAAAATAAATAAATAGTGCTAAAAGCAACTAATGAGGCAGCGTTCTCGGGTTCATGGACATTTAAAAATGTGATGGTAGACGGAAGAAAGCTGTTTTTAAAACATTCAGCGTGGTCTTCAGGCTTCTGTACCTCAACCTTGATAGTAATAGTATGAAGAGGGTATGTATTGGATTGTGAGGATCTTTAATAATGGATGTTGCCTACTTGTCGCAGCACCTCTTCATGACATGCATGATGACAGGGAAGGCTGTGCCATTGTTGGAACTGTCTGAGTCTACAACTCTCTGCAGCCTCTTGAGACTCTGTGCATTGCAGGTTGTCTCTCAGACTGTGATGCAACCAAACATCTGTAGAAACTTGAAAGACTATAGCAGAGGGCTAATCATGCAAACTTGATGTGTACATGTGTTGATTGTCAGAAAGCTGGGTATGTTATTACTGATCCCCACTGACTGTAGTTTCCCAATAAGAACATTGAGGACCAAATTGCAGAAGGGGGCAAAGGCCTGGGTTTTGAAACTTGACGACTAGTACCAAGATGATGATGGTGTTGAATGCCAAGCTGTAATTAATAATCAGCAACCTGATGTATGTTTTGTGGTTGTCTTGGTGCTTCAGAGCCAATTAGCGAGTCAGTGGGATTGCATCTGCTGTAGACCTGTTTTGGTGGTAGATAAACTGCAGCAACTGCAATACCTTTCTCAGGTAGGAGTATGGTCGTTTTTTTTTTCATCCAAGTCTCTTTCATGCATCACATATTCTTCTTCCATTAAAATCTCTTCTGCTACATCTACAGGATCTTGATGGATTTAATCATAGTCATGGAATCAAACAAAATGGAACCTACTGATCTCATGCCCACCATCAAGTACGCATTGACAATATAATCCCTCGGAAACATATTTTATTTTCTCCATATTCCCATCAACACACTCACCTGCACACCAGAGGGGATATACTGTAGTCAATTAAACTGCTAGCCCAATATCTTTGGGATGTGGGGAGCAACTAGAACTGCTATGTTAAAGATTGAGATGAATATTATCCTGCTTTTGCTAATAGTCTAAATTCCTTAGACAGGCCCAATTTAGACTTGTTCTAAAACTATTCAATTTCAGAAATGGCAGCAACACCAACATCAAAGAGAATGTTTTCACTATAAGAGCACAATCTGACCTCACCATGACTCCCTTTGCAAAACTATTATGCTGAGGTCAATGGTGATGTACCCTCTATCCTGCTCACTGCAGACCCAATGTGACATCCTACTGGATTTGCTGCTGAGCAAATTTAGATAGTACTCCTGTGTCCTTGCTTCTTCTAAGAAATGTTCATCTGTTTCACCATTTGAGGGAAATAATGGCAGTAACCAGAAGGAGATTTATTTGCCTGTGCCTTTCCAGATGCCAAGGAATCTCATTGGGGTCTGAATTTAAAGTCATGGTCATTCAGGGCCACAGCCTTCCAAATAAATACCATTATGCCATTGCTTCTGGTGAGACCATCTAACCTGTGATACAATTTACCCAAAATTGTGATGGAGCTATTTGGGCCAATGGCTGAATAGGTTTTAATCAGTCTGGCTGGTTGTAAAGTATCCATGTGGAAATAGAATGTAACCAATTCACTTCAATGTCTGAGATAAATAGTATTACTTACTTTTCTAGTAGTTATAATCCAATGATCTTTGCTATGGTATTTGTAATCTCAATATTCTTTCTTCACTATGTGTTCTCTTACTCTCCCTATTTATGTCCTTACTTCGCTGCATGCAAAATCATCTGAATTTTGTTCAAAATTGCCAAAGGACTATGTGAAGAATTTAATTTCACTACTTTCCCCCCGATTAATAACCCCCACACTGTGATTGAATGCTCTCTTACTATGATTCCACACTATGTAATCACACATGTGTCAGACCACTGCTGCACAATTAAAATCAAATCAGCCATCATCCAGACCTTGCTAAGTCATGTTTGTTCTAACCTATTACTTCCCATGATGGAGTTCTACCATTTACGCTACTTCCGTACAGCAGATTTTGCAGTGCTCACAGTTTTGAATAAATGTGGGATTATTTTTCCAATGATAGCATAATTCATCAGTTACTATGGTGATGCATTTTAGGCAAGCATCTGGCGGAGAAGAATACAATAGGAGGTTCCCTGCTGGTTGTTACTTGAGTGTTTAAGTCTTATCTGTTGGGAAGAACCAGACTATAACTGAAGATTAATTTTCAAAGGCTCTTATTTTCTTACTTCTTCAGTTAGTTGTCTTTTTTTAAGGATTTGCTGGTACCTTTCATTACCAGACTGATATATGAAGCAGCCTACTTGCCCAAGTACAGAAGCTCATAACTGTGGGTACTTGGGAAAGTTCTTAGCTGTAAATAACTCTCTTAATCAAAATGTCATATTTGCAGAATAGAGCTGTCAAATGATATCTAAGGTATACAAAATACTGAAAACTTCAAAGAAAAATTACATATGAATCAGAATCAGATTTATTATCACTAACATATGACTGAAAACAGTAGCAGCAGCCATATAGGGCAAAGATATAAAAACGGGTGGAGCATTGGTAAACATTCCAGTGTAGCAAACAAAGAACTTTAGCACTAAGAACATAATGTCACCTAAACACAAATAGAGAAAATATTTGCTGATTTCGTCAGTTCGTGATTCCTGGACAGAAATAGATTCTCAAAGTTTACATTCTTTAAGGCTATGAATTTTCCATTATAGAAAAATTAACACTGCACAACATTATATTTAAAAATGTAAATAACTGTTCACGTGATACCTTTTTTGAATCATTGAAACATTGAAATATTCATTCAAAGTCAAGTTTATCATCATCTTAATGTGTGTGTGTATATATATATCTTCAATCAGATGATAGTAAATGTATAGATATCTATAATATATGTAGATATCAAATCAAAAGAAACATTTCTCCAGACCACTGTGCACCCACACAACATATATCACACATAGCACATAAACCAAAATATTATACCATAAATAAGTTAATAAAATACATACAATTCAAAGTGCATTTAGTAAAACACAACCCAGTAAGTAATACATTAAGCAGCTCACTGCCCCAGTGACGAGACTTTGTTGGAGGTAGCTCATTCATTAATCTCATAGCTTGAGAGAAGAAGCTGTTACCCAATCTGCAGTCCTAGTCCTGATGCTTCTGGACCTCCTTACTAATGGTAATGGGTCAAAGAGATTGTGTGATGGGTAGTAGGGATCCTCAGTGATGCTTTAGATCCTTTGTCTGCAATGCCCTTGGTTAATGACACAGATGGGGGGAGGGAGACCATGATGATACCCTTGGTGGTTTTTACTGTCCTCCATAGGGTCTTTCAGTCCAATGCCTTGCAACTTCTGTACCACACAATGATGCAGCTAGAGAGGACAGTCTCAATGGTGTTCCTGTAGAAGATGTTAGAATAGTGGCGGGGAGTCTTACATGCCTCAATCATCTCACAGAGCGTAGACACTGCTGTACCTTCTAGTCTGGTGAGGAGGTGTTTTGGGTCCATATTTGATTGTCCGTTATGTGCACACCATGGAACTTCGTACTCACTCCCCAGGAGAAAGCCATTGATGTGCAATGGAGAGTGGTTGGCCTGGGCCTTCCTGAAATCCACAATCATCTCTCCTGTCTTGTCCACGTTGAGACTCTGGTAGTTGTTCTCAAATTATTTGACAAGGCTCTCTAGCTCCGCTGACTCATCATTGTTGCTGATGAGGACAGCCGCTGTAGTACCATCAGCAAACGTGATGATATGGTTTGAGCTGAATCTGGCAGTGCAGTTATGAGTCAGCGGCAGACTGAGCACACGGCCGTGGTGGGCACTAGTGCTCAGCATGATGGAGCTTGAGATGTTGCAGCCGACTCGGACTGATTTGAGTCTTCCTGTCAAGAAGTCCAAGATCCATTTCAATGTCAGTTTTTCTGATATTAATGCTGCTCACACAGTTCTCTTGTTTATAGTCCTTTTATCTGATGCACCCAATTATAGTCAGTTAGTCGTAGTACTAGGAATACATCTCAAGAAGTATTCCTAGTAGGAAATGCTGCCCGTGACCTTCAGTCTATTAAAACTGACATATGGAAAGCTCAAGGGTGATAGTACTCCCTTCTCCCCCTTCAAGTTGCACCAGCTGCAGGAGCTGGTTTCTAGTGAGATCAATGAAATCATTGAACTACTCTGAAATTACTACTCTGAAATTCTCTACAGATTCAGTTCTGATAAGCCAGACTTGGGCTAGAGTTTGCAGTTATTTCTGAAATGATTCTGCACAAAATGGACCAAACAAGCCTTTTGTCAGAGAGCAGTGCATTTCCCCTCTTCATATTCAGTCTATTAGATTCACCAGATCAATATATTCCACAATGAAATGCTCTGTTGCATGGTTACTTAGTCATCATTAATCTCTTTACTATCGAGATCAGTGTCAAAATAAAATAGAAAGAGATTAAAAGTCTGCAAACCTAAATTAGCCCCACAGCATCATATTGTTAAATATATCAATACTGCAGTTCTTTCTACATTGGTATTCTATTTATGTTTGCCTTTTCCTTATCTAGTTTTCTTCATTATTGCCTTTTTCAAAGGTTTTTCGATCCTCATAGTATACATTCAGAAGGATTAATATTAAATGCTGTTAAGGAGGGTTCTCTTAATTAATGCACAGTGGCTTCAGGTCAATTATTTTATCAACACAGGTCTATTGATTTGAAATGAATTCGATTTCACTTCAATAGTGATGTGGCTGGCATGTTAGTAAATTGGTTTAATATTATCACAGATACTGAGGTACAATGAAAATCTCTGTTTAGCATGCCATCTCTACAGTTCATTTTATTACATCAATGCATTGAGGTAATGCAAGGGAAAACAATAACAGAATGCAGACTGAAGTAGTATAGTTACAGAGAAAGTGAAGAGCAGGTAGATAGTAAGGTGAAAGGTCATAGCCTGGTAGACAGTGGGGTCAAGACCTCATCTTATCACATTAGGGAACCATTCTGTTTTTTTAGAACAGCAAGTTAGCAGCTATCCTTGAACCCGGTTTTATACACTTTCAGACTTTTGTTTCTTCTCCCTGAAGGGAGCGAGGCAAAGAGAGAAAGTGCAGGGTGGGAAGGGTGTTTCGTTATTCTGGCTTCTCTACGGAGCCAGTGAGAAATGTAGACAGAGGCTATGGAAGAAAGTTTGGCTTCCAATATGTGCTGAGCAATATGTCCACAACTCTCTGCAGTCTGTTGTAATTTGAGCAGAACTGTTGTCATACAAAGTCATACTGAATCCATAAAGGATGCTTCCTATGGTCCATCTATAAAAAGTTGTTGAGATACAAAGTGAAAAAGTCTCATAGAAAAATTCCAATGGCAGACAAAATGACACCTGCCAGTGCAATAATATTAGGAGCATATGAGAAGAATCATTAAGCTTTCAAGAACCTTTCAGTTCAGAACTTTGCAGCACACTATAAAGTCAATGATTTTAGTTTAAAAAGATGCTTAAAACTTCAGTGGTACAGCAAGAAAAAAGTGGCATAAAGGATCAGCTACTTACATTTTAGGTATCTGGATTATGATGTTTCATGTGGCATAGGAACATTTAAGTTAGAATTAAAACCTCAAGGCTATACATCAGCTGTTCTATGCAAGCAATGGCTGAAACTCATTGGTTTATAAACTACTACCAGCCTTTCCAACATTCATTACCTTCCCTAGCTACAGAAGAGTCAATGTCCATGTTGGGCTTATTAGCAAAATCAGAATTTTCACAACCAATCTGGAAGTTATCCTCAATCCCAGGGGACTGCCAATGCTCAAACAACAAAGACAAGAGTTTCTTTCATTTAAACAACTTTGCTTTCTCTGTTCATGCTCAGTACACAAGGGTTGCCACATTCTTACCCCCAATTCCCCTTCCCCCCCTTGCCTGCAAGCCCATAACAGGGAAAGTGTGCATCCTAACTAAATGACTAAATGCTTTTATAGACCAAAGGAACTGAACTCAACAATCTCCCACCTTTTTTATGTACATAAGGACTGTCCACTGGTTTAGATGTATTATTTTTACCTCTAGCTGTTAGGCCTAATAGTTTTTAAAATACCCTATACTCTCACTTAGTGCCTTCAGTGTGCTAAAAATAAAAATAAAATTTTAAAAATATATATATTCACACAGAATACATATGTACTCAAATATTTCCTTTAGGATATGGGCATTAGTTCTAAGCCTTCCTGTTGATACAGTTCTTAAGGTACTAAATACCTTCATTGAGTGCCTTCAGCAGCACAAGAGCTTCTCCATGAGTCAGTCAACCAGTTGGTCCTCTGTAGTTGACCAGAGCATGACAGGAAGTTTCTGTACTTGGACAAGCTCCTTGATGCTGCTTATCTCTCGATGAAGCTTCTCCTCTGCAAATGACTTGGTGGATGTGATGACATCAACTAAAGACTAGTTGTCTGTGACACAAGTTGTTTGTGAAATGTTCTTCTTTGGGTTACCAAGGACAAGCTCAGAACAGAATTTGGCCAGATATACAGCACGGTCAATACCTTCAGACATAGTGAGGTTTCCTCTTGCCAGCAGTCTATGTAAAACTCTTTGGGCCCTTTTTGATTGCCAACAAAGATCTTCTCTCTTCTCCCATCAGTATAATAAAATGCCCCCCCTGGAGTGCCTCCATCAGGGAGATTTCCAAGGATTTCCAAGTGAGAAAATTGCATTTCCTCTGAAGACAACAAGTCTCAGAGAACCACCTTTCCCTAGCTGTTGAAACTTCAAAACTGCTTTTATCAGCAGAATTCTGAGATCAGAGGCGGAGGGAAGTGATGATGATGCTAAACGGTGACTCCTTTGCCTGTATCTTCAGAAACAGCTCTATTTACATCTTTAAAATCTTTAT
Organism: Hypanus sabinus; assembly: GCF_030144855.1. Lineage (NCBI taxonomy): Eukaryota > Metazoa > Chordata > Chondrichthyes > Myliobatiformes > Dasyatidae > Hypanus > Hypanus sabinus. The sequence continues at coordinate 36,590,494 of NC_082719.1, forward strand.
TTTTCACCTGTCAGGGTTCTATTGAAGACCCTGACCTGGACGTTAAATGCTGACTACGGTTATTTGCTGGAATGGGACCTGCTCTCGGGGTTTCATAACTGGCCATTGTTCGGTACGCCAAAGGTTCGGCTTTGGAGGCCTAGGATCTCAGGGCTCTGGAGAAGGGTGGGTCAATGGTTGGTGTCATGGCAGGAGCCCTGTGTGTCATTGGGGGAGTTGAAATATCTACGGCTGTGTGCCCAGATCTTTGGACACAGAGCTCGAAAAAAGTGTTGTAATGGTCTTTTAACATCGTAAACCAACGAGTTGTTTGTTATGTCTCCCCGCTCACTGTGAAAATGGAAATATCTCTTTCTCCCTTACTGGGGAAAGGGGGAGCCTGTGGTATGTCAAATACCAGGTGTAACGCTAATCTTTGGGGTAACTACAAGTCTATGTCTTTGCTATTTCTTTGCTCGTGCTTGAGTGCTCGGTGGCGGGTGCCGATGCTTTTTTTTGCCATTTGGGGGGAGGGGGAATTGTTGCTCGCTGCCACTTACACGCAGGAGGGAGCGGAGCTGAGGGGGACTTTGGGGTTCTAACATTTAACTGTTGTTCATTCTTTGAGGCACTCCTCTATTTTTGTGAATGGTTGCAAAGTAAAAGCATTTCAGGATGCCTATTGTATACATTTCTCTGGCATTAAATGTACCTTTGAAAGCTTTGGAACCTTGAAACTATCTTGCTTACTTCATGTAAAGTTTGTACTGTGGCATTTTTTGTACTAGATGCCAAGGTGCAGGCGTCAAATATGATGTCAGGTCTGTTCTTCTTTGCCACCCATAGTATCTGACCTATATGACCTGAGTTGCTCAGCTTCCTCTTCACTGAGGGGTGCATCCTGTTGTGTGGCACATGAGGATTCCATGTGGATTGCCAGAAGATTCTTGATGTGGCTTTCTTCGTGCAGTTGTACTGCTCCATCAACAGCAAAGATGTCTATCCCAGAATCTCTTATGGTCCTCGCATCAAACCTGAAAAGTTGACTTTTGCCAAGGGATGACTGCTGTGGCAAAGTTTTGTGAGCCTCCCATTGTGAAGTCATCTACAGGATAGGCAAGTATTCAAACCACATGACATTCTAAACCATGCCGGTAAAGAAACAGCTGGATCCACTTGTGACACCCTTCCACCTGTTCCCAACATTATTTCCTTGACCTTTTATATCAGTAGAGTAGTACATCTGCTAGAGCATGCATACACTTTTTGAGTTCCCACCATGTTCCTTCGCTTCTAGCTTCAGGTGGGGGTTTAATGTGAATGTCACATGGCAGCTTCATTCCCTGTAGGAATGGTGATTTTATGTCCAATGGGATTGCCAATGCTTTTGACATATCACTGAGAGAAGCAGTCCGAGAAACTCCGATGCACATGTTGGCGAGTCTTTTTGGAATTCTTTTATGTTCAGTTCCTCAAAACTAGCCACCAGGATTGCTTTTGGTGTAGTTCCTGTTGGGGCTTCTTTCAGGGTACACACCTATCTTGAAATCAATATCTTTTGGTCAATATCTCTGACTTTCTCAAGCGCTCTATTATTTCTCCAACTACTGATTTCACCGTTTTACAAATTTATATGACATCTCCTTAGTTACTTGGACATCTTCATCTTGACATTTCTCAGGTACTCCAGCCTGATCTATACTTGGTTCAATATGAAGTCTATCTACAGATGACACGTCGACTGGTCCTGCAGTGCCAGCAACTGTGACTGGTTCTAAAAAATTCAAGTTGTATCAGCTTTAGTTTCTCCCAGTGGCTTTGCCTGCTTGTCCTAAGACTTCAGCTTTGTATGAGTTACCAGTATCTTGATCTTCAAATCTCACATTGTCCTGTTTTAAGACTGAAACTATTACATTATCTTTCCACTTGTGATGATTTTTGTTCAAGAAAGTCTATTGAATCCCCAGCTGCATTTTCTTCAGCACTGTTGGTGCCACTGCTGAGTAACTCTGTTGGGTCCTCAGCTGCACTCTACCCATCACTGTCTGTGCTATATGACACTGTATCTGTAAATGCTTTTCATTGTTTGTGTCATTCTCCATGGAGTTCTGATGGTCTTCAGATTGTTCTTTACATATTCTGGAATGACACACTCTCACATATGTACCTCCATGTACCACAAGTACTGCAAATCCATCCTGACCAATGACAACTCCAGGACCTTTCCATTCTGTGCATTCTGCTCTTTTGTAATGCACTTTGTCCCCGTCTCATATTTCTCATCTACAGGATGGAACTGCGCCCTCAATCCTCATCGAATTCTCACTGAGCACTCTGCTTCAGTGAAAGCCTTCCTTGACACATGCAGTGCTTAAATGTGTTTTCCAACCCATTCTCTCCTTGTAGTGCCTCTAGAGCAGGTGGTCTCTCAACTAGTACAGGGGAAAGGGTTGGATTCTGACCAAACACCAATTGATTGTACCATTGTACATGGTATTCTTCACCACACTCCCTTGCTCCAGTTCATGTAGGTCTACAGTTACTGTTTCATTGTAATCAGATACTTGTTGCAGACCAACTGCAGGCCTGGGCCCGAGCTTTCCAAACTTTTAGCATGTCTCATTGCTGCAAACTATTTGATTTGGAATGGTGAAATGGCCTGTATCCTTTCTGAACTCCTGAGCAGTTTCTGAGATCTATCAATCGAAGTGCGTCCAAACTGCTTTTGAAGCTTCAGCAAGGCTTTGTGCTTCTTTTTCTGGGGTCATGTTCTCCATGATAGTTAGTACTTCATCCTCACATTGATATTAATAATGCCTTGTCCTAGAATTTTCACACAGTAGTGTCCAGAGCTGATGAGCTCAAGAGACACTGGCCATTGAAACATTGTTGCTTAGTCATTCTCTATATCCAGTACAGCTCCTGCTTTCTTGAGAGAAATTTTGCTCAAGAGTAATGGAATGTTCACTGGTACCACCTCCGTTTCACTGTAATAGTTTGTCTCCCCTATTTTTGAAGGAAGTTTCGCTTTTGGTAGAATGTACAATCTTTCCATCTCCAAATTTGAATGTTTTGTAACTGAGTGTATCTATGTTCACCAGTTTATGCACTTTATTCCGGGTTAGTTCATTTACATAGCTTTCAAGCCATTTTTCTCCTCAGGTTGTGTGTGTGCATGCTCTATCAATATCAGCAGATCCTAGAGATTCCATCCAATGTCTCTGCATGAATAAGTGACTCCTTTGCAAACAATGTTATATGGCACTCTTCAACATCTTCAGATTTGTTATTTGCTTCAGCCAGCTGACTACATGGACAGTTTTTAGCCAGTGATAAGTAATTGGACGAACCACACATTTCAATCTACTGCCATACATGATTAGTGGATTTGTGCCAGGTAATGGTACTCTTGTCTGGTCACGCTGGAATCTACAGTTGCTACACTTCTGTTACAGTGAAATATGCCATTTCCTGATGCAAGCTAATTCCAACTGTTGTCCTGGAGGTCTTATCTCTACAAATCTTCCTCAGCGCTGATTTCGTAAATGCAAATATAAGTTTTATACATGCAGTTGACACTGACTGTCTGTCCTTTGTATCTAGATACACAGTATCTAACAATTTAAAAGCTAATACTGCATCAGGAAGATCCAATTTGTATTTATGCATTTTATTGTACTTTTGTTTAAAATCAATAATATAATCAGCCATATTTGTAGAACAGTCTCTGGAAATTTTATCAAAGTTTGAATATGCCTCATAAATCCAATCCTTTTCTTCCTTCAGAAAATCTGATTCAAGTGCATTTATTAGCCTATTCATACTGTCATCTTTGTTCAAGTCTTCCACTGAAATTCCTATTGTGGTGTCTCTCGCTTTTCCTTAAAGTGGCTGTACAACTGCAGTCCTTCCCCTGCAGCCCAGTCCTTCCAACAAATTGTGGTTTGTGTTCAAGAGATTGTTTGATCCTTCAGTACAAGGTCAGGAGGCAGCCCACTGACTCCCGGAGCTGTGCCAAGGGAAAGTGGCCATGAGGAACTAAGCCTTAAATTTCTGCTGCTTGCTGATGAGATGGGGTGAGACAAGTGATTCCTCGTCACTGCTGTCCAACGTGAGCTGAGCGCAAGGGAGCAGCGCGAGATTGCACTGCACAACAAGCAGGACAGCCTAGATGACCCTATAACTTTGACCATTCGAAGCAAAAACTAGGTGATTGAGTTGTGCAACGAACATCGTGAGCTTCTACTGTTTAGATCACTGTCTGTCTTCATCCTTTGCTTTGTCACCCAGTACCCAGCACACCGAGGAGCTTATGCAGGTGGGGTGCATACACTTATTGCAGGAACAATGAGATTGGCACAGGAGAATCGATTCCTGTCTCTATCATGGTGATCCAGTAAACTTCTGGGCAAGATGTCCCAAGTGCCCGGTAAAAGTGGATACATGTTAATCGGAATGAGAATTCAGATGGGTTGATTCTTCATGCAAGCATCTTCTCCTAATCACATAATGCTCCCCTCCCTGCTTCTTTGTTATGGGTGGTCCCAGACCCATGAGCTTCAGGCATTTATTGGCAGCTGGGGATCTCATTGATATTGCTCTGGCTCATGGGTGGAGAGTTCTGACTCAGCAGTTCAGAGAGAATATAAGACTAGATAGTCAGGCTTTGGGCACCAACAGGTCCACCTTTCTATAGAGACTCTCCAACTTGTGCCAGTATGCAACTATAGAGACAACTTTCCTTCTATAATATGGAGTCTCCTGGACTGTCGCTGATGCTTGGCTATCCCTGGCGATCTTGACACAACCTATAGATCGTTTGATCTCTGAAGAAACTCCAAGAATGAGGACCTACGTATCTGTCTGCCTGTCTGGATCCAGCTCAAGCCCTTGTCAGCGTAACCTTTCCTGAGGTCGCTGCTAGTGTGGACTTGTCTGGCGTTCCGGCTGACTATGTTGACCTTCTTCAGTAAAAAGAAGGCCACTTTCCTGTCTCCACGCCAGCCACACATCTGCACCATTGATCTCTTACTCAACACTAGTCCTCCCTGAGGCCAGCCCGTTACCCTCTCTTGTCCTGAAAAGGTGGCCATGGTAGAATACATCAAGAAGGCATTGCACTTCACTTAGGATTTATCTGTCCATCAACCTTCTTTTTTGTCAGCAGGAGGATGGCAAGCTCCTGCTACTGCTGCTGACCATCTGGTCCGATGCTGTAAGTGCCCATGGAGATGAGCCAGGGTTTCTCTGCTATGCACTCAGAAACAATATGCCTGGCAGGCAGATCTTCTCCTCTGATAGGTGAGGCCTCTCAAGTCAGGGAAGAAAATCTGGCTGGCACCTAGAGATCTTCCTTTGAAAGTTAAGAGCCAAAAGCTGGCCCCACACTAGGTGAGATTATTTGTAGTGGAGAAGGCTATCAACTGAGCCTCATATAGACTGCGGTTAACATCATTGATGAAGATTCATCCAGAGTTCTGTATTGCCCAGCTCAAACTAATGATCTCCTCTCCTCTCCCCTTGCTCCAGTCACACTTCCCCACTCTTCTTTGCTTGGTGGTTGGGTCTTTGGTCCATCCTGTGCGGCGCCTCCTGACATCTCGCTGCATGCGGGGCAGGGTCTAGTATCTCCTGGACTGAGAGCATTAGGATCTTGAAGAACCTTCTTGAGTTCCAGCACATGATGTCCTGAACATGGCTCTCATCCGGGACTTCCAGCAGTAATAGGTCTCTGGTGCTTCAGAAACTGAGCCTAGGGAGAGGGGCCCTATCACAGCTAAGGAGCCTATCATGGAGTCAGGGCATCTTTCCCAACGGGCTGCAGAACAGGGTCAGCAATTATACTCATGAGTATGCATCGTCCTGCATTGAGATTGTATTTAACTCCCTTAGTTCAATCTTGTCAAACCTTGACCAAAACACAGGAACATCACTGCTTTCTACTTACTTTTGTCCTTGTTCTGGGAAGGACAACTACCGGTTAGATTGACGCTGTAAAAAAAAGCAGCATTTATTTAGTATTAAGTAGCTGCTTCCAAGCCACAGTGTCGACATTAGCTTTTAGTTTGAGAGTTTTAGTTAACGGCCCTACTGGCCTGGTATTTATTGTATTTCCTTCAGTTCTGCACAGTTCTTATTTAAATTCAGTGAACTGTTCATCTTCTTCAGTGTCTCTCGCTCTGCACTTGGGCCATAACCATATATTCCTGTCATGAGGTCAGGATCAAACCCAAAGCTCCAACACTGTGAGATAGTGTTTCTACTAGCTGGGCCACTCCGCCATCGCCTAATTAGAAACATTATTCACATATTAGTTTCAAAATCTGACACATTTAAGGCTTAATTAGATGCAGACCATTTTGTAATAAGGTTAAGATCTTCAAAACCAATCTTTAGTATTTCCAGGTCGGAATGTGATCATTGGAATATGATGGCTGTTGTCAGTTTTGTATGGTAATGGGGGTGAACATCAACATTTTCACATTTGACCTAAAACATCTCACCAGGAACTGCTGTTTTTAGATAACCCTGCTGTTCACTTCACCACCAAGACACCATGTTTTGTAGGCAGGTGAACTGCTTGAGTTAACCTGTAACTTTCAAAATTCACATCAATAATAACTCTCCCAGTTATTGATATATAACTCAGTCTCCCTCAGATTGAAAATTATCTCAACTTTATTAGAAATATCACAGCAATGGCATATAATGATCTGGAAATTATTTTTTTTTAGGCCAGTCATGGGACTAAAGAGTTGCCATGAATTTACAGAGGATCTTGCCACAGATACAAAAGAATTCAACATTCAAGAGGAGCGCTGTCATCTTATGATACCGAATTTGGTTGTTGTGTGGCTATGACATTCTCCCTTTAGTTAAACATTATTATTTCCATCAAATACAGAAAATCCTGATTGCTTTCTGAAACACCTAGATGATTGTCAATGCCGCTGACCTACAGAAGAGACCTGAGATATTGTTTCAATAAAATACACTTAGTGGTCACTTTATTAGCTATGCCCACTGAGTGTATTTTCATGGTCTTCTGCAGCTGTAACAATTCACTTCAAGGTTTCACATCTGCGCATTCAGGGATCCTCTTTTGCACACCACTGTAGTTATTTGAGTTGCCATCGCCTTCCTGGTCAGCTTGAACCAGTCTGGCAGATCTCCTCAGACCTCTCTCATTAACAGTGCATTTTCCCCAACAGAACTGCCACTCGCTAGATGCTTTTTCTTTCCTTCACCATTCTCTGCAAACTCTAGAGATTATTGTGCGTGAAAATCCCAGGAAAACAGCAGATTGGGAGATACTCAAACCACCCTGTCTGGCACCAATGATCATGGTCAAAGTCACTTAGATCACATTTGTCCCCATTCTGATGTTTGACTGAACAACAACTGAGCCTCCTGACCATGTCTGTATTAATTTATTTACTGGATTGTTGCCACATAATTGGCTGATTAAATATTTGCATTAATGTGTTGGGGTACAGGTGTACCTAATAAAGTGGCCACTAAGTATATATTTTCCTACAAAAGAATGGAAATCTCTTCTGAAGGGAAAGACACTTGCTCAGAAATTCACTCCCAATCACTAACACTTCTGACCAGAGATATGTTCTGAGATAATCTTCATAATTTGAGAAGAGACAGCAAAGTTTGTATGGTAATTTTACATGTAAGTATACAGGAATGTATTAAAAGACACTGTGTGGATATTAACAAAATAACTTCTGGGACTTTGCTATTGTGATATCAATTATTTCCAGTTAAAATTGACTATATTCATTATTTACAGTATATTAAAAACAACCCAGTTGTGGAAATATTGTTAATAGCCTTGATATATCTAAGGTGTAGCTATCGTGTTTTCATTTCATTCAAGATATTTTCTTGGTGAGCTGTTGTCACAGGCATTTGATGTTTTGTAAGTTAGTTCTTATAAGTTTTCAATAGTGTTCTGCAGTTCTGGCATATTAGCTATTTTTTTAAGGAAAATAAGGCACCTAATATTTTTTAATAACTTTTGACTGTCATAATCAGACAGTCACAAGTAATGTATCTTCAATTGTTTTTAAATCTGCCAAATCTTTATACTTTATGATTTTAATTATTTAGAGATACAGCCCTGTAACAGGCCCAATAAGCCTGCGCCACCCAATTATACCATTGGAACAAATTGATCTACTAATCCATACATTTTTGATATGTGGGAGGAAACCAGAGCACCTGGAAAAAAATTGATGCAGTCGTGGGAAGAATTCCTTATAGACAACAGCAGGAATGAACAAGGCTGATGAAGTCCTGACGAAGGGTCTCGGCCCGAAACGTCAACAGTGCTTCTCCCTATAGATGCTGCATGGCCTGCTGTGTTCCACCAGCATTTTGTGTGTGTTGCTTGAATTTCCAGCATCTGCAGATTTCCTCATGTTTACATGTCCATGCTTCCCCATTTTAGAATATCACCATATTTTGGAATATATTTACGTTTCAGACTTGTGATCTTTCATAATCAGTTCATTCCATATATTGCATTATTTTGTTTGGGATCCCTGTCTTTAATTTGTTTTAAATTTGTCATGGTTTTGGTCGGTTGTTCCCCTTTAACACACCTTTCTCCCTGATCATGCCTCAATTTCAGTTAATTGCTGTTAGTTACCCAATTACCGTACATCTGGCTTTCAATCATAGAATGGGAAATAAAAACGAGGACCACCCTATCACAGGTTGCCAGTTCGTTGGTCAATCCTTGTGTGATACTTCGTTCCCTATTCCGCCCTAGTTCTAGAGAATCCCTGTGAATCCCATCTCCTTGTCAAGATCCCCCTGGTTTTCTGCTCTACGTTCAAGTCTACGACAGCCTCCCCAACTGAGTCGACGTGCCAGTGCCCTGCACTTGGGTTCTCCGCCGTCGCCCCTGTAACAAAATTCTTTTCAGTTCCTTAAGTTACATTTTTATTTCTTTAACCCACGGTGCCTTTACAGATTTCATTAATACTGGACGTCTTATTTATTTCTTACCACATAACAGTATCATGTCATTCTGCTGTTATAGCTGCTTTATCAGACCTAAGTTTTCCAATTTCATTCCATCCATGTAACCTTTTTACCTACCATACTTCCATTAAAAATATATTTTTTTAATGTACCCTTGGATTTTTGGCATTTGAACACCACTTGAATATTTCAACTCCTAAGCTTATTTTTTTTTTATCAGATGAAACATACTATACAATAAATTTTGCTTTCTAATATTCAAGAACTCAGAGCCATGTCAAACTTTATTGTTACAATCCCAGTTATTTTCAGGCTATTTTCCCATCCAAGTTCTCAGTCCGATGGGCAGTCCTTGCAGGTTTCCTGTGGAGTGATTACATTGATGTTGACTGTAGCGCTGATCTTCGGAGAGCTTTGGGCAACACCATGTGCAGTCAAACAGGCTGATGTGAACAAGCTGGCTCACCTCCTTTCACTTTCTCTCCTTTTGTATTTCAGGTGAACCCATGTTTCACTTACCTCATTACACTTCATGCTCCACAAATGCATTTCATAAGTTTTGTTTATTCTTTTAATCAAGGTTCGAATCTGTCTGGCCACCTCATGACGAATCCAATCATCCTAGACATTTGATCAGTAGGTCATGTCATTTTTAACTTATCTCAGCACCATTGATCAATTCAGCACCACTGAGTCCACATTTCATCTCTCCCATACCATTGTAGTGAACATTCCTTGATTCAGCAAACACAGCGTTTCTCTGTAACTAGGGTTTTCACAATTAATGTGAATGCCGTATTAAACAATGATAACGCGCTAAATCAGAGAGATGTATGTTGACATGCTAAATACTGCAGTATTATCATACAGAAAGTCAACAATTTGGGTCCACAAATTATCCTTGTGTAAAACAAGTGAGTTTAGAATTTGAGTAGATTAATTGTATTTGTGGAGAGTGGAAATATTCATTAAGTAATAAACGCTGAATGAATTGGTGAAATACTGATTAATAAATATCTCATGCACAGTTCATCATCATGCTGTGTAACATTACAAAAGATTATACACGTATCTCAGTTTAAGTAGTGTAAAAGTCTCATGCAGGATGCATAAAATAAAAATAAAAGATGTTCTGAAGAGATTTATTTTTCCTTTTATGACTCATTGCTGTGGATTATATGATTACAAGCAGTGGAGAGCTATTATATATAATTTCTTTCTCTCAGTTTAGGAAAGCTGAATGAGGAACAGTATCTATCAAAATCAGATTTCTATGTATTTTCTCCCATGGAAAGAAGCTTCGTGTTCTTCAAGTTCCTAAAGAAACTTAAAGTTCGTAAGTTATAGAGATCCAAGAATAGGTGTTTCAACTTTTTAAATTCTTATTTTCTAAAGCAGTACCACACAGCTCACAAACAACCTTATGCCACGATTACCTTTAATTATCTATCCAGAAACTCTCTGCACCGGTGGATGCAGCTGAAATCAGCTGAAGATTGACTTTTGGGTAGAAAATATACTTTATGTTTTATTACCACAAAGTTACAATTAGCGTTATGAAATAATTACTGGCGTTAAACTTTGCCACACAAGAAGAAAACGAGTGATTACATCAGTAATTACAGGACGTAATGGACATATTACATATTTTGCATCTGGTACCCCAATGTGTAACATTGAGATCTACTTGAGATCTTTTCAAGTAGAGTCAAATAAGCTCACAACAACAAAGGATGAGGAAAGCTGTTTCAGTTCATCAGAGCGTAGCGTCTGTGAAAGTAAATTTCACACTTATAAAGCTGTTGGCGGAAACTTTGTTTTGTCAGTAGCTGCATAAAATGCAAGGGGCATTACATAATGGAAAATGAAGGATAAAATGTGACACAGCTTTAGAATCAAGGGAGGAGGGATACTACATTATCTGTGGTATAATTAGTATAGGCACCAGTTGCATGTTGTGTTGTAACCATTCTAAACCTCAGAATGGTTTCAAACTAACTGGAGTCCCAAATATCAATTAAGCATTACAACATGACCACAGGAACCAGTCTGATGCCAGGGGCTCCACAGAGGAGATCTTTCTCTGTTTGTCACTGTGCTGGGTAGGCTAAATAAGATAAAACACAGCAATTTACAGATGCAAAAATGTGATCCAAAATCTTCCTCTTAATTTGTTTTCAAGATGTGTACATCATTTGAAAGAACAACATTGACTGGCCAACCCAAATTGCCCTTGAATTTATTATGAACAGAACTTTGGTGCAGTATGGTAAGAGCCAAGACTTACAGATCTTCTGTAATGTATAGACTGAAAGAGGAGGCATGTGGTATATAATAGCATGTTGCACAATTTGATATATTCCAAGTTAACTCTGTAAATTATTATTTTATAAATATAAGATTTGTGGTAACCATATAATTGATCTTTCAAGAATCATTAGATTCTGGAATGGTTCTGGAAGACTGGAAAATCACAGATGTCACTCAACCTATTTAGAAAGGAGGGAAGCAAAAGATGGAAAATTATAGGTCAGTTAGTTTGACTTTAATGGTTGGCAAGATGTTCAGATGGTTCTGTTTATTTTCAGTGAATGTATACAGCATATAACCTGAAATGCTGATAGTCTTCACAGACATCCAAGATAAACGAAACTCCAAAAGAATAAACAACAGAAAAGCATTAGAACATCCAAATCCTCTCCCCCCCCCCCTCCCCTGGGCAAACAGCAACAAATCATTGACCTTTCCCTTCCTCTCCCACCCTTTTCAACAATTCTTAAGGTTGAGGTTTTGGGATAATTGGAGGCATACAATAAGGCAGGCCTAAGTTTGTTTTAAATCTCAGTCACAAGAAAGTATGCAGATGCTGGGAACCCAAAAGCAACACACACACACAATGCTAGAGGAAATCAGCAGGTCAGACAGCAAATAGAAGACAGAACACTACAGCACAGGAACAAGCACTTCAGCCCACAATGTTGCACAGAACCAGCTTAAAAGGAAATCAAAACACCCAAATACTAATCCTTCCTACCCACACAATGTCAATATCCTCCATCTTCCTCATATTCATATGCCTATCCAGACATCTCTTAAAAGCCTCCAATGTATTTGCCTTTATCACCATAACAGGCAGCACATTCCAGGCATCCACTACTCTTTGAATAAAAAACTTGCCTCTCACATCCCCCTTGTTCCTAACCCATCTCACCTTCAATGCACGTCCGCTGGTATTAGACACCTTTACCCTCAGAAACAAATACTTCCTGTCTATTCTATCTATGCCTCTCATAACCTTATAAATCTCTATTAGATCTTCCCTTAGCTTCCTCTGCTCCAGAGAAACTACCCAAGTTTATCCAGTCTCTCATACTAGCACATGCTCTCTAAACCAGGCAGCATCTGGGTAAACCTTTTCTGCACCCTCTCCAAAGCTTCATTATCCTTCCTATATTGGGGTGACTAGAATGGTATGCAATAATCCAGATATGGCCTTACTAGAGCTTTATAAAGTTGCAATATAACCTCTTGAATCTTGAATTCAATCCCTTGACTAATAAAAGTAAGCATTGTATAAGCCTTCTTAACCACTTTATCAACCTGTGTAGCCACTTTCAAGGAACTATGAACTAGGATCCTAAGATCTTTCTACTCAGCAACACTGTTAAGGATCTTGCCCATAACAGTGTACTATTCCCTTCCATTTGTCCTACCAAGGAGCTACATCTCACATTTATCTGGGTTAAACTTCATCTGCCAGTTCTCTGCCCATATCTGTAACTGATCTATAACACACTCTATTTTTGTAAGTCTTCTATACTATCTACAACTCCACCAAGATTTACTAACCCACCCATCTACCTTTTCTTCCAGGTCATTTATATACATCACAAACAGCAGGGGCCACAGCACAGATCCCTGTGGAACACCACTAATTACAGACTTCCAGCTGGAATATGTTCCTTCTACCACTATACTCGGTCTTCTGTGCACAAGCCAGTTCTGAATCCAAACAGACAATTCATGCATCTTTGTCTTCTGGACTTGTTTCCCATGAAGGACTTTGTCAAACGCCTTACTAAAATCCATGTAGAAAATATTCATTGTCCGAGCTTCATGAATCTCTCTTTTTACCTTGTCAAAAAACTCAATCTTAAGTTGGTAAGAGATGACCTGCTCCACAAAAAGACATCCTGGCTCTCAACAATTAGGCCATGGGTTTCTAAATGTTCATATATCCTATCCCTAAGATATTTCTCCAGTAATTTACTTATAACTGACATGAAACTTACCGCTCTATAGTTCTCAGGATTTTATCTTGTTCCCTTCTTAACTAGAGGTACAAAATTAACCACTCCCCAGTCCTCTGAGACCTCACTTGTGCTTAGGGAGGACACAAGATACTGGTCTAAGTCCCAGCAATCTCATCTCTTGCCTCCTTCAATAACATGGGGTAAATCCGATCAGCTGCTGAGGACTTATTCATCTTAATACCCATTAGGAGACCCAACACTTCCTTCTCCTTGCCCTCCAAACATCCTAAATGTATTTATACACTCAGCATTATGGTCCTCCATATCCATTTCCTTGGTAAATATTGAAGCAAAGTACTCACTAAGTACTTCATTCATGTCTCCACATCCAAGCAGATATTCTCCTCTTTATCCTTGAGTGGTTCACCCTCTCCCTAATTATTCTCTTGGTTATGATGTATGTATGGAATGATTTGGGATTCACCTTAATCCTACTTGCTAAGATTTTCTCTTGGTCCCTACTGGCTTTCCTAATTTCCTTCTTTATTTCTTTTTTGGTTTAGTTATCTTCTTTATGTGCTTCTTTTGATCCTAACCTCTGAATCTTTACATACTTTTCCCTTTTCTTCTTGACTCCATTCATCACCTCTCTGGACATCAAAGGTTCTTTTATCTTCCCATCCCTGTTCTTCCTTCTAACGAGAACATTCATTACCTGTACTCTGTGCACTTGATCTTTAAACAATCTCTACATGTCTGATGTGGGTTGCCAGAAATAAAGTGTTTCCACTTAACTCTGCCTAATACCCTCATAAGGAAAAAGGAGAATGTTTGAATAAAAAAGGTGCAGGGAAGGGAAAGAAATTAGTATTGTTTTCTTAAGAAGATATCTAGACTGACAAATCCGTTGGAATTCTTTGAGCAAATAATAGGCAAGATGGACAACAGAGAGTCCATTGATGCTGTTTCCTTGGATTTTCAGAAGGCCTCTGACAAAGTGCCATGCATGAGGCTGCTTAACAAGATAAGAACCTATGGTATTACAGTAAAGATATGTACTGTACAGACAGAAGGTTGGCAGATTGGGAAAAGATAGAGTGGGATTAAAGGAAATAAAGGAGGTACTTTTTAATTGGCTGCAGATAAACAGTGGTGTTCTGTAGTGGTGAGTGTTGGGACTGCTACTTTTCATGTTATATGTTAATTATCTGGATGATGGAATTGATAGATTTGTGGTCAAGTTTGCACAAAGTACCAGGTTAAGTGCAGGGACAGTTAGTGTTCAGGGAGCAGCGAGTCTGCAGAAGGACTTGGTCAGATTAGGAGAATGGGCAAAGAAGTGGCAGATAGAATATAGTACGGAGAAATGCATGGCTAACTAAAGGTTAGCTTGCAGTTTGGATTAATACGAAGGAAGGCAAATGCAATGTTCACATGACTTTCCAAAGAATATAGCATCATTATTCTTAAAGAATTAAAGAATATTAAGTTTAGAATATAACAGCAAGATGTAGCGCTGAGGCTTCAAAAGGCATTGGAGAGACCACATCTGGAGTATTGTGAGCAGTTTTGGGCCACATATTTGTTTAGATGCTTTAGATAAAATTCTAACAAGCTTTTCTCATACCTTAGCTTGACTACAATCATTGAATGTTGTGAGTTCAGAAGTTTTAGAAACTGTTTGGGCAGCAGAGAAACCAAAGGATGGAGAGAAACATGGTAAAGTGTTGGAAACTTTCTAATTAAGCAACAAATAATTAATTCTAATTCTGGCTCAGGTGCTAAAGTATTGACATATAAATAGAAAGTGCTGGAAATACTTAACAGGCAGAACTATTGGACAGGGTCACAGACACAATATTTCAGTTCTGATGAAGGCTATTTGAACTGAAATTTAACACAGTCTCTTTCACCACAGGCACAGTTAGGTCTAGTAATTATGTCCAGCATAATCTGTTTTATTCCAAATTTCTAATATCTGCAGTTTTTTTTTGTTTCTCAGCTATGCAGGTGTTAGTACTCAAGCATGAGATGTCATCTCTGCTTATCTTAGTCATCCATTCACACCATTCAGGAATCCAATCAAAGTTCAAGATTCAATATTCAAGGTGCATTTATTATCAAGGTATGCCTGCAGTACACAACTCTGAGATTTGCCTTCCCCAGATAGCCACGAAACAAAGAAAACCACAGAAGCTGTTCAAATTGTTACCACCCATGCATAAAGAGTAAACAAATCATGCAAATCGCAGTAAGAACATCAACACCCCTCCACACAAAAAGGGGACAAATTGTGCAAATGGCAACAAAAAATGGGCGAAATCAATATAAAAAAATCAAACCGATATTTGAGCAACAGACCAATCCATAAATCACAGGACTTCAGTAACATCCTCCTACAGATCGCGGAAGAGAGATACCATTTGAATGCCGAGGTATTCCTTTGGGAGTATCGAGTGAGAAGCTGGAAACCAGCACTGAACACTCACTTGTCTTCCACATTCGTCTCAATGTTTCAATCTTCCTGGACAATCTTCCTAACCTGAATGATCAGCAAGAAATGGCATTGACCGTTAGCTTCTTCAGCTCAAGGTCGTTTGCCACCTGGAAAACTTGGAGGCAGTGATGTGCCAGATCACTCAATCAACCTTCAAACTGTGTAGATCACAGCCTCTAACAGTACCAGAAACACATTTAAAATAAAAATATGTAGACAAAATTAAATAGTCAACCTTGTGGACTAACTAGAAGATGTTTGTCAAGGTAGCATTGTTCACTGGCGCCATCGGAACCGGATCCAAATAAATCCATCCTTCCTGTTGAACTGGTGATATACTTCCAACTCAGTGCGTTGTGCTCATGATGCAGTTTCTCACATACTGTAGAAATCAAGTGCATTCTGGGTGATAACTATGTCGTACAACGCCACTCAGGCCTCACAAATAAACCTAAGCTTCTAGTATTCGGTTAGTTAAACTCACTTTTTCATTACATCCTGACCTGGCTATCTTTGATTTTCTTCACTGTTCCAATGAAGCTTGAGGAATGTAATCTCATTTTCTGCCTGGAAACATTGCAGCCTTCAGGATTCAATATTAAATTCAACAGCCTCAGGTAACTTGCTTTCTGTTTGTACTTGGACTGGCCAGTTCTGCCATAAGGATATCTATCTGTGAAATTAACTCATTTTTTCCTGCTCCACCAACACTGCCTGATGTGCTGCGCATTCTTCAAAATTCTTTTAGTTTTCTATTCAGCAACACATCTGAACTGCATTCCACAGCTTTTGCCTCTTTTGTGTTCTCTTTCTCTCAAATTCCCTTGTAGATTTATTACTTCAATAACTCCATAAGAATTGGAATTAATTCTGCAATCCTTTGCCCTGTCCTCTTCCAGACTTTGTCCATCAATTTGCAATTTAAATTAATTTATTTACTCACTTATCCAATTCTGATGAAGGGTCTTCAACCTCATTATTCTATTCCCACAGATGTGGCTTAACTTGTTGACACTTTTCACTATTTTCTGTTTTGATTTCAGATTTCCAGTTAGCTTTTGATTTTCAATTGCCTTGCATTTGGTGTTGATCATTAACAATACTTTTGTTTCAGTTAGAGGCTACAAATATTATGTATCTTAAAATGGTTTCTATTATGCCATATTTAATTTCCCCAAACAACTGTCATACATTTGTATAAACAGGAGAATAGGAATTTATGGAACTAATGAAAAATAAAATGTTCTTTTTTTGATGTCTTCCAAAGTTATTGCTTTTGCTCTTTGATGTTTTAATGAATTTTCTCACATCATAACTAATCTTATAATATTAATAAGTAGTTTATATTACAGCTCCTAACTCCAACTGAATTATTGATGAAAATCATTGAAGATAAGCTTGATGTGACAAAAAAGCTATCAACATAATGTATAAGCAAAATCATTTTCTAATGTTCATAGTTAATTTCCATTTAAAAAACAAGAAGTCAGAAAACTAGCTAATAGCACAATATTGTACAAAGTAATAATAATTTACTCAAGCAAGACTACTTAACAAGACTTATTATTTATCCTGGCTTTAAAGCATATTCCTTTCTTTCTTTTTAGCATCATGTGCTCCATATGTAAACAAATAATGCAAATAATGGAGATTTTTGGTGAAATTATTGTTGCACTTATATTTATCAATATTGTTTCCACAGCCCTTCAAAAGGGCATCCATAATACATTGGAAATACACAAGAATATAGATTATTGGCAGTTCAGTGACAGCATATTGATCTTTCAGGTTTACGTAGTCAGCCATTGCAGATCACAAGCTCAAGGTCATGATTTGTCAAATGTCTTGTCTCCAGTTGGATCATGGATCATGACATAGAGCACTTCCTTCTCAATGGTATCAAGTAGGGTGTTCTGTTGATCAATTTAGACAGTAACAACAATGACAGATACATTATACTGTCAGATGTTCAGTTTTAGTTAACTTCAATCTAAGTCAATTTGCTCTGTGCAATTAAAATAATGTGTTCTTGGTCTCCTTGCTAAATCACAGTACCTTTGAAGTATAAAAGTTAATATTTCAGTCTCACAGCTCAAAGAACCCAGGTTTAATCCTTACTACATTTACTGTGTGTGTGTAGAGTTGCATGTTCTTCCTATGATTACATGGGTTTCCCTTGGTGTTCTAATTGTATCCTGCATTCCAGATAATATATATTTGCAATTGTTTTCAGCTCCTAACTTAAATAAAAATGAAATGTTTCAAGAAACTATTCAAGAATCACTGACTAACAGAGATAGGGATAATGTTTCCTTCTAAGCATGAACATACTCTTTAATTTCACTGTTTTCATATACAAATTGATATCAGCATGCATAAATACAATGGAGAAGTACCCTCATTCTGGCACTTCTTATTAGCTTGCTTACTGTTTTCCCATTCCACTCACTGAACTGCCTGATACTTAAGTGATAACCTTCTTCGCATCCACATATCTGTCTAAAGTTCCCAATGATTAAATGTTCAAGATGCTTTTCTCTCAAAAATCAAATGATGTTTCATTATAACTTCAGAATAATTTGCAGTATACCAATCAAGGAGCTGTGGTAAGCTGGAACAGAATTAGTGATTTTCCTTTTGTAGCAACTATAAAACTATTGAACATGTTGATAAGGTGACTAACTCTAGCTTAAGAATTTTGTTACATGGGTACACCAGATTAAGGTGACCTTACTAGAAATCATGTGGTAGTTTCGAGTAAATTTTGTAACAGGTGTCTTGCTTTATATGGAGTTGTATTCACTTGTAGGGAGATGCTGAACCGTATAATAGTGAAGTTGCTTTAAGTTTCTTTATGGACTGGATCATGACTAGTGCCTGGCAGCCTTGATGCACTATAATGTCCAGTCAAAGTATTTGCACTCATTAGCTGCTAAAGACTTGGTGGTTACGGATATACAAGCACTGCTGCTAATTGTTAATTGCTAATGGGGATGAGTATGTTATTCGTTAAGAATCAGACGAAGAAGCCTGATTTTTGTTCTTTCAGTTGAATTAGACTGGAATTACAGCTGTAGTTGGAAGTTGAATTATAGCTATAGGCAAGAGTTATAAAAATTACTTGACTTAATAATTACTTTGTTCTTTTAGCTAAGACTTAAATAAAATTAGTTAATCACACTATTTATGAAGTTGCATCTTTCATTGTCCACATGGTCTCTCAAGAGTGATTAAAGGAAACCAATTCTCTTTCCTGAGCCAAGAGCAGATGTCAGTACTGCATCAGAAAAGGCTTTCATGGAGGTCATGGTAGCCATGAAAAAGTAGGGATATGACTGTTTATGTTGACTCTGTGGCTTCTCTAGATATATTAAGAACAAAAGGATAACAAGGGGTAAAAATTGGTCCTCTGGATGATCAGAGTGGTAAACTATGGATGGAGCAAAAAGAGATGGGGAAGATCTTAAGTGGATCTTTTGAATCTGCATTTAGTCAGGAGTTGGAGACAGAGATTATAGCTGCAAGGTCATGTACCCTGTAGAGATTAAAGAGGAGGAGGTGTTTGCTGTCTTCAGTCAAATTAGGGTTATTAAGTCCTCAGAACCTGTCAAGATGTTGCCTTAGACCCTGTGGGAGACTAGTGCAGAAATTGCAGGGGTCCTAGCAGGGATTTTTAAGCACCCTTAGCCACAGGTGAAGTGCCAAAGAATTGGAGGATAGCTAAAGTTTTTCTATTGTTTAAGAATGGATCTAAGAATAAATAGGAAATTATAGGCTAGTGAGCCTAACATCAGTAGTGGGAAAGTTATTAGAAGGCATTCTCAGGGACCAGCTGCATGAGTATTTAGATAGACAGGGACTTATTAGGGATAGTCAACATGGCTTTGTGTATGGTTAGTCATGTCTAACCAATCTAATGGAGTTCTTTGAGGAAATTACCGGCAAAGTTGATGGAGGTAAGGCAGTGGATGCTGTCTTCGTGGACTTTAACAAGGTTTTGCATGGGAGGTTGGTCAAGAACATTCAGTCACTTGGTATTCGAGATGAAGTAGTAATTGGACTGGACGTTGAGTTTGCGAGAGAAGCCAGAGTGCGGTAATGATTGCCCGTCTGACTGGCAGCTTGTGACTAGTTGTGTGCTGCAGGGATTAGTCCTGGGTTCATTGCTGTTTGCCATCTATATCAATGATTTGCATGATAATGTCCTTAACTGGACCAGCAAATCTGTGGATGACACCAAGTTTGGGGATGTAGTGGACATCAGGGAAGACTAGAAAAGCGGCAGTGGGATCTGGACCAGTTGGAAAAAGGGGCTGAAAAATGGTCGATGGAATTTAATTAAGGCAAGTGTGAGATTTTGCACAATTGTAGGATCATCAAGGGGAGGTCTTACACAGTGAGCATGAAGACACTGAGGTGTGTGGTGGAGATCTCTAATTCCTTGAAAGTGGCTTCACAGGTAGATAGAATTGTGAAAAAAAGCTTTTGGCACATTGGCCTTCATAAATCAATGTATTCAGTGCAGGATTGAGATGTTATGATGAAATTGTATAGGATGATCATGAGGCCTAATTTAGGATATTGTGTACAATTTTCCTCACTGCCTACAGGGAAGATGTAAATAAAATTGAAAGAGTGCAGAGTACATTTCAAGGATGTTGATGTTGCTGGGACTTGAGGACCTGAGTTACAGTGGAAGTTTGAAAAGTTTACGACTTTATTCCCTGGAGACTAGAAGATTGAGGGGAGATTTAATAGAGGTATACAAATTTATGTGGGGTATAGATAGGGTAAACAAAAGCATGCTTTTTGGATGAGATTAGAATTAGATGCCATGGGTTAAGGGTGAATAGTGAAATGTTTAAGCGAAACATGAAGGGGCACTCTCAGAAAGTGGTGAGAGTGTGAAAAGATCTGCCAGCACATGTGTTGGATGCAAAGATGAGTTCATCATTTTAGGGAAATTTCAATAGGCACATTGATGGGAGAGTTATATTCTGGGTGTAGTAGATGGGGATAGGCTGATTAATAGATTGGTATAGACTAGATGGGCTGAAGGGTCTGTTTCTGTGCTGTAGTGTTCTATGACGTCTATGACCAATCTGTTCATTGTCTAGGAACACCCAGGCAATGTTTTGGCCTGATCACTAGCTGTACCACTAAGAGGTACAGGGTGATAGCGGCATTGCAAAATCTGGCTGAAACTTGATTTACACAAGTCTCCAAAGAGTGTAGTGTCCACTACAAGGTTGATCATTGCAAACTGGGAATTACAGACACACTGGACATGACGTTAATATCACTGTTTTGATTGACACCTCAGGCAGACGGGTCTCGTCAGCTGTGGTTGGTGGCTCATCTAGAAAAAGAAAAGCTCTGATTTAAACTTACATTGTCTTGCGGCTATACCCACTCACGGGGAAGACTTCGGGTGTAAACCCTGACAGAAAAACATGGAGCTGGAGTCCTTAAGGCAGTCCGACATTGAGTTCAATGCTGACTGGCAACTCCTGCGATGCTACTGGTACCAAACTGTATCACTCCCTGCCGTTCCTTTGGGCTCGACAGCTGCATGGAGAGGGGAAGCTTGCTACATGGGCAACAGCTTGCTTCCCATATTGTACGGCCCAAGCTTGCATATTGACAGAGGCTCTCTCTCGCTCTCTCACCTGATACTCCGTTGTTCTGTGAGTTATGTTGATGTGTAGAGATTGCCTCTATTTCAGTCAGCTGGGGAATAAATATGCATTGCCTAACTTATGCCTGCTAGTGGGTGAAAGTTGTTTACAGTAAGGTGAATTGCACACAGTTGTGAGAGGCCTAGTTTCGCAATGGACTTATTTCACCTGGCTGGCATTGCCAGTATGTTGCACATTATAGAAACATGCACAAATCAAACCAGATTCCAGGCTTTCCTTAGTGGACTGGTAAGTGTGAAGCAAGGAAAATTATTCATATCGAACAAAATGTGAAGTTGCCCTGTGCTCTGTGCAAACTGCACTTGAGGTCAAAATTCCCAATGTCTCTTTCCTTAAAATTCACACAGAATTTGATATCAGTTCTATTTCTAACAAAATACTCTATCTAAATGAAATTATTTCAAACAAAAAAAGGACATATTTGTAGTTGAGCATTTGTTGCTGGCTTTGAGAGAACCTGTTACAAGCTATAGTTGGAGGATGAGATTCTTAGGGAGTATTCTGAAGTTATGTAAATATAGCAGATATTAATTTAAGAAAGTACCAATCTTCTTTTCCCACTGCAAATTGCAAGCAGTAAACTGAAGTTAAAAGCCCACAGTCTAAGGACTATAGTTCACAAAATTATTATCATAATGTATTTGCATAAGCATGAGCCAATTGTTAAAACAAAGGGGTTTCGTTAATTAACCTGCAGTAATCCTGACAGCTATAGATTTAGGTAATTTGCACCATTGTAAATAACTTCAGTGGATTAATTGTCAAATGGTTCCATTTTAAGTCAGAGACTTAACCTGAAAATACCTCTTGAAATTCTTACCCTTCACAGACATCCAAGAAACAGAAATGCACTGAAGAGTGAATTGCAGAAAAAATATTACAACCCCAGAGCCTCTCTCCTCCTCTCAAACACAAGCAGCAGAAAAGCATCAACCTATTTGCTTGCCCCTCCTCCCACTTGTTCCAGCAGAAAGCACCAGCACCCTCACCACCCACCATGCATGCAATAGCAAAGCCCCAAAGAGACCATGATATAGAGTCCATCAAAAATCACTGTTCAGCTTAAGAGTTCAACATCCCACAGGCTCTCTCTCTCTCTCTCTCTCTCTCTCTCTCTCTCTCTCTCTCACTAACAAGGAAGAGAGATGTATCACTCCTTCCAGAGCAAGAGTGGAGGCCAACAGCTCGTTGTTTCAATGTTACAGTCTGCAGCATCACTTTATCCCCTGACTTGAGAATTGACATTGATTGCTGGAGCGCAGAGGCCTCAGGCAGCCGCACCCATTGTCCTGGTGCTCATATCTCCCATGATGCTGTAACAGAATTGGGTAGTACACAGGGCTATGCAAGGCCGCACCCTGAATTTGCACGTTTTCCAGGGTGTCTGTTTATTATTGTCCTCTCTGCACTTTGTGGAAAATCGAGAGGCAACCTTGCCACTTCTTTAGCATTTGTCTGTTTTTCATGAAGCTGAGTTATGGGCTGGATGCTCAACCCAGCACGGACGGAAAGCGTGCAAAGAGCAAGCCAGAATTGAACCTAGGACCACTCAGCTCAAAGTTTGGTACAGATGCCAATACACCGGCTGGCAAGAGATCACTCCTGGAGAAAATGCCAGGCTGCTTGTCAATGCCATGAAGAACTGCAGCCACCTTGAGAAGGAAGAAGAAAGAAGAGAGGTTAAAGAGAAGAACTTAAACTGCTTCATAGAAGTACTCAAAGAGGTCAACCTCTGGAGCTTTTCTTAAGATATTCAGAGACATCCAGAGGTGTCTCCCTTTGTAGATATGTAATTGTAAGGAAGCATTGTTAACCCAAAGTATTGAAGAAAAAGTATGTAATAAGGCATAGGAGTAGAATTAGGCCAGTGAGCCCATCACGTCTGCTCTGCCATTTCATCGTGGTTGATCCCGGATCCCATTAAAACCCATACACCTGCCTTCTTGCCATATCCTTTCATGCCTTGACTGATCAGGAAACGATCAACTTCCGCCTTAAATATACAGACAGATTTGGCCTCCAGTGCAGTCTGTGGCAGAGGATTCCATAGATTTGCTACTCTCTGGCTAAAAAATGTCCTCCTTACCTCTGTTCTAAAGGATTGTCCTTCAATTTTCAGGCTGTGCCCTCTAGTTCTGGATACTACTACCATAGGAAACATCTTCTCAACCTCCACCCTATCTAGCCCTTTCAATATTTTGTAGGTTTCAATGTGATCCCCACACATTCTTCTAAATTCCAGTGAGTACAAGGCCAAAGCTGCCAAACAATCCTTATATGTTAGCCTCTTTATTGCCGGAATCAACCTCGTGAACATCCTCTAGACTTTTTACAACGATAACACATCCTTTCTGAGATATGAGGCCCAAAACTGTTGACAATACTCCAAGCCTGACTAGTGTCTTATAAAGCCTTGGCATTATCTCCTTGCTTTTATATTCTATTTCCCTTGAAATAAATGCCAACATTGCATTTGCCTTCTTTACCACAGACTCAACCTGTAAATTAACCTTCTGGAAGTCCAGCACAAATATGCCTAAGTCCCTCTGCAGCTCTGATGTTTGAACTTTCTCCCCTTTTAGATAATAGTCTGCACTATTTTTCCTTTTGCCAAAATGCATTATCATACATTTCCCACCACTGTATTCCATCTGCTAATTTTTTTTCCATTCTTCCAATTTGTTTAAATCTTGCTGCAATCATATCACTTTCTCAGCACTACCTACCCCTCCATCTATCTTTGTGTCATCCGCAAACTTTACCACAGAGCCATCAATTCCATTACCTAAATCATTGATAATGTGAAAAATAGCAGTCCCAATACTGTTACCATTGAAACTGTATTGAATCAACTACTTTTACCATTGATCTTAAGGGTATGAAAATGTGAAATTGCCATCAGGTTGGATGCTACCCAGATGGAATATAAGTATAAGATTGGTGTCTCACCTACCACTCCACCAGCCTCTGTGTCCAACAAA
Source organism: Hypanus sabinus (assembly GCF_030144855.1). NCBI lineage: Eukaryota > Metazoa > Chordata > Chondrichthyes > Myliobatiformes > Dasyatidae > Hypanus > Hypanus sabinus. The sequence continues at coordinate 36,614,903 of NC_082719.1, forward strand.
TAATTCTCCATAACTTCCGCCATCTCCAACGGGATCCCACCACCAAGCTCATCTTTCCCTCACCCACCATTTTCTCCAGGGATTGCTCCCTATGTGACTCACCTGTCCATTCATCATGTCCCATTGATCTCCCTCCTGGTACTTATCCTTGCAAGTGGAACAAGCGCTACCCCTGCCTCTACAACTCCTCCCTCACTACCATTCAGCCCCAAGCAGTCCTTCCTGATGAAGCGATGCTTCACTTGCGAGTCTGTTGGGGTCATATATTGTGTCCGGTGCTCCCGGTATGGCCTCCTGTATAGCAGTGAGACCTGAAGTAGATAAGGAGACTGCTTCGCAGAGCACCTACACTCCATCTGCCAGAAAAAGTGATCTCCCAGTGGCCATCCATTTTAATTCCACTTTCCATTCCTATTCCAATATGTCTATCTATGGCCTCCTCCTCTGTCGTGATGAGACCACACTTAGGTTGGAGGAACAACACCTTGTATTCCATCTGGGTAGCCTCCAACCTGATGGCATTAACACTGGTTCCTCAAACTTCTGAGTAATGAACCCCCCCCCCCCCCCCCCGGCTCCTTCACCATTCCCCTTCCCCCTTTCCCTCTCTCACCTTATCTCCTTTCCTGCTCATCACCTCCCTCCGGTGTACCTCTCCCCTTTTCTTTCTTCCATGGTCCTCTGTCCTCTTCTATCAGACTCCCCCTTTCCCAGCCCTGTATCTCTTTCACCAATCAACTTCCCAGCTCTTTACTTCATCCTTCCTCTTCCATTTTGGGTTTCTCTCTCCCTTCCACCCCCCACCTTTTAAATCTACTCTTCAGCTTTATTCTCCAGTCCTGCCAATGGGTCTCAGCCCGAAGCATTGACTGTACTCTTTTTCATAGATGTTGCCTGACCTGCTGAGTTCTCCAACATTTTATGTGTGTTGCTACCCAAGTTCATGTTTCTTTAAAAGTTGTCATTGTACCCGCATCCACCACTTATAATGGCAGCTCATCCTCTATCCCCACCACCCACTGTGGGAAAGAAGATTCTTCTCAAGTCTCTTGTAAATCAACTCCAGCCTGCCAGAGAGCCTCAACTCACTGTGGCACAATCCATCTCCCTGGCCTACGTTCATTTCTGGAGCATCTGGATGGTATTGTTTACTGATTACAGCTCCACCTTCAGTACCATAACTCCAACTAAAGTCATCACCAAACTCTGGATCCTGGAAGTCAACACCTCCCTCTACAACTGGATCCTTGACTTTTTGGGCCACAGAGCACAATCAGTAAGGATAAGCGGCAACACATCCGCACAATTATTCTAAACACTGCTTACATCCGCAGCCCACTTTTCTAATCCATACAATCAATGCATGGCAAGATTTTGCTTTAACTCCATCTACAAATTTGAAGATGATACCACCTCAGTGGGCTATATCTTAAATAATGATGAGTCAGAGTAGAGGAAGGAGATAAAGAGCTTAGTGACATGGTGTCATGGCAACAACTGTTCCCTCAATGACAACAAAACAAAAGAGCCGGTAGTTAGCTTGAGGAAGGTAAAATGTGTTGCACATGTTCCTGTGTACGCAATTAGTGATGATGTTGAGAGCTTCATGTTCTTAGGTGTGCACATCACTAATAGCATGCCCTGATCTGACCACATTGATGTCATGGCCTAAAAAGCTCACAACACCTCTGCTTCCTCAGGAGGCTAATTTGGCATATCCCCTTCAACCCTTACATATTTTTATCAATGTACCATTGAAGGTTTCCTATCTAGATGCATAATGACTTGGTATGGCAACTGCTCTGCACAAAACTGCAAGAAGCTGCAAAGTTTAGGACACAGCTCAGCATATTACACAACCCAATTTCTCCTTTATGGACCTGTGTTGCCTTTATGGCATTTGTTTAGTTTATAATATTTTAGCTTTAGTAAGTCATTTGTTAGCATTTTTTAGTTAAAGTTACACAGATCACCAGGCCACGCTCCCAGCAGCAAACCAGACCAGGCCCGGTCGCAGAGCCCACTAACCCCAGAGGCAGGGGTGAGGAGACCAACAAACAATGGTGCTTCTACCACCAGCGGTGGGGTACAGAAGCCCGCCGCTGTTGCCCGCCCTACAAGTTCCCAGGAAACGCCAGGGCCAGCCGCTGCTGATGGCTACAGTGGCTGGCCAACGGGATAGCCTCCTGTATGCGTGGGGCAAGTGGTCGGGACGCCGTTTTTTGGTCGACACCAGTGCCGAGATCAGCATCTTACCTCCGACAAGTTACGACACCTGCAACAGGGCACAGGGTCCCACCCTGAGGGCCGTGAACGGCAACACAGTAAGGACCTACGGCACCCGTACGGTGCAGCTACAGTTCGGCTCCAGCCGGTTCACATGGAACTTCACACTGGCCGCCGTAGCCCAACCGCTTCTGGGTGCAGATTTTTTGCGTTCTCACAGCCTACTGGTCAACCTGCCAAGGCAGAGACTGGTCCACGCCGAGACCTTTCAAACGTTCTCCCTGGGTGAAGCCCAGTTGCCAGCCCCTCACCTAGACTCCATCACGCTGTCCGACAACGACTTCACCAGAGTCCTGGTGGATTTCCCATCGGTTCTGGCACCACAGTTCACGGCAGCCATGCCCAGACACGGCGTACAGCACCACATCCCGACCCAGGGACCACCCGTCCACGCCCGTGCTCGAAGGCTTCCCGCAGACAAGCTCCGATTGGCGAAGGAAGAGTTCAAAAGGATGGAGGAATTGGGGATCATATGGCGGTCTGACAGCCCATGGGCCTCCCCCCTGCTCATGGTGCCCAAAGCAACAGGGGGCTGGAGACCATGCGGCGACTACCGCAGGCTGAATGAGGCTACAACACCAGATCGCTACCCTGTGCCGCACATTCAGGACTTTGCAGCAGACCTGCACGGCGCATGGATCTTCTCCAAGGTAGACCACGTCCGGGGATACCATCAAATCCTGATGCATCCGGACTCATCACCCCGTTCGGCCTCTTCGAGTTTCTCCGTATGCCGTTTGGCCTGAAGAATGCCGCACAGACATTTCAGCAGTTAATGGACACGGTGGGACGCGACCTGGACTTCTCTTTCATCTAATTGGACGACGTCCTCATAGCCAGCAGCAGTCGTCAGGAGCATCTGTCCCACCTCCATCAACTCTACGCCTGACTGAGTGAATACGGCCTGACAATCAACCCGGCCAAATGCCAGTTCGGGCTCGACTCCATCAACTTCCTGGGCTACAGGATCACTAAAGATGGGGCAACCCCTCTGCCTGTCAAGGTAGACGCAGTCCACCATTTTCCCCGACCCACCACAATCAAAGGCCTTCAGGAATTCGTGGGTATGGTAAATTTCTACCACTGCTTCCTCCCTTCCGCTGCACAAATCATGCGCCCCCGTTCACCCTGATGTCGGGTCCGGGCAAGGACATTACCTGGGAAGAGGAGTCCGCCGCTGCTTTCATTAAAATTAAAGAAGCCTTGGCAAACGCCGCAATGCTAATGCACCCCAGAATGGACATTCCTACCGCCCTCACAGTGGATGCATCTAACATGGCAGTTAGTGGGGTACTGGAGCAACTCATCGAGGGTCGCTGGCAAACCCTGGCATTTTTCAGCAAACACCTGCGACCACCGAGCTTAAATACAGTGCTTTCGACTGGGAACTGGTGGCACTATACCTGGCAATCTGGCATTTCCAGTACTTCTTAGAAGGTAGGCCCTTCACCGCGTTCACGGACCACAAACCGCTTACCTTTACGTTCACAAAGGTGTCCGATCCCTGGTTGTCCCGCCAGCAGCTCCATCTGTCCTACATCTCTGAATACACGATGGATGTCCGGCACGTCTCGGGTAAGGACAATGTCGTGGCAGACGTGCTCTCTCGCCCTGACATTCATGCCCTTTCTCAAGGGGTAGACTTTGAGGCGTTGGCAGAGGCGCAGCAGGCGGACGAGGAGATCCTGAGTTACAGAACTGCAGTCTCCGGTTTGCAGCTCCAGGACCTCCCTGCAGGCCCAGGTGAGAGGACCCTACTCTGTGACGTCACCACCGGCCAACCCCGTCCCGTCGTCCCGACAGCCTGGCGGTGCTGTGCTTTTGACTCCATTCATAACTTAGCGCACACCTCCATCAGGACAACCGTCCGGATGGTCTCCAGCAGGTTCATTTGGCATGGACTCCGCAAGCAAGTCAGTGAATGGGCCAGAACGTGCATGCACTGCCAGACGGCCAAGGTGCAGCGGCACACCAAAGCCCCACCGCAGCAGTTCCACCCCACCCGCAGGCGTTTCAACCATGTTCACATGGATATCGTGGGCCCCCTGCCAGTGTCGTGTGGAGTGCGGCACCTCCTCACTATAGTGGACTGGTTCACCAGATGGCCAGAGGCGATCCCGCTCACCGACACCACCTCTGAATCTTGCACCCAGGCACTGATCGCCACCTGGATATCCCACTTTGTTGTACCGGCCCACATTACCTCCGACAGAGGCGCCCAGTTCACCTCCAGCCTGTGGTCAGCTATGGCCAGCCTTTTGGGGACTCAGCTGCACCACACAACTGCCTACCACCCACAGTCGAATGGGCTAGTGGAACGTTTCCACCGTCACCTAAAGTCGGCTCTCATGGCCCGCCTGCGAGGAGCTAACTGTGTGAACGAGCTTCCCTGGGTCCTACTCGGCATCCGCACGGTGCCCAAAGACGATCTGCACGCCTCGTCGGCCGAGTTGGAGTACGGTGCACCCCTGTTTGTCCCCGGGGAGTTCATACCAGCCCCAAGGGGGCACGATGAAGAACCCGCAGCAGTCCTGGGCAGACTATGCGAGAGGCTCGGCAATCTGGCCCCCATGCCCACTTCGCAGCATGGGCAGAACCCGACCTGCGTACCCCAAGACCTGCAGAACTGTACGTTTGTGTTTGTACGAAGGGGCGGGCATCGGCCACTGCTACAGCGGCCCTATGTGGGGCCGTTTACGGTAATCAGGAACAACAGGTCCATGTTCGTGCTGGACGTTGGGGGGAGAGAGAAGGTTTTCACATCGGACCGACTCAAACCGGCCCATGTGGACGTGCCGCAACCGGTCGAGTTTCCGGCACCATGGCGCAGAGGCCGACCTCCCAAACAGGGCCAGGCCCAGACTGTGGACATTGGGGGGTGTATCACCGGTTCTGGGGTGGGGTTATGTGGCGACCCACTTCCTAGCACACTCGAACCGGCTCACAAATAGCCAGCGCGCCGGCACAAAGGCCAGTCCCAAAAGGGCGCCAGGTCTGCTTCACCAACCAAGGGAAAAGCCCGCGCGGGGCTGTGAATACGTGCCCCCTACAGCATCTGCGCCCGGGGAGGGCGGGATCAGGGAGGCTTTAAAGCGAGATCCCGAAGTTCGAATAAAATCTTTTTTAACTGCAGTTTACCGACTCTGTGTCGTCATTTCAGCGCTGCGTGTAGCACACCGCTACAGCAGTACCAATATCGATACATCTTTCCCTTCACTCCTTGAACCCAGGGGTTCAAGTTTCAGAGTCCCCTACACAGGGAAAAGCTTACTGGCAATCGACCTTATCTGTATGCTTCATGATAGACAGACAGACAGACCCGAGAGAAACTGGGTTTCATTACAGTAGCACCAACCAAGAATAGTGTAGAAATATAGAAATATAAAACCATAAATAATTAACTAATAATAAGTAAATTATGCCAAGTGGAAATTAGTCCAGGACCAGCCTAATGGCTCAAGGTGTGTGACAGTCCGAGGGAGGAGTTGTAAAGTTTGATGGCCACAGGCAGGAATGACTTCCTATGATGCTCAGTGTTGCATCTCGGTGGAATGAGTCTCTGGTTTAATATACTCCTGTGCCTAACCAGTACATTATGGAGTGGATGGGAGTCATTGTCCAAGGTGGTATGCAACTTGGACAGCATCCTCCTTTCAGACACCACCGTCAGAGAGTCCAGTTCCACCCCTACAACATCACTGACCTTACGAATGAATTTGTTGATTCTGTTAGTGTCTGCTACCCTCAGCCTGCTGCCCCAGCACACAACAGCAAACATGATAGCACTGGCCACCACAGACTTGTAGAACATCCTCAGCATCATCCGGTAGATGTTAAAGGACCTCAGTCTCCTCAGGAAATAGAGACTTTATAAACTTTATGAGGTCAACCTTCAACATCCTTTGCTCCAGGGATAACAGTCTCAGCCTATCTATTCTCTCATTACAATAACATCCTTTTGAAAATTTTCCACACTATGTGATGAAGATAAAGTATTAAAGCTACATTCTACTCAATGTGCAGTCTCACCAATGTATTGTACAGCCGTGTCTAGTATAGCAACTGTTTTATTCCGTACCCTGAACAATGAAAACTCGCATACCATATGGCTTCTATGTATAGAAATATAGCCGATATGAGAGGACTGCATTCCATCTCAGGGAAAGGTTTATCCAGGTCTCTAGATGGAGAGTTTAAGTGAGTTAGCTGCCTCAGGTAGATGCTGGGTCTCCAGGAATGACTGCAGTAATGTTCTTGCATCTGGTGTCTGACAGTAACCTTGCTGTTGCCAGTTATCTGCTTATGCCAGACTGCTGTTGCTTACAGTAACATAATGAGATCTTAACTGGAGCACCTTGGTCAGAACTGCTCACCTCACTTTCAATGCCTTCTGCAGCTTTTTCTACCATAAGTGAACAATTGCCCACTAACTTGTCTGAAAACAGTGGAGAAATACTGTTGTGGGAGAAAAAGGCACAAGGGAGGCGAGATTCAGGTCACTTATTGAATAATTAAATATTTTTGGTCTCAATTGGATGCATAAAAATGCACAAACTTATTAATCACTCCTCGTATATCTCAGTCTTAATTGAGTGACCAGTTGTCCTGAGTTAATGCCCCCATGCCAGGACTTTGACTGAGTCACACAAATTCTGGAATTTTTTTATTCAGCACAAATAGACATGGAGGGGAGACAAGGTTTTTCCAAAACTCTAATTACAGAGCTTTATACCTTTTAATGGCAGATGATTGAATATTATTTCATAGCTATAATGCACACTTTGCTTAAATAATTTGAGTGCCTAGCAAGCCTGGTCAGCTACTCAATCATCTCCAATCTGGCTGATTGTAATAGTGAAAATATTTGCAGCCATTGGCAATAAATATAGCATTGTGATGCCTCGGTTATTGAAGCTGAGTTATGGTGGACATTTATTTGTCAACTTTTAGAGAAGTTCATGTTCGAATTACAGCTATGTCTACATTATAGCTGTCCATGGGCACATCAACATTGTGATACTCTGAAGCCCAGAAAAGGGTGCATTGAAGTGAAACAAAAAGTGTGTTGGCTGGGTGGGACTTATCCTTGATTATCCTGGCAGCACTGCTCCAACAGCATGTGGTGTAAAGTGAGTCCAAGGATGGAAGATTCGTTTGTGTGATATGACGGGCTAGGTTCACGATCTTCTGCAGCTTCTTCTGGTCTTGGGCAGGACAACTTCCATACCAGGTTGTGATGCACCCTAGAAGAATGCTTTCTACAATGCACCTATAAAAATTAGTGAGGGTTTTAGGGGTCAGGCCAAATTTCTTCAGCTTTCTCAGGAAGTAAAGGTGCAGGTGGGCCTTCTTAACAGTGGACTCTGCTTGGTTAGACCAAGTCAGGTCATTTGTGATATTCACCCCGAGGAACTTAAAGCTTATGACCTGTTCCACCTGTGCACCACCGATGTAGATGGGGTCTTGCGGTCCACTACTCCTTCCGAAGTCAACAACCAATTCCTTTGTCTTGCTGACGTTGAGGGATAGGTTATTGTCTTTGCACCATGCCACCAGGTTCTTAATTTCCTCTCTGTACTTGGGCTCAACATTACCCAAGATGCGGCCTACAATTATGGTGTCATCAGCAAACTTATATATTGAGTTCGATGGAAATTTGGCTACACAATCATGGGTGTACAGTGAGCACAGCAGGGGAGGCCACAAACTTATCAATCACCCCTGCAGTGGACCACCTTTGGAGGTTCAAGATGCTGACTTCTTCAAAGAAGGATCTGTATGCTCCACAACCACTGGACTAAGTGTGTACATGTAGGAAAAATAAATATGCCAGGTTTTCTAAAGTTGACTCCTTCTACCTTAGGCCATGAACTTATCAATCACCCCTCGTAAAGAAGCTTTTTCCTTGTAAAGTTGTGAGCTTTTGGACTTCTCTGCTCCAGAAAGGTGAACAGGTAGAGTCTTAATGTATTTTCAAGATTGATTATTTTTAGATTTTATGGGCATCAGGAATTATGGAGGAAAATTATGTAGTTGAGGGCATGATCTTAGTGAATGGCAGACCAGGCCTGAGAGGCTACATCAGTTGTTTCTTATTTCCTCTATCCCTAAACCTGAATTTGATAACAGTTTGCAGGTACAACATTTACAAATATACTTTATCTGGCAACGAAGACACAGTACAAACAATATATGTGCATTTAAAAAAAGCACCGTCATGTTTGACAAGTGATGATGGATATAATGAAATTGTGCTCAAAAGAATAATTCGTTAATACTTTGGCAAGACATGACAGTGCATAGAATCGGGTTGTACTTTGAGCTGAGATTATATCTACTACTTTCATTACTCAGAGAAGATTGCTTTACTTCTAGAATGTGCCCTACAGAGTTAGTTCGGTGCCAAATCTTTCAAATGTGTTGACAACATTACAACAGTTCTGAAGTTTATTGTGGTGCCTGCACAATGCCACTGTCTATAACTGAACATCAGCCAAACAGAAGAGTAGCTTGTGCACTGCATGGCTCCCATTAATGTTTTTGAGTTTCACTGATGTGTTTGAATGATACATGGAGAAAGCAGCAGTTCCTCTGTAATCTGATTTCTTCAGAGAGCTTACAATACAATCAAGGTCATGTCATTGATGCAATTTCACCTCCAGAATATAGTTCATGGCTTTTTTTTTAAAGTGTGTGCTATAGCACATTGTTGCATCTTTAGGCTCTTGAAAGTAAGTGGATTTTGCTGCTCATCGGAAATTGCAAAGTGAAGGCAATAATCAGTCCTTCATCTCTACTTGATCCATCTCTATAAACAAACAAGCTCATATATGGTTCATTTAATTACTGTACATTGGTAAAACTTAAAGATTTGTGACCAAAGCTGTGAATACATGCCAAAGTTCAATGTAGATATTTACATTTATTAAATATATGTCACCATACACAACCCTGAGATTCATTTTCTTGTGGGCATATTCAATAAATGTGTAGAATAATAACCATAACTGATCAAGGAAATACTGCAGCAACTGGGGCATTCAACCAATGTCCAGAAGACAGTGTAAATACGAAAAGGATGAAATAATAATAATGAATGAATAAGCAATAAATACCAAGATCATGAAATGAAGAGTCCTTGTAAGTGAGTCCATTGGTTAGAGGAATATTTCAATAATGAGGCAAGTGAAGTTGAGTGAAGTTATCCCCTTTGGTTCAAGAGATAGATGCTTGAGGGGTAGTAACTGATTCCTGAACTTAGTTGCATGAGTTTTGAGGCTCCTGTACCTTCTTCCAGATAGCAGCAGAAGGCATGCCCTGGGTGGTGGGGGGTGGTGGGGGGGGGGTGGTCTCTCATGATGGATGCTGCTTTCCTGTGACAGTGTTTCATGTAGATGTGCTCAATGGTGGGAAGGGCTTTACATGTGATGGACTGGGCTGTATCTGTTACTTTTAGTAGGACTTTCCATTCAAGGGTATCGGTATTTCCATAACAGGCCGTGATGCAGCCAATCAATATACTGTCCACGGCACATCTATAGAAGTTTGTAAAAATTTTAGATGTCCTGCTGAATCTCAGCAAACTCCTAAGGAAGTAAAGGTGCTGTTGCACTTCCTTCATAATTTGCAATTAAGTGCTGGGCCCAGAACAGGTCCTCTGAAATAACACAAAGGAATTTAAATTGCTGATCCTCTCCATGTCTGATCCTTTGATGAGGACTGGCTCATGGACCTCTGGTTTCCTCCACCTGAAATCGATAATGAGCTCCCTGATCTTGCTGACACTGAGTAAGAGGTTGTTGTTGTGGCACCACTCCACCAGATTTTCAATCTCCCTCCTATATGCAGATTCATTACTACCATTGATTCTGCCTACAGCGGTGGTGTCATCAGCAAGCTGAATAAAGTATTGGAGCTCTGCTTAGCAACAGAGTCACAAGTGTAAAGCGATAAGACCAGGGGGATAAGCTCACTGTTTTGTGGTGTACCTGTGCTGATGGGGATTGTGGGGGAGATGTCGTTGCCAATCTGAAGTGAGTGGGCTCTGCAAGTACAGAAATCGAGTAACAAGTTACACAAGGAGGTATTGAGGCCAAGGTGTTTGAAGCTGTGGTAACTTCTACTTTGAAAAAGGACCACTCGACAACTTCATGCCCAAAAGGAACCACTTTATCTGGGACGGCAAAACCAATATTTACATACAGAGGCTTCCACTAACCCATACAACATGGCAAAGAAACTACATACAATGCACACCGGAAGTAAAACCCAGAACCAGCTTCTCTTTAAAAACAGCTTCCCACAGCAGGAGTATTGCTATGTTACCATTATCCTAATTACTATTAACTTACTTTTATTAATGCTCACGTTACAACAGAAGCTTATTGAGTAGTATTGAAGGGCTGATGGTATTGAAGGCTGAGCTGTAGTTGATAAAGAGCATCCTGATGTAGGCATCTTTACTGTCCAGATGTTCCAAGATTCAGTGAAAAGCCAATGAGATGGCATCTGCTGTGGATCTGTTGCTCTGGTAGACAAACTGCTGCAAATCTAAGTCGCTTCTCCGGCAGGGGTTAATATCTTTCATCATCAGCTTGTCAGAACACTTCACCACTGTGGATTTGAGTGCTACTGGGTGGTAGTCATTGACACAGATTCCTTATCATTGGTATAGTTAAAGCCTGCTTGAAGCAGGTGGGTACTTCAGACTTTTGAAACAAGAGGTTAAAGATTTCAGTGATCTCAAAGATCTCAGCTGGTAAGACCTCAGACAAAGTCAGGAATCAAAAGGTTGAGTATGGTGTGACTAGAGTCCTGAGCTGCATATATTTCAATGCAAGAAGTACCATAGGAAAGGCGGATGAACTCACGGTATGGATCAACACTGGGAAATATGACATTGTAGCCATCAGTGAGAGCTGGTTGCAGAAGGGGCAGAACTGGCAGCTCAGTATTCTGGGGATACATTGTTTTAGCTGTGACAGAGTGGGAGAGGTTAAATGAGGAGGGATTACTAGTCAGGGAGAATGTCACAGCAATGCCCTGTCAGGACAGACTGGCAAAATAGACTAGTGAGGCATTATGGGTGGAACTGATTAATAAGAAAGGTATGACCACGTTAATAAGCCGATATGACAGACCACCCAACAGTCCTAAAATGGTGATCTATATGTGGAGCCAAAACAGATAGAGGAGATCTCAAATGAATTTCCTTGCACCTGTATTTACTGAGGAGATGGATGCAGAGCCTATAGAAGTGAGGCAAAGCAACATCAACTTCATGGACTCTGTACAGATTACAGAGCAGTAGGTGTTTGCTACCCTGATGCAAACCAGGGATAAATCCGCAGGGCTTGACAAGGTGTTCCCTTAGATCCTACAGCAGGCAAGTTCAGAAATTGCTGGGGCCCTAACAGAGATATTGAAATCATCCTTAGCGACAAGGGAGGTACCGGAGAATCAGAGGATAGCCAATGTTGTTCTGGTGTTTAAAAAAGGCTCTAAACATAAACCAGGAAATAATTGGCTGGTGAGTCTGACGTCAGTTGTGGAAATGTTATTGGAGGTATTCTGTGGGACTAGATACATATTTGTATAGGCATGGACTGATTAGGGACAATCAGCATGGCTATCTGCATGATAGGTCATGTCTAACCAATCTTATAGATTTTTTCAAGGAAGTTCCCAGGTAAGTGGATGAAGGCAAGGCAGTAGATGTTGTCTACATGGACTTTAGTGAGGCATGACTTCAAAGGGAAGGCTGGTAAAGTAGGTTCAGTTGCTTGACCTTCAGGATAAGATAGCAAATTGGGTTAGACATTGGCTTTGTGGGAGAAGCCAGAGAGTGGTATTAGATGGTTGTCTCTCTGACTGGAGAGACTAATAGTGAGTCACAGGGATTCGTGCTTCATCCTTTGTTGTCTGTCATCATTATCAATGATCTGGATGGTAATGTGGTTAACTGGACCAACAATTTTGTGGATAACACCAACATTGGAGTACAGTGGACAGCGAGGAAGGCTATCACGGCTTGCAGAGGCATCTGCATCAGCTGGAAAAAATGTTCTGAAAAATGGGAGATGGAATTTAATACAAGCAAATGTGTGGTTATGCACTTTGGCAGCACCTACCAGGGTAGGACTTACCCAGCGAATAGTAGGGCACTGAGGAGTATGGTAAAGCAAAGGTTCATAATTTGTTGGAAAGTGGCGTCACAGGTAGACAGAGCCCTATTAGAATTTTGTAAAGATCCGTCTCCAAGAAGAATACTGTGGATAGTGGAAAGAAGACAAAGTAAAGTGTTGTCTCTAACAGAGGAAATCTGCAGATGCTGGAAATTCAAGCAACACACACAAAATGCTGGTGAGGCCAGGCAGCATCTATAAGGAGAAGCACTGTCGACGTTTCGGGCTGAGACCCATCATCAGATGCTGCCTGGCCTGCTGCGTTCCACCAGCATTCTGTGCGTGTTGCTTAAAGTGTCGGCTCACTGGATTAATGCTGGGTCAAGAAGTTGAAAGACTAATAGTGCAGACTGAATTCTGGCAGATTGTTGCACCATTGAGCATTCAGTCCCCACAGAGCTCAGCTGCTGAGAAAGGCTTTATTGAAAGATGATCACTACTAATATTGTATCTAATGAAGCATAGATATTCATACTGGTGTGGCAACTGCTCGTACTGTGCATACGTTTCAATGCCTCATCTATAAATGTTGCTTATATTATGTGCATTGTGTGAAAAATTCTCCTGGTATAACATGATTGCAGCTACACAGAGGATGATATTTTTGAATTGAAAATTAAAGCCTCATTGCTCTGGACCATGTAGTTGCAAAATATTTAGGCTCATGCCGTATTGTATTGGAAATGATTGAATCTTCTTCCTTTATGTGCTCAATTTTCGTTTTACCATTTTCATCCCAGATTTTCTTTTCCTTTCAATATTTCTCATAATTCAAAGTAAATTTATTATTAAAGTACATATACTGTATGCCACTATAACTACACTGAGATTCATTTTCTTGTTGACATTCACAGTCGAACGAAGAAATGCAATAGAGTCAATGAGGAACTACACAAAAAAAATTGACAAACACGTGGGTGGAAGGTCATGTTTGACAAATCTTATTGAATTTTTTGAAGAGGTTATGAGAAAAGTTGATGAGGGTAAAACTGTGGATGTTGTCTATATGGACTTCAGTAAGGCCTTTGACAAGGTTCCGCACGGAAGGTTAGTTAGGAAGGTTCAATCATTAGGTATTAATATTGAAGTAGTAAAATGGATTCAATGGTGGCTAAATGGGAGATGCCAGAGAGTTGTGGTGGATAACTGTTTGTCAGGTTGAAGGCCAGTGACTAGTGGTGTGCCTCAGGGATCTGTATTGGGTCCAATGTTGTTTGTCATATACATTAATGATCTGGATGATGGGGTGGTAAATTGAACTAGTAAGTATGCAGATGATACTAAGGTAGGTGGCGTTGTGGGTAATGAAGTAGGTTTTCAAAGCTCACAGAGAGATTTAGGCCAATTAGAAGAGTGGGCTGAATGATGGCAGATGGAGTTTAATGCTGATAAGTGTGAGGTGCTACATTTTGGTAGGAATAATCCAAATAGGACGTACATGTTAAATGGTAGGGCATTGAAGAATGCAGTAGAACAGAGTGATCTAGGAATAATGATGCATAGTTCCCTGAAGGTAGAATCTCATGTGGATAGGGTGGTGAAGAAAGCTTTTTGTATGCTGGCCTTTATAAATCAGAGCATTGAGTATAGGAGTTGGGATGTAATGTTACAAATGTACAAGGCATTGGTAAGGTCGAATTTGGAGTATTGTGTACAGTTCTGATCACTGAATTATAGGAAAGATATCAACAAAATAGAGAGAGTACAGAGAAGATTTACTAGAATGTTTCCTGGGTTTCAGCTCCTAAGTTACAGGGAAAGGCTGAACAAGTTAAGTCTTTATTCTTTGGAACGTAGAAGGTTGAGGGGGGACTTGACAGAGGTAGTTAAAATAATGAGGGGGATAGATAGAGTTGACGTGGATAGGCTTTTTCCATTGAGAGTAGGGGAGATTCAAACAAGAGGACATGATTTGAGAGTTAGGGGGCAAAAGTTTAAGGGTAACACGAGGGGGAATTTCTTTACTCAGAGAGTGGTAGCTGTGTGGAACGAGCTTCCGGTAGAAGTGGTAGAGGCAGGTTCGGTATTGTCATTTAAAGTAAAATTGGATAGGTATATGGATAGGAAAGGAGTGGAGGGTTATGGGCTGAGTGCGGGTCAGTGGGACTAGGTGAGTGTAAGCATCGGCATGGACTAGAAGGGCTGAGATGGCCTGTTTCCATGCTGTATTTGTTATATGGTTATATAGTTAACACCAAATGTACAAAAGGAGACAAACTGAAAATACAACGGCAACAAACAAACAAGCAAATAAATAAATAAGTCACCTAACGTAGTTGTAGAGTCCTTGAAGTTAGTCCATTAGTTGTAGCTACAATTCAGAATTAGGGTGAATAAAGTTACCCTGGCTAGTTGAGAAGCCTGATGGTAGAAATAGAGAACCTACAGCACAATACAGGCCCTTCAACTCCATTTATCCATCCAGGGGTCTTTTAAAAGACCCTTTCGTTTCCGATTCCACCACCACCACCGGCAGCCAATTCCACACACTCACCACTCACTGGATAAAAATCTTACCCCTGACATCTCCTCTGTACCTACTTCCAAGCATCTTAAAACTATGCCTGCTCATGCTAGCCATTTCCGCCCTGGGAAAAAAAAAACCCTGACTATTCACATGATCAATGCCTCTGATTATCTTGCACTCCTCTATCAGGTCACATCTCATCTTCCGTCGCTCCAATTGGAAAAGGACGAGTTCACTCACCTTGTTCTCATAAGGCATGCTTCCCAATCCAGGCAACATTCTTGTAAGTCTCCTCTGTACCCTTTCTATGGTTTCCACATTCTTCCTGTAGTGAGGTGACCAGAACTGAGCATTGTACTCCAAGTGGGGTATGACCAGGATCCTAAATAGCTGTAACATTACCTCTTAGCCATTAAACTCAATCCCACGGTTGATGAAGGCCAATGCACCATATGCCTTCTTAACCACAGAGTCAACCTGCGTAGGTAGCAGCTTTGAGTGTTGTATGGACTCGGACCCCAAAATCCCTCTGATCCTCCACACTGCCAAGAGTCTTGCCATTAATGCTATATTCTGCCATCATATTTGACCTACCAAAATGAGCCACCTCACACTTAACTGGGTTGAACTCCATCTGCCACTTCTCAGCCCAGTTTTGCATTGTATCAATGTCTAGCTGTAACCTCTGACAGCTCTCCACACTATCCACAACACCTCCAACCTTTGTGTCACCAAAGGGTAATAAATTTTCTTGAACCTGATGGTGTGGAACCTAAGGTTCCTGTACCTCCTTCATGATGGCAACAGCAAGAAGAGAGCACGGACTGGATGGTGAAGGTCCTTGATGATGGATGGTGCTTTCTTGCAGCACTGCTCCTTATAGATGAGTCCAATGCTGAAGAGTGCCTTGCCAATGATGGATGGGTTGTATCCAAGTTTTTTTTGTAGGCTTTCTCATTCCTGGGCATTGGTGTTTCCAAATCTGGCTGTGAAGTAACCAGTCAGGATACTCCACTGTGCATCTATACATGTTTGTCAAAGTTTTAGTTGACAAGCCATATCTGTGTATTCAGTTTGTAAAATAACTTCTATTGTTTTTTCAAGAGGGGGAACGGTCAAAACCTTTTGTATGTCAAAGAACTAATGTCAGTTATGTCTTTAGCTTGAATAGATGCAATACATAGGGATTTTCAGAGTAATAGTTCCAAGAAGGCATTTGAACAATGATCAGAATTTTTGTATACAGGTATTCACCAGAATGCAACAGAGTTCTGTTGTTTAGAACTGCTTGTAACAAAGAGGAGGTGGATAAGCTCGAGGCCTGGTGCCAGGCAAGTAACTTCTTCCTCAATGTCAACAAAATGAAATAGATGAGTACTGGGTTCAGGAGAACTTGCACCATTCACACCCAGGCAGCACAGCAGTGAAAACTGGAAGCAGTTTCAAACTTCTAGAGTGCTTATCTTGCACAACCTCTTATAGAATAAAATTTTATTGTCATTGTTCAAGACAACACGATTACGGTTCATGATCTCAGAACACATCCTGCATGATCAGGAAAGCCCATCAACATCCCTACTTCCTGAAGAGACTGAAGAGAGCTGGACAATGCATATCTATAGTACAATCACATCCTTCTACAGATACACGGTAGAGAGCATCCAAACATATTGTATCACTGCATGGTACGAAAACTATACTGCAGTGTAAGTGGGCAGGAAGGCTCTACAACTGCCCAACACATCATCAGCACCAATCTATCCACCATCAAATAAATACATACAGAAAGGTGCCAGAAAAGGGCCAATGATATCGTAAAGGATCCTACCCACCCTACCATGCTCAGTGACAATACAAACAGGTCAAACATTTAACTATTGTGATTTTGGACCAACAGAGGTAAGTATTTGTTGAGAAGAGATCAGCACTGCTTAAACAAGAAGCCAGTCATCATGATGTAGAGTTAATCAGATAAATTACATTGTAAGGACAGTGAATCATTCAGTGAATTGCTACATTCAGAACCAGTCAATCAACATAGCAGAAGTGGAGGAAGTTGATTGTTTTGCCAGTGTCTTAGGCCTGGTTATTGTAATTCTATTCATATTGATTTGGTCTAACCAGAGAATTTTATTTTGCAGGCTTCTTATGAAAAATGTTCCTCCTTTGGTTCCTCCATGGTTTGGGAGGGTTTAAAATAATTTGCAAGGGGGATGGGACCCGGAGCGATAGAGCAGTGAAAGAAGTGCATGGAGTAAAGCCAGATATAACATATAGAGAGGCTTTGAGGAAAGAGAGACAGAATAAAGGGTGTAAAGGTAGTAAGGTAGAAGGGCTAAAGACGCTTCAATGCAAGAAGCATCAGGAACAAAGGTGATAAACTGAGAGCTTGGATACATACATGGAAATATGATGTAGTGGCCATTACGGAGACTTGGCTGGCTCCAGGGCAGGAATGGATTCTCAATATTCCTGGATTTCAGTGCTTTAAAAGGGATAGAGAGGGGTAAAAAGGGAGGATGGGTGGCATTACTGGTCAGGGATACTATTACAGCTGCAGAAAGGGTAGGTAATGTAGCAGGATCCTCTTTTGAGTCAGTATGGATGGAAGTCAGGAACAGGAAGGGAGCAGTTACTCTATTGGGGGTATTCTATAGGCTCCCTGGTAGCAGCAGAGATACCGAGGAGCAGATTGGGAGGCAGATTTTGGAAAGGTACCGAAATAACAGGGTTGTTATCATGGGTGACTTTAACTTCCCTAATATCGATTGGCACTTGATTAGTTCCAAGGGTTTAAATGGGGAAGAGTTTGTTAAGTGTCCAGGATGGATTCCTGACACACTATGTTGACAGACCGACTAGGGAGAATGCCATATTAGATCTAGTATTAGGTAACAAACCCAGTCAGGTCACAGATCTGTCAGTGGGTCAGCATTTGGGAGACAGTGATCACCGCTCCCTGTCCTTGCGTTATCATGGAAAAGGATAAAATCAAAGAGGACAAGAAAAATTTTAATTGGGGAAGGGCAAATTATGAGGCTATAAGGCTAGAACTTGCAGGTGTGAATTGGGATGATGTTTTTGCAGGGAAATGTACTATGGACATGAGGTTGATGTTTAAGGATCTCTTGCAAGATGTTAGGGATAAATTTGTCCCAGTGAGGAAGATAAAGAATGGTAGGGTGAAGGAACCATGGGTGGCAAGTGAAGTGGAAAATCTAGTCAGGTGGAAGGAGGCAGCATACATGAGGTTTAGGAAGCAAGGATCAGATGGGTCTATTGAGGAATATAGGGTAGCAAGAAAGGAGCTTAAGAAGGGGCTGAGAAGAGCATGAACGGGGCATGAGAAGGCCTTGGCGAGTAGGGTAAAGGAAAACCCCAAGGCATTCTTCAATTATGTGAAGAACAAAAGGATGACAGGAGTAAAGGTAGGACAGATTAGAGATAAAAGTGGGAAGATGTGCCTGGAGGCTGTGGAAGTGAGCAAGGTCCTCAATGAATACTTCCCTTCGGTATTCACCACTGAGAGGGAACTTGATGACGGTGAGGACAATATGAGTGCGGTTGATGTTCTGGAGCATGTTGATATTAAGGGAGAGGAGGTGTTGGAATTGTTAAAATACATTATGATGGATAAGTCCTTGGTGCCTGATGGAATACTCCCCAGGCTGCTCCACGAGGTGAGGGAAGAGATTGCTGAACCTCTGGCTGGGATCTTTATGTCCTCTTTGTCCACGGGAATTGTACCGGAGGATTGGAGGGAGGTGAACGTTGTCCCCTTGTTCAAAAAAGGTAGTAGGGATAGTCCGGGTAATTATAGACCAGTGAGCCTTACGTCTGTGGTGGGAAAGCTGTTGGAGAAGATTCATAGAGATAGGACCTATGGGCATTTAGAGAATCATGGTCTGATCAGGTACAGTCAGCATGGCTTTGTGAAGGACAGATCGTGCCTAACAAGCCTGATAGAGTTCTTTGAAGAGGTGACCAGGCATATAGATGAGGGTAGTGCAGTGGATGTGATCTACATGGATTTTAGTCAGGCATTTGACAAGGTTCCACACGGTAGGCTTATTCAGAAAGTCAGAAGGCATGGGATTCAATTGAAGGTTGGCCAGGTGGATTCAGAATTGGCTTGCCTGCAGAAGGCAGAGGGTCATGGTGGAGGGAGTACATTTAGGTTAGAGGGTTGTGACTAGTGGTGTCCCACAAGGATCTGTTCTGGGACCTCTACTTTTCATGATTTTAATTAATGACCTGGATGTGGGAGTGGCAAGTTTGCAGACGACACAAAGGTTGGTGGTGTTGTAGATAGTGTAGAGGATTGTCGAAGATTGCAGAGAGACATTGATAGGATGCAGTAGTGGGCTGAGAAGTGGCAGATGGATTTCAACCCGGAGAAATGTGAGTTGGTACACTTTGGAAGGATAAACTCCAAGGCAGAGTATAAAGTAAATGGCAGGATACTTAGTAGTTTGGACGAGCAGAGGGATCTGGGGGTACATGTCCACAGATCCCTGAAAGTTTCCTCACAGGTAGATAGGGTAGTTAAGAAAGCTTATGGGGTGTTAGCTTTCATAAATCGAGGGATAGAGTTTAAGAGATGCGATGTAATGATGTAGCTCTATAAAACTCTAGTTAGGCCACACTTGGAGTACTGTGTCCAGTTTTGTTCACCTCAGTATAGGAAGGATGTGGAAGCATTGGAAAGGGTACAGAGGAGATTTACCAGGATGCTGCCTGGTTTAGAGATTATGGATTATGGGAGCTAGGACTTTACTCTTTGGAGAGAAGGGGGATGAGAGGAGTCATGATAGAGTTGTACAAGATATTAAGAGGATTAGACAGAGTGGACAGCCAGCGCCTCTTCCCCAGGGCACCACTGCTCAGTACAAGAGAACATGGCTTTAAGGTAAGGGGAAGAAAGTTCAAGGGGGTTATTAGAGGAGGGTTTTTCACTCAGAGAGTGGTTGGTACATGGAATGCACTGCCTGAGTCAGTGGTGGAGGCAGATACACTAGTGAAGTTTAAGAGACTACTAGACAGGTATATGGAGGAATTTAAGGTGGGGGTTATATGGGAGGCAGGGTTTGAGGGTCGGCACAACATTGTGGGCCGAAGGGCCTGTAATGTGCTGTATGTTCTATGTTTTGGGGAGTTCCGATTTCTTACTTTGCCTTGTTGTGCATGGGGCTGTGGATCAAAGTCACCCCCTGCTTTTGCTTCATCATCTTTATCTCCTTCACCCCCAAATGAGTTTCTGCTTTTGAATGTGAAATCATTTCTCCACAGGTATGATACATGGATGATCTGTCCGTTGCAGCAGTCAGCAGCAAACTGAGAGGTGTAGTGATGATCTGCAGCTGTGAGAAAATTTAGAGTCAATGTGACCTTGAGAGAAAAAGCTCTCCAAGCACTGAGTGTGAAGATCTTTCCACTTAATTGCATGATGACAGCTTTTCAGTGATGACAGCCTTTAAAGCCCTGAGTCTATGAAGACATAATTTATTCAGAGGTCCAAGAAGGATGTGATTTGGCTGAAGACTCTGTAGTATCGAAATCCCAGCTCACCTTGAAAGGCTAGTTTTGAGCATAATGATGCTTCTTGTTATACATTGCTGCCAAAAATGTCATCATTAGGGTAACCATTGAACGAGTATCTCTGCAGGCAAACGCTGGAAAAATGTTTTCTTTTAGTTGTGGAACACTTTGCAGCTCCTGGAAGCTGTCTGAGCAGCTTAAAGTTTTCAGAGGTGTTGAATCAGGTCTTGCAATGTCAGCAGTATTCCTTTCAGTAGAGATAGAATCAAACTGTTGCAATATGCTCCCAATTGTACTGTCATTGTTCAATGACGGTCAGAAGTTGCAGCTTTCTTAGCAAGAGTGGAAGTGGGGATTACACAAATAATGATGTTATATTATACCTGGTGCTAATGTGAATAGGCTCAGGTTCACATTTGTAAGGGGCTTGGAACTAGCTAATTGTGCATCCCATGAAATTTTCACACAATCATTTGATGTTATCCAATTCAATTTCTTGGCAATCATCTTTTATAATACTTCACAACTCTATTAAAAACAAGGAATGTGGAAAGAATTTTCATTCATTTGCTTTGTTCTGCTTTCCCTTAAATGTTGAGCCTGGAAAAGCTTGTCTAAGGTATCAGTTGATAAACCATAATGTTACAAACTTTTCTGACTATGCTTTAAAGACACAATTAAAGATTAGCTTCATTTGTCACATGTACTTAGAAACAGGCAGTAAAATCCACTGTTTGTGTCAGATCATTTCAGCAAAAACTGTGCTGACTGTTGTCTTGTTTCTGGCACCAACACAGCATGCCCACAAGTTACCGACCATAACCAATAAGTTTTTTGGGATGTGGGACGAAACTGGAGTACCTGGAAGAAAATTATGCAGTCATGGAAAGAACATTTAAATTTTTTACAGACAGTGGGAACCGAAGCCTAAACTTAAAGCTTGCATTAACCAGTACGCTACCATGCTCCAGTATTTTTTAAACTGGAAGTGTTA